>NC_139221.1:86633613-87233613 GCF_055691185.1 Crinia signifera
ATATGTATTGCTGAATGCTTCCAGCTCTTTGCTAGTGGTTGTTTATGATTGAGCAGCGCAGATCAGTATACGGCCATAACAACCATAACAGCTGCTGCAACCATACAAATAAATGCTGCATCACAAGAAATCACTTGTATTTTATATACTATACTACCAAAAACGTTAGTTTCCGTTAGTATATAATGAGAATGCTATTAGCAGGTCTTTCTTAACAAGAAACTTGCATTTAACATCTGGTGTGATTTTTGTAGCATTCGACGCGATCGCATTCGACCATGCGATCCCGCCAAATTTTTTTAACGAACGGTACATTTGATAAATCGCATGATCAAATGCAAAATCAAATGCACTAAGATGCTAATTTCATGCGATTTATCGAATGGTGCGCTTCAAGGGAAATCGAACCCGACATCGAATCGAATGCAATCGCACATATGTATGGGCAGCATTAGAGTTTAGCTTTAAAAATGTCATTAAAGGACTGAATCTGAGTTTGCAGAAAAGTAAAATAAAAATGAAAAAAAAAAGCGAAGAACTTTGGGGGTGATTCAAGTTGGATCAAAGACTTATGAATATGGTCCTGGGACTGATGTGGGTTTGCGCATGCTTATCGGCGAAAATGTGCATGTGCAGGCCTGCTGTGCGAACACCTTCGGCGAGTGTGACGTTTAAGAAAGTTGTTTAGCGAGCGGGTCTGAATCAGACCATTTGTATCTAGAAAAAAACATGCATTTATTTATTGCATGCAGGGTAAATGCTGGCAGCATTCGCATGTAGCCTACAAATGCTGGGCAGCCTTATTTTTACAGAATTCAGACCCGCTTTGATGGTATGCCCAGAAATTTTCCGAGCTGAGCCGGCGCTGCATGAGTGGGCTCTCTGTAAAACTTCTGGGCATATCAACTTCTGGGCATATCATCGATAAGGAGGTGTGCGCCAGTGGTGCCTCCAGCTGTACACACCACTGGCACACCACCTCTAGGCCCCAGATATAACTACGTTATTTGTTATAGCAGAAACATTTATGGGTAGATTGTTTTAAGATATCTTATATTTCAACTTCTAAATTGTGAATGAACAAAGTCTTATTTTCCTTATCATTAATTTGACTAATGACTTATTCTGTTGTAGGAGAACATTGCCTAGACCCTGATACGTATATGCTGGATGTATATCATGTTAACCCCCAGGCGGAATGGATTTTAAAGCCAAAAAACAGCTGAAAGTAGTGAGTACTCAGTAGATCTGCACACAACAGCCTGCACGGATGGAATGTACTAGACTGAACGCGGTATAACCGGCAGCGCTCAGTGCGGTGGAATGTACACACCTGGGTACTACAAGAGTGGACACTAAGCCTGTGGACTTTGGACGCTTGTGTTTTTATGGCATATATATTATGCAAATATCCAATCTTTCTTTGTAAGAAATAGAACACTACCAGGACACTGCCAGCCGTAGGGACCCACCGTCCTTACAACTTATCCCTCTACAAGTATTATTGCTGACACACAGATGTGGTGCTGACATCTCACTATCTCCTTTCTGCTGGACAGACTTTGAAACAACAGAGCCCTTTAATAATGGGTGACATTTTTTCTTTTAGATGCTTCTCCTAAAAAAAAAAAACCTGTGTATGATGACATGAATACTCTGTATCTCAGAAGAAATATTTAACTATTGTACGCTCTTTTGTGTAGGTATCACTACGTTTGTACAGTTACTTTTTTATATCTATTTGTACATATATTGTAATGCTTTTGTATGTGTTTTAAATATTTTTCCTTTGCATATACTGTATTTATAATATGAGCAAAGCATCTGTCATTACTTCAGTATTCACGTGTAATAATATGTTTTAGCGTTTAGAATGCTAGGTGCCTTGTCATTGTGTCTGTGCAGGTGGGAATGTTCTAAAGGGGAACATCCAGACCTCTATCCATCCGGTGTGTCTCTTATAGACTTTAGCGATCAATTCAGTCGTGTTTATTAGGCTGCAATACGCACTATTAATGCAGGTTTTTAGGAAAATGAATTCACTTGTTTGTGTGTAAATTATGACAATCGAGTGTTAAACACCCAGTGCTTCATCTCGTCAGAATGCATTATTACTTCCCAAATGGAGGAAAAAATGTTCCCATCATTATATAAAATAAATGGATATTTGCCGTACACCTTTATTAACTACAGCTAATACCGGGATCCGGTGGATTGGTCGACAGCAATTAGATTGACAGTCAATAGGTTGGCTAATATCGGTCAACAGGCAATAGGTGCTTTAGATTGAATAGGTGCTTTAGATTGAAATTGACAAATGTTGACTCAAGCAAACGGTCGACATGAAATGGTCGACACAGGAAAAGGTCGACCTGAGTTTTTCATGTTTTTTTTTTTTAACTGACTTATTCTTAAACTAGTGCCCTTCGAGACATGAAAGCTACTTGTTTGCACCGAAGTTTTTGGGTGTGTAGGGTCGCGGCTGCTCGGTGAGCGGTCCGAGGGCACGCCTACCACTTATCGACCACACCCATGTTGACGACCCGATTTAGGTTCAGTTTTGCCCACTTCCAAACCGTGCCCACAAATATACCCACATTACGCCCATATTGTCCGAGAGTGTTCGGTGGACATTTTTTATGTGTAGCGATCCGACCGAGTTCGGAGTGCCACCATTGCACATGCGCAATGCGTAGGCTACGCATGTGCACTCTGCAGGAATACACAATTTTAATGAATGTGTAGCTGTCCGACTCAATCAGAATAAGGGCCAGTGCACGTTTTCCAGGTCTCCAAACTGAGGGGTAGATTTATTAAGCTCGATGAAGTGATAAAGTGTATGGTTTTTATCACCGGCCAATCAGCTCCTATCTGTCATTTTTCAAACCAAGCCTGTAACTTCACAGGTAGGAGCTGATTGTCCGGTGATAAAAACCATACACTTTATCACTTCACCGAGCTTAATAAATCTGCCCCTGTATCACAAGAGAAATAATTAGGTCCTCCTGTGCATCTTTTAAAATGTGTCAGTGAGTAATAATTGCACTTGTGCACCTGCCGGGGGACCTGGAAAATCTAAGCTGTTGAGGGTGCTTGAGGACCAGGGTCTTGGTTACAGGGTCTGGATCTACAGTATTGCCTATAAATCAATAGCGATCAACCTAATGATCCAAACTCGCCTTTGCCATACTGGTATAATCTGTTTATGTGATGTATTGTGCCAGGGTGAAAATCTAGCTCTCCACTAGGTGAGTTCTGCTATGTTATGTAGAACTTGTGGTGGTAAGGAGGTACAGTTGATGTTTTCTATGTCTGAAATTAAAAATGAAGTTAAATATATCACTTCAAATTTCCATCACATGAGAGTTCAAAGTGTAGGAGGAGGGCTTCCTGACCGTGGCTGGAGGCATGGCCTGGGTTGCTCCTATCAGAAATCTCTGTTGTTTGCCCAGAGTAGAGACTGAGCTGCACACATAAGTGCTGTGCAGGACATGAAATGCCAGTGTCAGTAGTCAGCAGACCCCCGTGCTGTACATTTGGTTGCATTAGTGATGTTAATAGGACACACTGGCAGAATGCCAGGCATCACTGGCATATTTACAATGGGTGTGTGGTGTGGACCCCTCCTTGACCCCAGTGGCCCATGTGTGCTGCACACCCTACACCCTTTTTTTTCAATAGTTACCCTCCGTCCAAATCAGCAGCAGCAGCGCTACAGAAGTCACCAGGAAAATGGCACAGCAGCCAATGTCCCAGTGTTTCCCTCATGCACACTAAGAAAATCACTGGTAAAATGGCCACCACAGCATTTTCCCACAGACCTGTGCATGCACCGGAGACTCTGGGACAGGGCTAGTGATCGGGTATGGTATAGATCAGTGGTTCTCAACGTCGGTCCTCAAGGACCCCCAACAGTGCATGTTTTGCAGGTCTCCACACAGAATCACAGGTGAAATAATTAGCTCCACTTGTGCTCTTTAAAAATGTGTCAGTGACTAACGAGTGCACCTGCCGGGAGACCTGGAAAACGTGCACTGTTGGGGTCCTTGAGGACAGAGGTTGAGAACCACTGGTATAGATGATCGACCGTGACGCTGAAAAAGGGTCAACATACCTTAGGTCAACACAACCAAAAGGTCGACAGAAGCTTATGGTCACATAGACAAGGTCAACAGGCAAAAAGGTCAACATGTTTTTCAAGTAGACCTAGTGACTGTCGACCTAGACATTGTCTATCATCTGACTGCATACCTACTGCTCCTAGTGCCCAGAGTCTGCAATGCTGCTATTGGTAGAGTAGGGGGACCAGGCGGAGTCTGCACACAGGCTTCCTCCTCTCTAGAAGTGGCTCTGCTTGGTGTGGTTAAACCACAAGGTTAGTGGTGACCCAAATGGGGCTCTCTGTCATATGAAGTCTTTACTACATGGCTTAGGCGTCTTTATTGAGATGCAGTATAATAATTACAGGATCCTTTTCACTTTACTAAAACAAGAATTAAGTAAGCCCATGTTCTCATTATTTAGTAAATGAAGTGACTACAGTATATACAATGTTAGCTGCTCCACCAACTGAACAATTAAGCATTATAGTAGCCTACAATCACAGGTTTTCCAACAAATTATTAGTTATTTTCTAAAATAAATGTTGATTCTACAGAGAACTGCTAGTGCTACAGTCTAAGGGCCTTATTCTGGTTCACTCTCAGAGGCAAATTCCTTCTCAGATGGATAAAACCATGTGCACTGCAGGGGGGGCAGATGTAACATGTGCAGAGAGATTTCGATTTGAGTGAATTTTTTTTTTCTGTGCGGGGAAAATACTAAATGTTTTATTTTTACACTGCAATATAGATCTCACTTTGAAGTAAAACCCTACCCAAATCTAATTCTCTCTGCACAAGTAACATCTACCCCACCTGCAGTGCACATGATTTTGTCCATTTGGGAAGGAATTTGCCTCTGAGAGTGAACCAGAATAAGGCCCTAAATCCTCATACACACTAGAAAGGGCCTTCTGAGTTGGGAATTAGGGTCTAAATTGGGTACACATTAGATGACATTTTAAAGGATTTGTCTGATTTCGACGGGTTTGGAACAACAAATCATTTAAATCGTCCCATGTGTATGCTCTATGTATGCTGTTGTGTGTTGGTTGCTTTTTCTGATTTTTTTTTTTTAACATGCAGGAAGATCTTTAAATATTGTTAACTACAGCATGCTCTTAGATGGTGCCACTGACCATATCTTTAGCAAGATTGCACAGTGTGTATGCTCTATATCAGGCATGTCCAACGTTGGCCCTCCAGATGTTTTGAAACTACACATCCCAGCATGCTTTGCAATAGTTTTAGCATTCTCTATCTCTAATAGCAAAATTGGCAAAGCATGCTGGGATGTGTAGTTTCACAACATCTGGAGGGTCAATGTTGGACATGCCTGCTCTATATCGTTTATCAGGGGTTTAAGGGAAAATGTTGATGACATTGCATCATTTGCAAACCGTGTAATGAGTACCCACCTTCAGCCATTCTGTATGTAAAATTACTACAGATACAGATGGTGCCGGCTTTATCTTTGCCCGGCGCTCGCCAGAGACTCCTCTCTGGCGTGCGCCAGCAATAGACAATGGGACACGCGTGCGTCTCACACGCACGCGCGTCCCAGTATCAGGGCGGCTGGGCAGCGTCTTCCTGCCTGTCCCCGCTTCAGGGAGATGCTGCCCAGTTCGGAGGAGGGGTTGGGGGGCGGCAAGGGGGACCGGTGGCGACAGCGGGGGAGGCAGCGGGGACCCCCACCAAGCTCCGTTGCCACGGGGCGCGCAAGCGTCTTGTGTGTGCGCGCCCCTGGCGGTAGCCGCCCACTGTCGGGGGATAGCGGTAGAATCGCCATCCCCTGCAAGGATGGAGCCGGCTCCATCTGTATGAAAATAATAGCTTATAGCACCAATGACAATATTCATCATGAGTTGTGGTTATGGTATAAATCATAGATTGACTCTAGGTCGACACCTTTAAATTGTCAACATACTCAATGTCAACATTGTCAGAAGTTTGACACAAGCAAAAGGTTGATGGTAAAGAATGAACCAAGTCAGTCTAAACCAAAAAACTTTGATCGATATGTCGATCATTTAAAGGTGTCGGCCTACCTACCATTAGTGGTTAACCTAATGACTGTCGACCTAGAGTAAATCTATCATGAGTCCAGATACCATGAGTTATGTATGAACATAGTGTACAGAGCTGCTGTATAAGTGCTACTATGTTATTCTGATTGGACAACGTAGGAATACATTATACAGTGTTAATTATCATGCAAAAAAGAAATACCTTAAGGGCAATATTACATTTTAGAACAAAATGGTTGGAATGCTGATAACATGCTGTAGGAGGTAAGGTGAGGATATACTGAATTATGAAAGCCCTGTACATCACTAATGACATCATTAATGATGACTTTGTTATATGTATCACTGGGGGTCATCTAAAGTCAACTGGTAAACTTTTCAGGTTTAAAGAGCTTAGGAGTGGAGATGTTGCCCATAGCAACTAATCATTTTCTACATATCATTTTATAGAATGTACTTAAGAAAAATGACCTAGAATCGGTTTCCATTTGTCCGATTGGCCACTTGTATTGCTCCTCACCACAGTAACAATGCTGTGGGAGGCTTTCTATTTCCAGATTGTGTTGTTTCCAGAAACCATGTACAGAATGTTCTGGCTTTGTTATAACATTGTATCAGCTATTTTATATTTAGAGTTAAAATAAATCAATGCAACTTTTTTTTAAGATGGAAAATGTCACCGGGAATCACTGGTACAGAATTCTCCATTTGCTAATTATTGGAAATAACATTTCAATAGCATATTCCTCCTGCTTCAGACCCATTCGGTTGGACCGAATTTGACCCCGTTTCCGATGTTGAGGGTCTGCGCATGCATTTGCCATCTGAAGAGTAGTATTGGCTTACTTTTCAGACAGAAGGCTGCAGAAATCATTCGATGGTCAGAGACATCAAATGATTTCTCCTCTGTTCGGCTGCATGCAAGGGTTTGTGTAAGCAGGGATACATGCCCCGGGGGGAGGGGTGCGTTAATTCGTTCAGGCGGTGGGCGGGCTAGCGATCAGGTCTGAATCGGGTCTAATGTTTAAGCTATTTTTCGCCAATTGAAAAACGACCTCAATTGCACCATAACAGTCACCCCCTGTTGATTTATTTAAGCAATAAATTGATATTAGAGGAATAGGGGTATTGAGGGTTTGTTAGTCATACCTTGCTGCCATTAATAGAATTATATTGATCCCTTAAGTTGGATGTAGTCTTAAGGCATGTTACAGTCAATACAATGGAGAGTGATAAACAACCAGCCAATCAGTTGCTAAATATCATTTTTCAAACTGAGCCCGGAACATGGCAGTTAGGAGCTGATTGGCTGTTCATTTATCCCTCTTTGTTTTATCACTTTTCAAGCTTAGAACATCTGTCCCAGTATCGCTGCGCAGTCTTTGATGTCCCAATTTCAGTGAACTTTCCTGTTAGCTTTCCCATTTTACAGATTATCGGACAGAAACATAAGGGCAAAGTGTGAAAAGCTACAGAAGTTGGCTTACTTTGAAAAGATAAGGAAGCCATAATGAATGTATCATCATCACGTTTCACAAGCCATGGGAAATGCCCTGTGTTTTGATTTCTCTTTGTGTCTCGATAAGAATCTATTATGCTTTGTGACATTTTGTTGCTGTGTTGTTATGTTTGTGTTTTTTTTTCTGTTTTAATTCTGCTATTTTTATTGTTAAGTAATGCATTTTATTGTACTGTGCAATTGGACTTTTATAAAAAAAAAAACAACAATATATCATTTTTTGTTACTTTCTTTAACATTAAGCCCCAGATGTACCATTATTATTCTAGTGAGTTTGTTTTCCTTACAATGATGTTGGGGTGACATTGATAAAGCAGTGAATTTCCTGGTGCCCGATCTGAATGGACAATCAATGTTTTCTATCTTATTGAAAACAACAATAGAATAGATTTGCCGTTCTCAAACTGTGGGTCCTGACCCCAAAGTGGGTTCCGACCTTCTCAGCATGGGGTCGCGACTCCATGTTGCAGACCATCAGGCTGATGACTTCTCTAATCTCAGTCAGTGATTCAAGGAGTCTGAAAAATCTGTTGAATTGTCTGTTATGTTAGACTCCTCCCATCATTTTGTGCCTCCACAATGCTGCCATGTATGTGCTGTCTGCTGACTACACATGTGATGTGATGACCTTCTGCAGTAACTTGCTGGGGTCCTGGAATTATTTTTATTGTCTGATGGGGTCCCAGAGCAAAATAGTTTGAGGACCCCTGGAATAGATAATACAAAAAAGCATCTGATATATATATATCTGATATATATATATATATATATATATATATATATATATATACATATATATATATATATATATATATATATATATATATATATATAAAGCACAAAATTGGAAATTTTCAGATATACTTGAAGCCAAGAGGCAATATTAATTACTTAAGGGTTAACCAAGCACCTGTTAAGAGGTATTATCTCTCTCTCTCTCTCTCTCTCCATTTCTCTCTCTCTCTAAATATATAGGGGGAAATTTACTAAAGGAAATTTGTAAAAAATAGGTGTAAAAATAGGTGTATTTGTATCCAGAAATACACTTATTTTTGACATTTACTATACCGAAAATACGGCAATTCGTATTCGTATTGATGTGCTATCAATACGAATACGAATTGCCGTATTTTCGGGATAGTAAATGTCAAAAATAAGTGTATTTCTGGATACAAATACACCTTTTTTTTTTACAAATTTCCTTTAGTAAATTTCCCCCATAATGTCCTAATAGCATGTACATAAAGCATGTACAAAATATGACAGCACAGTGATTTGAACTGTTGTGACATTCCTGATTCTGGTTCTGTGTATAAACAACAAATTCACACAGTATATCTCTGCAAAGCAAATCTAGCAAGCTGTCACTCATTCTCTGCCTGCCGCATTAAAGTTCTCCCAAAAGAACAAAATACAGAAGCAAATGAGAACATAAAGCAAAAATAAACACTGTACTGTAGTTACTGAGGGGTAGATGTCTGAAGCAGTGATAACGGAGGAGCAGTGAGCCAGACGATAGGTGGACCATGGCAACCAACCAGCTGCTCTGTATAATTGTATATTATGCAAATTATAGATGTTACCTTAGTGCCGATTGGTTGCCATGGGCCACTTCTCCTCTGGCTCACTTCTCCCTTATCACTATTTCATACATCTGCCCCTGTATCTCATATTACCTTCCGTCCTGTAATATAGTCTACTCTATGGTATATACTATTGTCAAATGGTGGTATGAAACAATTTTAAAACCTTAGATGAAACATGGATTACGAGAGAAGTATGATGTCACTCTTTTCCATTGGTTGGCTTATTGTTGTCCCTGAAATTCCTGTTGCAGACTTTGGGGCTAATTCAGAGTTCCACCCAAGTACAGTATGCCACAATTACATTTGCTCTGCATTCATGTTACGTAATATAATATTTCTGCTCCTGCAGAGTTTATCACATCTATTGCTAGTGTTATCCTGCATGTGCACACACACCGGACAACATTTAGAATGTGTTGTTCCGACCCATCGGAATTGGTAAACTCGTTTAAAATGTCATCAACTGTGTACTCAGCTTTAGAACATGCGCCACTCTGTATAGCTCCTAATTCCACCTACGTGTCCATGATACGCCCCCTTATGGGCATGGAGGTGCAGTTAGAAGCTAGGGAGTGGCCTTAGACCGCACAGCCTATGTAAGGAGAATAGCGACCCTGCAGAGGATTATAGCCCACACACAAAGAGAAAGACGCAGCTCATAGCTCCCAACTGTCCCGATTACAGAGGTTATTGTTACCCAACTCAGAATACAGCGATTACTGTCCCACTGATTGGATACTGTTCCACATCTGGGCCGCACTGTCCAGTGGAGGGGGGGGGGGCAGGGCCGGCGCCACCACTAGGCAGCTTTAGGCATTTGCCTAGGGCGCCGGCCACTTGGGGGCGGTAGTTGGGAGCAGGGACCCCCCACGATGGAGGTGAGTGGCTGTCACTCCTCTCCTCTCCCACACCCCGAGCAACTCGGTGGCGGCCACCGCATCGACCCCCTGCAGATGGACAGCTGGCGCAGGCTGACACCAGCATCTCTCCCAGTGGAGTGACGTAGCGGCATCACCCCCTCGCACCGGGCAACCCCCCCTGTGGAGCGACCGCGTTGGCCACATCACCCCCCCCCCCCCGCGTGCAGTGGTGCCCCCCCTGCCTGGGGCGCTCCGGTAGCTTGCACCGGCCCTGGGGGGGGGGGGTCAATTATCACCGCGGCTCTGCACAGCAGCCAATGATCAATGAATAGATGTTTTGGAGAGAAGCCAGGGGCTGCTTGGCTGGGAGGGGTGGACTAGGCACTCACCAAAAGGATGCAATGCCTCCTCCATATACCAGAGGATGAAAGTTGTGAGGTATGTGCAGGTCTGCTGTTCAATAATTACTAATTAGAATTGTAATATATGTTGCAATAAATAGAGGGGGTGGGGTGGGTGGGGGGGGGTTCTTCTTCATAATCTTGGCAAGGGTTATGGCCTTACTCACCACGCCCCAGTAGCCCCATAGAAACATAGAATTTGACGGCAGATAAGAACCACTTGGCCCATCTAGTCTGCCCCTTTTTTTAAACATGTTACCTCAAACCATATTTGATCCTTATTTTTATGTAAGGATATCAATATGCTTATCCCAAGCATGTTTAAATTGTACTACTGTATTTTTTTCTACCACCTCTGTTGGGAGGCTATTCCACTTATCTACTACTCTTTCTGTGAAAAAATTCTTCCTCACATTTCCCCTGAATCTTCCTCCCTCTAGTTTCAGTGCATGTCCTCGTGTTCTGTTGCTCCTCTTCCTGTGAAGAATGTCTCCCACCTGTACCTTGTTAAAGCCCTTGATATATTTGAAAGTTTCTATCATGTCCCCTCTTTCCCTTCTCTGCTCTAAAGTATACATATTAAGATCTTTTAGTCTTTCCTGGTACGTTTTGTGATGTAGGCCATGCACCATTTTAGTTGCTCTTCTTTGTACAGTCTCTAATGTATTTATATCCTTCTGGAGATATGGCCTCCAGAACTGAACACAATACTCTAGGTGAGGTCGTACCAATGACCTATAAAGTGGCATTATTACTTCTTTCTTTCTAGATTTATTAAAATATCAGGTAAGCCCCATCAGGTAAGTCCCTAACATTCTAATGGTTCAAGCCTGAGGAGTTTGGCCCATATATTTTGGCCAATAAATTATGTTAAGAACCTCAACTTTACCCCCTGTTAAATTGCAGTTGATTCGAATTGTTCTGATTGTTAGCTCTCACTTTATACATTGTGCATCAGCATTTTCTCTTTTTTCTCTGTGCATATATTTTTTTTTTTTTTTTAAACATTAGATTTTTATTGAGTTTTTTAGCATTGTGTCAGAATGGACACCGGGAAATGGGGATACAGAATAGAAAAGAAGGGAGGGGGGGGGGGGGTACAACACTTCACAGTTAACAGTGTGCTACGTCTTATACACTTTACAGGTGTAGTTGTAACCTCGTATAAACCAGAAGAGCAAACAGTAGATATCGTAGGTAGTCTCACCTAGCATAACAAAACGAACCATGGAGTCCTTATTAGCTGGTATATTTCCAAAGTGAGGTAAATCAATTCGTAATTAATTATCTTTCAAGGGACTTATTAGTCTATAAGCGGTCCATGGGGACCACTTTGCCATCAGGGATGAGGAAGACTCAGTCCAAGCCGAGCCCTCCGTTTCACATCTATAGTGATCGTGAACCGCTTCTTCTATCGTTAGAATCGTGGGAACGAGTGGAGTCTGCCAATGGCTCGCTAGGAATAGTTTAACGGAAATTAAAATGTGTCCTAGGACATAGTGAGTATCTTTGGGAACATCGTCTGGGAGTAGGTGAAATAAAGCCACTCTCGGTTGTGGAGTTATGTTAACGCCAGAAATATTTGAAAGTAAACTAAACACTTTATACCACATTCTCGACAATTTGGGGCACTTCCAGAATATATGGTACAGTGATCCTACTCCCCCGCATTGTCTCCAACAATCGTTGGGGGTGGATGGCCAAATTGTGTGTAGAAGGGCTGGAGTTAGGTATTGTCTATGAACCAATTTGTAAAATTGTTGTATGTGTGACTGGCATCTAGAAAGATGGAAGCAGTTGTGGAAAATGGCCTTCCAGTCTTCGTCTGATAGAGTAGTTGCTAGGTCACGTTCCCATTTGGATTGGAAGTTTAATTTAGTGGGCTGCTGTGTATCCGTGAGCAGTCTATACCACCAAGATATGGAGCCCTTAGTATTTGTTCTTGTGAGTCTATAAAGAATGTGTTTGGGGATGGGAACTATTTTTCGTGGAGGGAGGCCTGCGTTCTGCACCCAGTGTCTCACTTGGAGAAATTTATAAAAGTTTTTAGGGGGGATTGAATAGGAGGATTGTATGTCACTAAATTGCATCATCGTACCTTCCCTAAGGATATTTCCCAGCGTCAAGATGCCCTGTGAGGTCCAGGAGTCTAACGATAAATTTGGGATTATGTGGGCTATTCCCTTTAGGGATAGTTCCGGGGGGGGGAGGCTGATTTCTGGTATCGACGAGACTAGTGTAAGCCAAGAACGTCTAGCGGATGAAATGAAGGGAGATCGTTCTAAAATTTTCGGGGATTCTGACGGGGGCAGCCATAAAATATCTGTGAGTGGGATCGGGGAGGAGATATCCTTTTCCAATAGGACCCAGGGTTTTATATCATCGTTTGCGAACCAAGCGTGTAGGGGCGATAAAATACATGCCACTTGGTATGCAAGCAAATCTGGGAACGCTAGTCCCCCTTTTGATTTAGGTAGGCACATTTTGCTTCTAGCTAGTCTGGGTTTTTTACCCCTCCAGATATATTTTGAAAATGAGACATTAAATTTATTTAGTAATTCTTTTGGAAGGAGAATAGGAATGGATCTGAAGAGATATAACAATTTAGGTAGAAGTACCATCTTTAGTGCCGATATGCGTCCTAGCCATGAAGTTTCTAGAAGCATCCATTCGTTTGTCATCTGGGAGAATTTATGTAATAGAGGGAGATAGTTTGCGGTCAGTATCTCTGATACTTTAGGAGTTATTTTAATGCCCAGGTATTTTAGGCTATCCGTTTGCCACGAGTAATCATACTTCCTTTTTAGTTCGGTTAAAGTGTTCTCCGGTATATTTATTGGTAAGGCTTCTGTTTTTGTACTGTTTAATTTATAATAGGAGACTGAGGAGTAGGTAGACAGAATTTTGTGTAATGCCGTTAGGGATGGTGAGGGGTTGGTCACTGCAAGGAGGACATCGTCCGCAAATAAGCAAATTTTGTATGTGCGATCTAGTATATAGGGGCCTTGTATGTCCGGAGCTGATCTGATCGCTTCTGCTAAGGGTTCAATTGCTAGTACGAACATTAAGGGAGAGAGCGGACACCCTTGACGGGTTCCATTGGAAATCGTAAATGCGGTCGACACCATGCCATTCGCATAGACTTTAGCTGTTGGGTTGGAGTAGAGGGCCATGATAGAGGATAAGGCTCTATCTCTTATACCAAATTTCTGCAGGACAGCTCGAAGATACCCCCAATGTAGTCTGTCGAACGCCTTCTCCGCGTCTAGAGATAGAAGTAGTAGAGGATCCATCCTCGCGGAGAAGGCGTCCACCATATGCACAATCCTCCTGGTATTGTCTGGTGCCTGCCTTCCCATAACAAATCCCACCTGATCTTGATTTATTAGGGATGGGAGAACAGTATTTAGTCTATTCGCTATCAATTTAGCATAGATCTTAATGTCTGTGTTTAAAAGAGCTATTGGGCGGTAGTTTGTTAAGGATTTGGGGTTTTTCCCAGGTTTGGGGAAAGTGACGATTCGTGCTTCTAGCATTTCAGCAGGAAAGGAGCCAAGTGTCGATGCCTCATTAAAAAGGGGGGCTAGAAGGGGAATTAGTTGATCTCGAAATGCTTTATAAAATTTATTAATAAATCCATCAGGACCTGGGGCCTTTTCCGCTGGCAGGTTATCTATGACCAGTCGAATCTCGTCTTCTGACCATGGACGCTCGAGGGAATGAAGTGTGGCCTGATCTAGTGAGGGGAGTTGGATGTGTTGTAGGAATGATTCTATGGTTTCTGTAGTGGGTTGGGGGGTAAGGGGGTCATGTCGCAGGTTGTACAAGGTGGAATAGTATTCCGCAAAGGCGTTGGCTATATCTAGAGGGTCAGTTACCATAGTACCCTGCAAATTTGTAACTTGTTTGATACGCTCCTGAGCTTGTTTCCCTCTCAATTTCCTTGCAAGTAATCTGCCTGCTTTGTCGCCTTGGGTATAAAATTTTTGTCTCAGCTTAGTTATGTTTTTTCGGACTTCCGTCATAGTCAGAGCGTTCCACTCGTCCCTCTGCTTTAGTAGGTCTCTATATACCAGTCTATTGGTCGGGTCTGATTTAAGCTTGTGCTCTAAATCTAATAGTGCAGCTTCGATTTCCTCCCGCCTTTTATTTAATTGTTTCTTAAGTTGAGCGGCAGCTTGTATGCAAGATCCCCTTAGGACTGCCTTTAAGGCGCACCAATGAGTAGGAACAGAAGTCTCTGTCGGGGTGTTGGTAACTAGATACAAATCCAGAGATTTGTCGATCAGCGGTCTAGTGCTTTTATTGGACAGAAGGTATCCAGCCAATCGCCAAGGTCTGGGGGACTGCCTAGACGACCTTAGAATCCATACCAACTGTAAGGCTGAATGGTCTGACCACGAGATCGGCAATATGTCAGCTACCCTTATCTGTTGTAGAGTTCTCCCGTCAGCCAGGGCCAAGTCTATCCTAGAGAATGATCTGTGAACAGCAGAGAAGAAGGTGAAGTCCCTGCAGCCGGGATTTCTTGCTCTCCATACATCATAGAGATTATGCTCATAGAGTATACGTTGGAAGGCCTGGGATTGGCTTCTAAGCCGGGATGCGGTAGGGACAGGGAGGGAGGTTGATTTATCCAGTGTAGGGTCTAGGACCAAGTTGAAATCTCCCAGGATGATCAGATATCCCTTATACGCTGCGTAAAGAGTCGAACAGAATTTCCTAATAAAAGGGATTTGTTTGGTATTGGGGACATAAACATTAGCAATTGTTACCAGATTATCATCAATTCTTCCTATAACAATCAAATAGCGACCTTCTGGATCAGTAATTTGTTTCTCTAAGGAGAAGTTGCATAGCTGGGAAAAGAGGAGGGCAACACCAGCCTTCTTTTTGGGGCCGTTGGCTGTGTAGCACAGTGGGAACTTACTGTTGAAGAAGCGGGGTGGGGCAGAAGCCAAGAAATGTGTCTCCTGTACCGCTATTATGTGGGTTTTGAGTCTCGAGAAATGCTTCAGTGCCAAATTCCGTTTATGGGGGGAGTTTAGGCCCTTCACATTTAGTGAAGTTACATTAATTCTGTTTAGGGTCATTTATATCTGTAAATATTATTTGCTTGATGCCATAATTAGACTTAGGACATGAGTATTCAGAGGTTTCCTGGTTCAGAGGCTTGGGTCTATATCGTGTAGCAAGGTCACTGCTGTTGTTGGGTGTTAAGGTTCTATAGGGTGTTATGTATTTGGGATGAGTCATGTCTGGTATCATATAATCGCGTAGAGTAGAAGTGTTGTAAATATAGGGGGAGGGGGTTGAGATCTGGTTCAGGATATATTGAGACTGGGGTGTGTTCTCAACAGGATAAGGGAGACACAATAGGGAACAAAGACTTAGCAAAGAACACCCAATGGGTGTTAAAGAAGACCGCCCAACTTGGCGGCACATAGGGGTACGGGCCATAGCACAGGGCCAAACCGGGAGGCCTCTGGGTATAGGCAGATAGCATTTTGTACTAGAACTGTAACTTATACAACTGTATTATATAGGCATACATACTTATATATATAAAGAAAAATACACTAATTAGTAGCTTAAATTGGGAACTGAACTTTACACCGGTATCGGGGTATTATATGGACTATCTCACCAACATTAGCTCCCATCCCCAACCTGGTGTAGGAGGTGGAGTTAACATAACAGAGAAACTGGGTCGCTATAACATTGATATACAACTGGGCACCTATCAAGCAGGAGTCGTCCATCTGAAGGTGGAGCTACTGGCTAGGGAGGTCTGGAGTGATTTCTACGGGGACGAGGGATGACCCCATCTGGTCGAGTAGTAGCTTCGCCAGCCTCACAACCAGAGCCCCCCAACCGAGGAAACGAATCCCACTATAGTGAAATAAACAAGAGAGAGACAGAAAAAAAAGAAAATAAAACAAAAACAAAAAGAAGGCACCTAAGATCCGGAGCGTAAAAAACTAGTTGAACCAAATGTTTACACTTTAAACTTGGTAAGGTAGAATTCTACGCGTTATATACTTAACAGTCACTCCGTGTGGCCGGCCGTAGACCATTCCCGTGCCACTCGTTTGACAGAGGGCGCCAGGATGGCCACGTTCCAGTCCGTCAGGATCTTCAACCCGGCTTCTGGCGTAGCAATGATGGTCGTGATCTCGTTGCGCCTCACAATGAGCTTAGTTGGGAAGCCCCAGCGATACTGGATATCAGCATTCCTAAGGGATTTGGTGATTTGTGCAAACGCTCTCCTCAACGCCAGGGTGGAGGCCGAAAAGTCCCCGAATATCTGTAGGTCTCCTAAGACAGATTCAGAGTCTTCTGTGGACCTCGCAGCTCGTAGTACCTTCTCCTTCACGTGAAAATAGTGGAATCTCATCAGAGTGTCTCGTGGGGCCTCGGTCGGGGCATTTTTGGCCTTTGGAATTCGATGTATACGATCCAGGAGGAAGTCTGATATGTGGACCGTTGGTAGAAGTTTTGTGAACAAGTCTGTCACGAACTGCACTAGGCCATCCGTGGCGACCGATTCTGGGATTCCTCTAATCTTTATATTATTTCTTCGTGACCTGTCCTCCAGGTCTCCTAATTTACTGCGCAGGGTAGCGTTTTCCTGCTGCAGTTCTTCATGCAAGCTAATTAGTTCATTGTGGGACTTCACTACTTCCTCCATTTTAATTTCTAGATGATCCACCCGTTGACCCACTGCGTCTATGGATTGTTGACAGGATTGGACGGCTGCTTTAATTTCTTGAGAAAAGTCAGCTTTAAAGGCGTATAGGAGTTTTTTCATAGATCCAACCGTTAGAGGGTCATCATCCCCCATGTTTGTCAGGGGAGTGGATGGGGTGGGAGTAGGATCGAAAGGGGCACTCAGAGGTGAGAGCTGTTGTTGAGTGGGAATGGCCAGGATTCTGTTTTTCATTCCCTGAATTGGAGATGGTTGCTTAAAGAAGTTGGTTTTTGCAGACCCCGCTACATCTTTCTGACGTTTTGCAGGCATGTTGGTGGTGGGTAGTTGCGTGTATGGTAGAAAGCGAAGTTTCCTCACAGTCAGGAGAGATAAGAAGTTACAGTTCCCTTAAGTGGATTATATCATGGATGCATCTGTAGTGCACTCTTCTATGATATATGTGGGCTCCCGGTAGCCTCGTGCTTAAGCCGACATATTATAAAAAGATCTCACATCACTGTGGCTCGGAAGCCGTAATATATGACACCCAGTCGCGGGATGGGAAGATCACTGCGTGTGTTTCGGATATATTGGAACCTTTTGACAGGTAATATGCTCCACACTACCCTGGGTTGTGTACAGATTAGATCTGTCCACTAGGTGACAGGATTGGGCTGGGATAACTTAGACTGCGAGCTTGATACTGTCCTTTATAATTGACCTCCCTGCAGTGTTGTATAGGGTTTTTTTTTTTTTTTTATATTTATTAGGTAGGTCAATTGGTATTTAACCAGCAGTGTTAGGGTGGGCTAGGAGTGTGGGGCACTAGTAGAATAGCGCAGCCTGTGCCACTGAGGCTGTCTGGAGCGTCTTACAGTAGCTGGGGCAGCGTGTAGAGGGAAGCTGCAAGCCCAATATGGCGTCTGGGCTACAGCTGACAACACCTGTATGGGGTTTAGGCTCCCCCGTCCCCCTTGGTTCCCGCAGTCGAGTGTGAGACGGCTGGACCCCCCGCTGAAATACCGTGTCAGATGGAGCACAGAGGTGGGTATAGGTGACTCAGAGGTGTGTATAGGTGACTGGTGACTGTTTCACCTGAGTCAGCGCGACTCCAGCGCTGTGTGGGAGCTTGGGTCTGCCGGGTGACTAGAGGCGCCCGGCGTGTGCCTCCGTTGATTTGATCTTCCCCCTGGTCCAGGGTATCGGCGGCCTGCCGTCAGGGTGCCCGCGGCTCGACTTCTGTGGTTCCGTCGGGTCGAACGCCGCTACTCCGTCTTCCAGCGGCGTGTAAATTGAGGCCGCGGCTCCCGATGCCGGACTAGGCCGCAACCTGCGGGAGCGTGTAAACACACTCCCCGGCTCCGCAGCACTGTCCAGCAGCCAGCGGTAACCGGGTGGGAACAGCAGGTATGCTGGGGTGCGAGGTAGAAGGGCAGCTCTGTGCATATATTTTTTTTAATATTTTAATAAATCTAGAATCACTTTTTGGGGATATATTATTGGTGGGGAATGAGGGAGAGCATCTTTGTGAAGCCTGAAATGGAGTTGCATACTATCTATGGAAAGAAGTCGGATTTTTGCTACTCACTGTTAAATCTATTTCTTCCAGTCCACCTACCATGGGGATAGTATTGAGAGCGTAGGCTCTGAGCAGTTAAAAGGTATATTTTTTTGAAGATGAATCTCTACGACTGCAACCCTTCCTCTGTTTTCTGCTTACAAATCACCAAAGGATTGGGTGTAAATCAGAAGAATACAGAAACACAAACACTCAAACAGACAGAGCTCCAGAGTATAAGGCAGGGAAAGCAGTGCCAAACACAGGACTCAACTGGAAATTATTTCACAGTTAGTACTGAAAATACTCTTTTCCCTTCATCCAATGTGAGGGACTTTGCTACCATGGGGAAAGCTCCTACTAGCAGAGGGTATGCCAATTTCTGATTGAAAACCTAACATAAAGTTATTTAGACCTGATCCCTGTTGTACAAATCTGCAAGTTGATCAATTATCAAATGACTGCGCATGCGTTGGGATCACAGCAGGCATGCGCGACGCCAAAGAATGAGATAAATCAGCAAATTCTCTTCTTTTTTCACAAATAGCCCACAATTTGATTAACAGGAGGTCGCCATTTGTGGGTGGTAAGCGGACGTTTTCTGGGAGTGTCAGAAAAAATACAGGCGTGTCTAGATCAGGCCTATAGATCCATCCTTTATGGATAAAACCTGCGGGAAGTATAAATTCCAGTTTCTTTTGGGAATAAACACATAAAGCATCTTCAGCAGCCCCTGCTATCAGAGCTGACTCCATAGTTTCCTGTAAAGCAGTGGTTCCCAAACTGTGCGCCTAGGCTCCCTGGGGTGCCTCGGAGCACTTGCAGGGGTGCCTCAGGTTGGTGGTCCAGAACCAATTCAAGTTATTTATGGCCAATGAAATAGGCAAAATCAGTGCTTGTGGCTTCCAATTAAGAATATGTGGGGTAAACAGAAGTGAATCATGTTTCTCACCACATAAGTGGGCCTAAGGAAAACATTTAAATCACAACTAATTTAATGTTTTTCCTGAAATTAGTAACCAGCATTTGGCCTAGAGGTGCCGTGAATAGACTGACTCATTTCTGTGACTCTCGGTTGACATGATACGGGTTGACACAGTGAGTCGACCACGTTCCACTTATGCTCTATTTGCGCATTTTCCTGGACCTCATGTGTTTTTCTGCCTGCACGTATCTATACATGTTATATTTTATAGATTGCCTTTGATGTACTATGTGCAACTGGATGATTATTGACAATTTTTTTGTTTCATTCATTTGTTTCAATATGTTGCCATGACTACTTTGTTATTTCTCATGAACCTCCACAGCCACTATAGGGTCCATGCAGTGATCTCCGTATTCAGGGTATGTGGTGATTACCTTGTTTTCATTGATTTTTTGTTTGTATGATTTTTCTGCACGTATCGGCGATTGCCGACCATTTTCTCAACTTTTTTGTTCGATATTGTTACTGGGGTAATCGGAATGGGGTGATTGTATCACTGCTGTGCGCACCATCTCAAACCGGGACGTGACAGGGTACTTCACGTGGTGTGACTAGTGTATAAAGGCATGTCTGTTATTGGCATTCACTATCCAGATGACGATGTAATAAACATCGAAAACATTTGATGATAACACGGCTGCAGTGTTTAATTTCTCTTTATTCGACTCTGGGTGCCACCACATTGCTCCCACTAAATTGGACAATGATCCGTTATCTTTGGAAGGGCACCAGAGCAAGTAACACATTTAAGTGGTAGTGCTGCCTCACGAACTGTATATATATATATATATATATATATATATATATAGAACAAAGAAGCGTGGCACTCGGGTCTGGGATAAATAAGTACGCGTAGCCGAATAAACGGTTGACGTTTCAGCCCTTTAATCGGGCTTTTCTCAAAATAGCTTACATATATATATATATATATATATCAAGAGTTGGGGTCTGGCACTCCTCCTTAGAATTTAGAATGCCTCGGTGCCTTCCACAGGGTGATCAAATAGTCAATGTGTGTAAAGTCTTTGATAAGGATATTAAATTATCGAAACGTTAGAACTCACTGCAGTGTGGTTTGCAGTTCTTTTGATTTAAGTGAAGCCCTATGAGTGCCTCCCCAGTACCTAGGTACACACATTGACTATCATTGAAGAAGTCTCCTAGACGAAACGCGTTGGGTAGTGCCTGCTGACTCCTCCACTAAGATAAGTCCTTTATTTTTAGATCTTTTTATATTTCCCTCCCCATTTTAGCGACATCATATGTAGGCCTTTTTAGAAAGTATCTCGCATTTTTTACTTCAGTGTTTTTTCTATGTAAATTGTATTTTTTGTCTGTTCTCCATTTTTAGTGCTATTGTGCACCCTTTTATATGTAAAATAAACCTTTTTTATTATAAAAAGTATTTCGTGTAGTATACAGGTATTTACTGTCGCTTACCTCTATTCAACCAATTGCAATTGTTTTTGTGACACCCCTCACCAAGGTGCCCATCTTTAGAGGCTAGCTGACACCCCTTTTTTCTAAAAGGGTACCAGTATACACTCATTTCTTACTAGAATATTTGAACAGTCTGAGGACACAAGTGGCGCCATACATCTTTTCTTTTCCATGTATATATATATATATAGGGGTGGAGGCGGCGGCACTCCCAGCAAGCAACGTTGAGAGGGGTAAATAAGAGCCGGTGCCTTCCAAAGGCTGAGCAGTGCAAGCCGCTAGCCGAATGTAAAGTGTAGAGGGGACGGCGGCACTCGGTGCAAGAAATGACTCACGCGGTAGGCATATGTAACCAACGTTTCGTGGCCAAGGTTGCCACTTTATCAAGGTGCCAATAACAAACAAACAGAGCATATACACTTACTTAAATAACCACTGAGACGTCCATGAGACACGGCGTCCAGCCCCGCTGCGTCAAGATGACGTCATCTGCTGCAAGTGGCGCAGTGTACCACGGAGGAACCACATGATGAAAACACCAGAAGCTGATAGGAAGAGAAACAAAGAAACGAAAAAGATAAATAAACATAAAATGTAACAAATACAGTGAGACATAAAAAGCAAGCATCGTGAATAACTCAAATGGCTGTTGACAAATAAAGATACATGAACCTGATAATATAGCACGGTAATGCAATAAATGAGTTTCATAAAAAACATGCTAACCCAAGGTTTTCATTAAGGCCCCGGGGGGCCAATGTATCCAGCAGAAATATCCACCGGCTCTCTGCTTTTAAAAGTACCAGAGATCTGTCACCGCCGCGTGATAGCGGGGGGACATGATCTATGATGCGGTATCGTAAAGAAGTCAGTGAGTGTCTGGCTTCGACGAAGTGTTTACTCACTGGATGCTCCCCATGCCCACAATTAAGAGCAATTTTTATGTTGGATCTGTGTGCGGCCGCACGTTCCTTGAAGGACCTGTCGGTTTTGCCGACATAGTGTCGGCCGCAGGGACAGCTGAGAAGATAAACCACATACTTAGAATGACAGCTGACACGATGCTTAATTTTAAACTTCTTCCCTGTAAAGGGGTGATGGAAGGAGTCCCCTTGTATCATGTAGCTGCACGTAGTGCAGCCGCAGCATCGGAAGCACCCCGGCTTTGGAATGCCTAGGAATGTGGCTGCCTTGGGAGGTGGAAAGCTGATGTTATTTTGAACTAAATGGTCACGTAAATTTTTGCCCCTTTTGTAGGAACACATAATAGACTTATCCTTAAGCCCTGGAAGGGCAGGGTCACTGGTGATGAGCGGCCAGTATTTATTAGAAATGGATTTTATTTGTTTACTTTTATCATGAAATGAATTAACCCATATAAGTTTATTATCCATTTTCTGCCTGTTGGACTTGGCAGAAAGGGCTTTTTCACGGCCAAGGGCAAGAACCTTATTTTTAGCCTGTATAAGGTCTGCATAACTGTAACCTCGCTGTAGAAATTTTTGGATCATGGAATTCAAAGAATTCTCAAGACCAATTGGGTCACTCTCAATTCGGAGCACTCTCAACATTTGAGAAAACGGTAACCCCTTTTTAAGGGGAACCGGGTGATGAGAGGAGGCTAGCAAGGTGGTGTTTCTGTCAGTACTTTTGACATGAAGTGAGGTGCGGATCTGACCATCGACTATTTTGATGTTAACGTCGAGGTATTGCACCTCCATTTGTCCAATCGAGAAGGTTAATTTGGCAGGGGAGGAGGACTCATTGTGTGAGTCTAACATGCCCTTCAACACAGAAACATCGCCGACCCACAAGACCAACAGGTCGTCGATGTAACGTGTGTACATAAGTAAGTTGCCTGTGGATAAAGGGTTATTGCAAAATAAATCTTGGTCAATGATATGCATGAACGCATTAGCCAGCGATGGAGCCACGGAGGACCCCATCGCACAGCCCTGCACTTGAATATAAAATCTGCTGTTAAACACAAAATAGTTGCATTTTAAGGTGAGGTTTAATAATTTCAGAAAAAATTGTATACTTGGACCTTTGTAAAAAGGATTATCGGTGCAGGCTCATAACCGATAATCCTTTTTACAAAGGTCCAAGTATACAATTTTTTCTGAAATTATTAAACCTCACCTTAAAACGCAACTATTTTGTGTTTAACAGCAGATTTTATATTCAAGTGCAGGGCTGTGCGATGGGGTCCTCCGTGGCTCCATCGCTGGCTAATGCGTTCATGCATATCATTGACCAAGATTTATTTTGCAATAACCCTTTATCCACAGGCAACTTACTTATGTACACACGTTACATCGACGACCTGTTGGTCTTGTGGGTCGGCGATGTTTCTGTGTTGAAGGGCATGTTAGACTCACACAATGAGTCCTCCTCCCCTGCCAAATTAACCTTCTCGATTGGACAAATGGAGGTGCAATACCTCGACGTTAACATCAAAATAGTCGATGGTCAGATCCGCACCTCACTTCTTGTCAAAAGTACTGACAGAAACACCACCTTGCTAGCCTCCTCTCATCACCCGGTTCCCCTTAAAAAGGGGTTACCGTTTTCTCAAATGTTGAGAGTGCTCCGAATTGAGAGTGACCCAATTGGTCTTGAGAATTCTTTGAATTTCATGATCCAAAAATTTCTACAGCGAGGTTACAGTTATGCAGACCTTATACAGGCTAAAAATAAGGTTCTTGCCCTTGGCCGTGAAAAAGCCCTTTCTGCCAAGTCCAACAGGCAGAAAATGGATAATAAACTTATATGGGTTAATTCATTTCATGATAAAAGTAAACAAATAAAATCCATTTCTAATAAATACTGGCCGCTCATCACCAGTGACCCTGCCCTTCCAGGGCTTAAGGATAAGTCTATTATGTGTTCCTACAAAAGGGGCAAAAATTTACGTGACCATTTAGTTCAAAATAACATCAGCTTTCCACCTCCCAAGGCAGCCACATTCCTAGGCATTCCAAAGCCGGGGTGCTTCCGATGCTGCGGCTGCACTACGTGCAGCTACATGATACAAGGGGACGCCTTCCATCACCCCTTTACAGGGAAGAAGTTTAAAATTAAGCATCGTGTCAGCTGTCATTCTAAGTATGTGGTTTATCTTCTCAGCTGTCCCTGCGGCCGACACTATGTCGGCAAAACCGACAGGTCCTTCAAGGAACATGCGGCTGCACACAGATCCAACATAAAAATTGCTCTTAATTGTGGGCATGGGGAGCATCCAGTGAGTAAACACTTTGTCGAAGCCAGACACTCACTGACTTCTTTACGATACCGCATCATAGATCATGTCCCCCCGCTATCACGCGGCGGTGACAGATCTCTGGTACTTTTAAAAGCAGAGAGCCGGTGGATATTTCTGCTGGATACATTGGCCCCCCGGGGCCTTAATGAAAACCTTGGGTTAGCATGTTTTTTATGAAACTCATTTATTGCATTACCGTGCTATATTATCAGGTTCATGTATCTTTATTTGTCAACAGCCATTTGAGTTATTCACGATGCTTGCTTTTTATGTCTCACTGTATTTGTTACATTTTATGTTTATTTATCTTTTTCGTTTCTTTGTTTCTCTTCCTATCAGCTTCTGGTGTTTTCATCATGTGGTTCCTCCGTGGTACACTGCGCCGCTTGCAGCAGATGACGTCATCTTGACGCAGCGGGGCTGGACGCCGTGTCTCATGGACGTCTCAGTGGTTATTTAAGTAAGTGTATATGCTCTGTTTGTTTGTTATTGGCACCTTGATAAAGTGGCAACCTTGGCCACGAAACGTTGGTTACATATGCCTACCGCGTGAGTCATTTCTTGCACCGATTGCCGCTGTCCCCTCTACACTATATATATATATATATATATTATAAGGATGCGGCACTCTGAGACTTTGGTATAAAATCGATTTCTCTCTAACCATTGCAGTGCACATGGTTTTGTCCATTTGAGAAGGAATTTGCCTTTGTGGGTAAGGGCCACAGTACGAAGCGCTGTTATATCTTTAGATATATCTGCCATCAGCTGTGCTTGGAAGACCAGCATAAGGTTCAATCATTTTGTTGTATGTGCTGTATCTAAATGAATGAAAATAAACACTGTATTTTTAACAATGTTAAAAGAAAATAGTCAAACTTGTGTCGTTACAAGAATACAGTATTGGCAAACCATTTAATTGGCCACAGTTGTTGGGATTAGAAATGAAAACATTATAATTTACCTGAAATGTATGAAGGTGACATTAATTTGCTCAAGCTGCCCTCGCAAAATCTGCACAAGGGAGCAGCAAATGGTATGTCTAGCTGCTTAATTCAGTTGTTTTAAGACTTCCATAAAAGACACCCGAAACACTTCCAGACAATAAAATCTGAGAGCTGAGATTGTGAAAAAGAATTAACTCAGTGTATATATATATAGGAGGGGCCATTGTCGTCATGGACATTAGCCACTACAGGGATGACTGTTACCGGCTCTTACAGGACAGTGCTACCTATGAAAAACTCAAGGGAGATCCTACTCCCAAATTCAAGCGTACCCTGGACTCTATGTTGGCTACAGCTGTTAAAGATGGCATCATCACCGAGACTGTGAGCAAAAAATTACAGACAGCGTACCCGGTTACGCCGATCTTTTACACCATACCTAAAATACACAAGGACGCACAGCACCCCCCGGGCAGACCCATTATCTCTGCCAGGGGGTCGCTGTGCAAACCCATAGCGGTGTACTTGGATACTTATCTCCAACCCTGTATCCAATCCTTGCCCACTTACCTGCGAGACTCCACCTCACTGTTACAGCTCTTTGCCAACCAGAGTCCCCACATGGAGAATATCACGCTTGCTACTTTCGATGTAACCAGCCTGTACACCTGTATCCCTCACTTAGATGGGGTACAGGCAGTAGTCAGTCTCATCCATGATCACCCCTTGTACCAATGCCCCACGATTAATTTTTTTAGCAATTTATTGAGCTACACCCTAGCCCATAATTACTTTTACTTCGACGGAGGCTATTATTTACAAAAAACGGGGTGTGCCATGGGATCCCCGGTAGCTCCATCCCTAGCTAATGCCTACATGTGGTAGTGGGAGAAGAACCAGCTCCTTAACAACCCAGCAATTAACACCCAAATTAACACATACAAACGCTATATAGATGATCTCTTCATCTTATGGCAAGGTCCTGCTAGCCCACTGGAGGAGTTTGTAGCTGAGCAGAACAATTCCCATCATCCCATTAAATTAACGCTGTCCACCAGTACCACTTCGATCCCGTTCTTGGACTTGGCCATTTCAATCAGCAATGACACACTGCATACTACGCTATATGTCAAACCGACGGACCGCAACACAGTGCTGAGGCATGATAGCTATCATCCCCGCAACACTGTCAAAAGCCTCCCTTATTCCCAATTTTTAAGAGCCCGCAGGATTGCTGACCTCTATGCAGAGGCATCCGCCCAAATTGACATCATGATTGACAAATTCCTCCAACGTGGGTACCCCCTCAATGAACTACTCCAATCCAAAGCTAAAGCCATGGCTCAAAATCGCAAAGACCTGATTTCCAAAAAAACAGTTAGCCAAAAACAACCCAGTATTCCCTGGGTCAATGAATTCTGTACCACCAGCCAAAACACCACCCACAAAGCTAAAAGGTGGTGGGACATCGTACGCACTGACCCCGATCTACCCATCTTTAAGGACACCAAACTGATGCCTAGCTACACCCGTGGCCCTAACCTTAAAGATCTGTTAGTTAAAACAGAAATTACCAACTTCAGCACCCAGGCACGGCCTAGCCGCAATAACAGGGTTGGTTGCTTTAAATGTTTGGGCTGCACCACTTGCGGCTACTTGGTAGCCTGCAAAGATGTGGCTCACCCGTACACTGGCAAAAAATTCAAAATTAAATGGCCCCTAACATGTTCTACAGAGTTCGTTGTGTACATTATCCAATGTCCATGTGGACTCAATTATGTCGGCAAGACAGATTGCGAATTCAAAGTCCGCATGGCACAACACCGCAGTGCCATCAGAGCTGCTTTGGTGTCTGGCAAAAGTCAACAACCAGTGGCCAGGCACTTTGCCATGGCCAAACACAGCCTGGCGAGGCTGCGTTATAAAATCATTGACCACGTTCCCCCTTCCATCCGGGGTGGAGACCGGGCCAAGAAACTTCTCCAACTTGAATGTCAGTGGATATTCAGGTTGGACACACTGGCCCCAAAAGGGTTAAATGACAGCCTGGGTCTGCATGCCTTCCTATAAGGCCCATGCAATACTCCGTTTCACCCGTGGATCAGTCTGACACAGCAATGCAGTTTACTGCATGACTGATCGACACACGGTCGACTCCTGCTGCGTGCTGACATGACGGCCTTCCTACTTTCATGCTCCTCAGCGCAGTCTCCTGATGCACCAGTTACATGTGAGGCACAACTTCGTTTAGTGCTGCTTATTTAAGCATTTTTGTCATAACATGACGCTTTGCGGGTCCTCCGCAACCCCTAGAAGTACAGGGTTTTTAATTTCCCCTCCCATTTTTCCCATACATTATTCCACCTCATCCAATGTATTTCGCACCACTTGTTATTTGTTTTTTGCTCACACTGTTGTTTTTAGCATCCTCGTAAATGTATGCTGTATTATGGATGCGTTCGCATTTTTTACATTGTTGTCAATAGCCCGCTCATGTGTTTGTATTCACGTCACTGTTGCCATAGCACTAATTGTTTGTTTGCCTCCCCAGCAGCCAGCCTCACGTGACCCCAGGACGGAGCCGAAGTGATGCGCCTGCCAGACGGCGCTGTAAGCAGCGGTGACGTCACCAGTGTGCGATCGCACCCGGGGCGACCCCGAAACGTTGACATATCTATGACTGTGTAATAAACCAGTCCACTTGCTTTCACCTATCTGAAGACCCTGTGTGCCCTTTATTCGGCTGTATATATATATATATATATATATATATATATATATATATAGCTGATTTATTAAATTCAAGGACAGACATGCAAATCACTAACATGAAATTTTAATTTAATTTTATAAGTTCACTTCTTTACCCTTTTTAAATACTAGGTGATACTAGGAGGCTAACCCACTTGGCCAATACACTTTCTGTGATGTCATTTTTCTTCCGATTTTCCCTGAAGCTACCTCCTACCAGTCTCCATGTATGTCCTCATGTTCTAGTACTTCATTTCCTTTAAAGATTGTTCACCTGCTGTACTTTGCTAAAACCCTTGATATATTTAAAGTTTTCTATTATGACCCCCCTTTCTGCTCCAAAATATGTATTAGATCTTTTAGTCATTCCTGGTAAGCTTTATGGTGTAGGCCATGCACCATTTTATTTGCCCTTTTTTATCCACACTCCAATGTATTTATATTCTTATGGAGATACAGTATGGTCACCAGAACTGGGCAGAAAATTCTCGATGAGGTTGTACTAATGACAGTGTCATTATTACTTCTATTTTCTGCTACTGTTTGCTTTGTTACATTGCTTTGTCTGTTTTACCCTCTGTGGGGTGTATTCAATGCTTTCTGCGAGCTGTGACAGCGAGCAGTGCTGACTGCTCGCTGTCACAGCTCGCAGGGTCAGTATTTAACTACACGCCGTTTCCCCCCTCGCTAGGTTTTTGGAGCGAGGGAATCGGCGTATGTGGCCGCTGAAACAGCGAGGCTCGCGGCTAAATGCAGCGGCCCCCCTGCATTAGCCACGAGCCTCGTTGTTTGGGGGAATCCTCACTGTCCTCTGACAGCAAGGATTCTCCCGGAACGTTGAATAGGGTGAGCGGCCGGCACGGGGTTCAAACTGCGTAGATCGCTGGTTTTCAGTGATCCCCGCTGTTTAACCCCCTCGCTGGCCGCATTGAATACACCCGTATATATCTACAATGTTGCATATCTTTGGGTCATCTGCAAAAAAGGCTTGCCACTTACAATGTCACCAACAAAGAAATGAAAGAGACTGGACCAAGTACAGATCCCTGGGGTGCTCCACTGGTAACATTTTCCTTCATACAATGCACTCCATTTACTACAATTGTCTGTTTTCTTTCCTGCAACCAGGTTCTTATCCATTCAACTGTTGTATAATGCAATCCCACGCTTTTCATTTTATTTAGCAGTCTGTGATTTAGTACCATGTCAAATGCCTTACTTAAGTCTAGATAAGCTACACACAGTTTGATTTCATTGGTATGATCCATGCTGCTTTGGATGTAAGGTTTAGGATTTATGTTACTTTCCCTACTAATGATGTAGGGCTCACTGGTCTGTAGTTACTGGCTTCTTCCTTGCTTCATCCTTGCGCAGTGGTACCATATTCGCTCTTTTCCAGTCCTCTGGATTTACTCCTGTCGCTAGTGATTGGTTGACTAAATCTGTTAATGGTGCTTATAGAATATTTATAAGCTATATTAGTAACCTTGGATGTTTCCCACCTGGCCCCATTGATTTATCCACTTTAAGCTTTGAGATTTATGTTAGGACCTTTTCCCCTGTAAATGTACTTTTATCCACCTTATTTTACGAATGTCCTTGCAACGCAACTGTGATCTGTCCCCATCTCCCTCTCCCTCTGTAGTAAATACTAAGCTAAAATAATTATTTAGATGATCTGCTATTGTCTTGTATCCATCCACCAAGTCCTCACTCTCTGTCTTAAGTATTCCCTAAGATGGAATGTATGTAAAAGCTTATTATATATTATATAACAAACGAGTAGTAACCAAGCGCTGTTCTTTTATAAACGGTTGTGTACACAATCCTCAGCTTCAGAGATGGAGATACTGTATATCCCATAGATGGATATACAATTGAATTCAATTTGAAGTTCAGTATGTCCCTGTGGCACCACACTAACCTGAGTGTTGGTCCCTATGTACATATATATAGTGGTTCTTTTTTTTTCATATCCTTCACCATTAAACCAAGCTGAAATTCAGTGGCAACTTGTAGATGTGTACAGTGATAACATCACATCACTGAAACAGGTTTGATGTCAGCCAACTGCAACCATGAGTTGTTACGGCATTGCCATTGGGAGATACTAACTAGACCATCCTCCATACAGTCTGGGACAGAATGATTTCCATCTCTTTAGACCATTGAAGAAGCACCTGGGAGGAAGCACTTGGGAGGAAAGCAATTTGCAACTGGTGGGGATGTTCAGCAAGCCGTCCTGTCCTGTATTCAGGTGCTTGATGCTGAGTTCTTCTATGCCAGGATAGATGTCTTGGTGTACCCTTTGGACAAATACTTAGGATACATTTGAATGACAGGCGGTGGGGACGACAGCAGACAAAATACAGGTGCCTAACCCTAACACCCATCAGCCGAAACCTAACCCATCGGCACACAGCCTAACCACCCCTTCTAAGAGCCTAATCCTATCCCCCCTCCCTGCAGCCTAACCATAACCCCCCTCCCTGCAGCCTAACCCTAAATCCCCCTCCTAGTGCCTAAACCTAACCCCCCCACCCCTACTCCGGTCTTATGCTACCATTCACTACATACAGTACTTACTAAATACTTACGATTAAGATGCCAAAAGTTGGGATTCTGATCGGTACTGTGACTGTTGGCATCCAGGATGCCCTACACATTCCACTTACACATGTATGGCTACCCGATGGAAAACGAATCTGTGCCAACGCCATACTACTGATAATATGTGTATATAAACGAGTTGAACAAATGTACGTCATTTAGGAGCTGACTGGTTGGTATTGTATCTCTCCCCACACTCCAAGGCTCACGGAGTACATCTTCCCCTTCATCACTCAGGTAAAATACCTCTATTTTACCTTATCCAGTTTTGCCAAAAATAAAACATAGTCACGTAAAACCAATCTGGGATGTTTAATTGAATAAAAAAAATCATACACATTTGAGAAGTTGTAGAATGATTCACAGTAAACAAAATGATTCAAATACTGTCACTTATTCTGCGTCATCCAGCAAACAAATGAATGGTGGCAGTAAAAGAATATAATGTAATGCTAACATTATGGCACTGGAGGTAATTGTTGTGCACACATCTTTCAGTTAAACAGCTAATGGAAATTGTGTGAAATGTTTTTCCTGAGTTGGAAATGTGTTCCAATGTCTTTGTAACACACCTTTGGGTATACAGTAATATCATATAATGCTATGCTATTGTATGTGGTTGTTCCATCACAGAGCCTGTGTGAGGAAATCAATCACACAGCCTCACACAGCATGTACTGACGGTATCTCATGTCATACCATCACCTGTTTGCATAAATATACCTTTTCTCTACATGCATGGCCTAGATGCAGCAATATGTCTTGCTACAATTCTGGTGCTGGACAAGAATAAGGGAAGACTCCGCGCATGTCAAATGCTTTGCTGAAATCATTGGCTTCTGTCTGTGTCCCCTTCACCAGCTGCATGTTCTTTATGCATCCTCGGAATGACGTCTGGCTGGTCAGGCAGTTTTGCTTCACCTCAGCTACAAAAGATTAAAAAAAAATAAAGAACCAATTGTAAATGTCCTTGGAATGGATGTTTGTTTTAATTAGATTACAAGCAGCTATGTTCTTGCACAGGGACAGGCAATGCCCAATCATACTTCACACTCCACTTCCCTCAGTTAGCCAACAACTAGAAACCTCATCATTTATTTAAAGTTACTAAAATGTATGCATATATATATATATACACACACAAAATAAAGTATAACGAGAAGAAACGTTTACATCACAAATAGATTCTATTGCACAGTAAATTGAGTCACCTATATAATATGCTGGTGCTTTATATACATACGGTAATAATACATATACTGTACCACATATGAATGGACAATCTCTTGAACAATTGACAGATATAGATATTGCTGTTCACCTATTGACTACTTTGTTCCAACCCATGACCAGCAAAGCAGCCATGACAGTTTTCAGTTTCATGTATAAAATGAGTGCGGGGTACGCAATGCCACCAATCCCCTGAGTCAAGGGGGGCTCAAATTGCACATCCTGCACTCATTGCAATTATTCTCTCCGATGATATCTTTGGAATTATGGCACGGTGCATTGCTATCCATTCTACACATACTGGCGCTGTGGTTTCAAGCATGGCAGTGGCACATGAAAAATTTGGACACAGGCCTTCTACTGACTCAACATGTCTTTGACAGTAGTCTTGAATTACTTAAAGAAACTGCCAGAGGATTTAATGTCATATAAGGTGTAGAAATGTTATAATCAGATTCATTCAGCAGTGTAGTTAGCTGCATCTTACGAAGCTGACTATACATTACAAGTATGGGCTACTTGGCAGAGGGGGAGCTCAGGCTAAGAACACGGAGCTGAACAGTGTCATTAGTGATTCATCCTTTCTTCTCTGTGGTTACAGCAAGTTCCAGATCTGCTCTGATCAAGGCAAGTTCACCGAGGTCATTTATCTGAGTAGAACATCAGACATGCCACTGTCTGTGCCCAGGGAAATGATTTTAATATGCTTAAGATGAATTAGTTTGTTAGTTAAAATGATCCCAAGAAAAGTCAAATGAAAGCTATGCAGTGCACAGGATCAGCAGCCAGGCAGCGATTCGCAGAACAGTGATGTCTGAGGGGAAGGAATAGCCGGGAAATATCAATGCAGCTGCTGCAGATGTCGCTGGTTTTGTCATTTACAGGATAAACCAATAATATACAAATATGTCATTAATGTGCATGAAGCGGAAGGTGATAACGCACCAGTCATTCAGCTACTAAATGTGAAGTTACAGGCTGGGTTTGAAAAATGACAGGACTGGCTGCTACATTATTACATTCCCCTTTATCACTCCACCAGGTTTAATACATTTGCCCCAGTATCTATGTTTGAAGCCGTATAAAACAGATTAATAATTATCAGTGCTTATTTCAATACTAAACAAATAAATTAAAAACATCACTAAACAAAACAGAAGCAAAATATTAATAAATACTGTAATTCTACAAATATAAAATGTGAAATAGTCTGAGCTGTTCTTAAGGTGAGTACACACGGGTGCAATTTCATGTAAAATCGCTGGGAATATGGTCGCTGAGTGACCATATTGCCAGTGATTTGATGCGCAGCTGGTGATAAATCGCCAGCTGCGCGCTCCCGCTACCCACACTGGCCAGTTGCTGCATTCTAATCTGTGGTCCAAAGTGTGTAATTCCCAAGAGAAACTGGAAAAGGTCAGATTATTACTGCATATACCCAGTACTGTAGTGGGAAGACAACCATCATTATCCCATGTGTGTAGTCACCTGTCAGCCACACAGGTGACCGGCTTATCCACTTAGTGTTGCCAAGCTGGAAATAGCACTCAGACTATACAGAAGGACCTGTTTGTGCATGGCTAACTCATGTCTTCAGAATGGATAATAATCCCTGTGTCCAGATGGGCTCAGTATAACCTGGTCAAACAATGAAATTTGAGAAGTCATCGTTTCACAATTTCACACAATGAGTTGGAGCTGCTCGCTGCTGCTGCTGCTGGGCCAAGCACATATACACTTATTTCCTCACATATCTGACACTTCCCCAATTGCACCACAGTATGTGGACAATACTACACACCTAGCACAGGCCTTACCTGGATAACCACCAACAAAAACTGGATTATTTGTATCTGCCGAGGTTGACTGGACATAAGGACTCTCAGCCAGAACGGTGTTCCCATCCACTGTTAGGACGATCCTATGTTTAATCTTATTGGCGTGAACCAGGTGCCACTTCCCATCACACAGTGCGCTGGCGTCTTCTGGCTTGTAAATTGCTGTTATTCTTCCAGCACCATTGTTTACATGGAACAAAACCTGTCAGACATGAAAAAAGAAAACGTAGATATCCAAAGTTCTTTTTGCCGCCATGTTTAATAAGTATTGTCTTCACTATTTGGTGTGTTTGGTAGTGTAGTGTATTGGGATGCGGTCATTTGGTCTACAGCGCGATGGTCGACAGTCATTAGGTCGACACCATTAGGTCAACATGGGAAAAGGCCCTACCATACACCACCATGCCCTACCATACACCAGGGCGTGGTGGGAGAATAAAATAGTGTGCCCGACGCATTGCGAGCGAGGGATGCGAGGGACTGCGGTGCACTTTAAAATGTGTCCATGTCGACTGTGTTGACATTCAGGTAAAAAATGGTGAAAAACCCCATGGTGACCTTTTGACTGTCGACCTAGACATTGTCGAACTAACGATCTGTCGAACTAATGACCTGTCGAACTAATGACCTTTCAACCTAGAACCATGTTGGCCTTTTCCCATGTCTACCTAATGGTGTCAACCTGATGACTGTCGACCATCATGCTGTAGACCAAATGATCCCAACCCAGTGTATTAAAGGAAGCCTCTCATTCACATATTTTCTTGATATGCCACTATGAACATATTTGTATTTAAATGAAAGACAAAACAGAGAAAAATAGAGTATACTCTAGTGCAGGGGTAGCCAACTCCAGTCCTCGAGAGCTACCAACGGTTCACATTTTCCAGACAACCTAGCTGCTGCACAGGTGCATTCATTACTCACTAGCACATTTTAAATGATCAACAGGTGGAGCTAATTACTTCACTTGTGATTCTGTGAGGAATCTGGAAACCGTTGACTGTTGGTAGCTCTCGAAGACTGGAGTTGGCTACCCCAGGTCTAGTGTATAGGAGACATGTGGGGCTACTGAGTGTAAATTGCAGTAGAGAAAATAAATAACTTACCCTGCCATTTACTATCTCCAGGCCAATTGCATCCACCTTAGCACTACTTATTCCTAGGAGAACCCCGCTCTTGGCAGTAGTGCGGAATTCTAGCGTTATATTCAGATCTGATCGTACTTTGTAACCCTCTTTCACTAGAGAAAGTGTAAAAAGCACACATCATTGTATTAGTTACAATGCAAAAACAGCACCCATGCTTCCATTGCACTTATTATTATTATTATTATTATTTATATAGCGCACACATATCCCGCAGAGCATTACAGAGAATATTTGAACATTCACATCAGTCCCTGCCCCAGTAGAGCTTACAATCTATATTCCCTTAGCACATGCTGGGAGCCAAATAACCACCTAAGTACCTGAAAGAAACCTATGCAAGCATGGGGTGAATATGCAAACTCCACACAGTTAGGGCCATGGTGGGAATTAATCACATGACATCAGTACTTTGAGGCAGTAATGCTAACCATTACACCAGCCTTCTTCTAATATAGCAGCTCTGCTTCTTAAGGCATACACTGGTCTGATTTGTCCTAAGGACAAGTCAGACCAGTTTGCCCTTGAGAGCCCCCCCAAGCAGCTCCCCAGGAAGCTCACATGCGATTTGGCACTTGATGCGCCATTTTTACATGCAATAAATTGCATGCGATTTATTGCATGTAATACTCCCGGGGAGCTGCGGCAGCGGGGGGCGGGCAGTTTGGTCCGGCCAGCTGGTTTGGCTGAATTCTCTCAGCCAATCAACATCCGGCCAGTCAGTTCAAAATATTCAGAAGTCGCATCCCTCCGCCCGGCAAAATGCGGCTACATGCACCCAGCCGCCACCGCTTCTCAGACGGACCACACTGCCCGCCATTAGGAGCTGCCCGAACCACTCTGCCCGCCGCACAGGAAGGAAGGTCCGAGGTTGAGTGGTCAGAAGGCCAGAAGGTCTGACCATCCGCTCGGGTCCGATGCACACGGGACCATTCATCGGACCTGAGAGGATATCAAACTGAGCCGATTTGGGCCTATTTCATTTGGGCTCAGTGAATAGGCACCTTTAGCGTTTCATCCTGTACTACCATACATGCTAGAAAAATGAGCAAGAGAAACTTAATTTATGTGGCATATATCTATTAAACAGGGCTTAATTCGTTCCCATGGGTATAATCTGGGTGTAATACTGCCATAAACACAACACAACTAACAGCAAAGGGCATTTTATACAATGCCAATGAGAAAACCACAGGAGGATCATTAGTACAACCGCTCAGGTAGATTTCAGTGCAACTTACCTAAAGCAGCAAATCCAGTCCCATCAAAATAGGTTCCCTCTTGTGCAGAGGTATAACATTTATTCACAGCCAGTATGGACAGGGGCCCCTCCTTATCCACTTGCTTGCTGTTAATAGTAACGTTGCTGATGCATGCTGGGATGCTGTGTGTCACCTAAACACAAGAAAATTCTATTCAATAAAATTAATTCAACATGTTGTCCAACTGATACAGTATCAGGTGAATATCCAAAATGTGCAGCTATGGGGGTTATTGCAACCATGCTAATGGCTCCTGTTTAGTTATGTATTCAGTGGTATAGGTCATAAGTAATTGGATTACAGGGGGTAAGGGTCTGTCACAAGGAATTGGTATGCTGCGGTAAGGGTCAGTCAAAAGGAATTGGAAATCTGGGGTAAGGGTTAGTCACAAGGAATTGGATAATGGGGTAAGGGTCAGTCACAAGGCATTTGATTCCAGAAGTAAGGGTCAGTCACAAGGAATTGGAAATCTGGGGTAAGGGTCAGTCACAAGGAATTGGATTCCAGGACTATTTAGGATCACTTTGAGAACAATGCAAGTCATCATAAGAAGTGGGCATGGGTGTGCAGGAACAAAGCAGTTCCAAGAAGAATATACTGTAGCATACTGTACATATATAGCCTATATTCAAAAGTGCATTTATCAATACTGACAGAAATGTAATCCCTCTTCACTCACAGACAATCTAGACCAGGGGTGTCAAACACAAGGCCCGCGGACCAAATCCGGCCCGCCAGACCTCTTCATGTGGCCCGAGCAGCCGCCGTCAGCCTTCACCTTTTATTCTCGATTTTTTTTTAAACAAGAAAGCTGCCTCTTCAGCGCATGCGCGGCAGCCTACAAGCCAGAGAACGTCTGCCCTCTAGCGCAGTGCCGCCGGTCGTCAACCCCATCTCCGCTCCCACCTGCTGTATAGGAGCCAGAGAGAGGAAAGAGCAGGTCCGTCGTGGTGAATGGTGCTGCTGCTGCTGTGCACTCAAGGTCACTTACTGCTGAGTGCACTGCATAGTGACCGGGAGCACGCTGCCCCCCACTCCTGGATAGATAGTGCGAGGAGCGCTACTCACAGGAGGGAGGGGGAAATGCGCCTGTGTGAGAGCGCAGCTGTGTCCTTGGTGGTGGAGCAGCTCAGACTGGAGTGGACGCATCTGTGCGGGTAAGTGTCAAACTCTCTGCCTACAGTATGTGTGTGTGTGTGCACTGGCACATTGCAGCCCATCATTAATTGCTGTGTCCCATGATAATAAGCAGGACATATGCCCTAAGACTGAGTGCTGCCCCCCTGTGCAGGCAGCGTGTGCCCTAATGCACTGCAGTTCACAGCAATAGCAGGAGGGAAATGCTACTGCTGAGTATACAATAATTGAATGCAGTGACAATAATTTATGATAATAAAGAGTGGACACATAGTCCTACAGATACAACCGGCCCTTTGAGGGTGACCAAACTGCTGATGCGGCCCCCGATGAATTTGAGTTTGACACCCCTGATCTAGACAATGACATGGATCTGGGGCTTGCACGTGTTGATATAGTATATGAATTGCAGCATGGAAAGCCAATGATTTTGTTGTGCTAATGTGGATATGTAGAAAGTGGGATTACTCTGTGCATGTATTAGCAGATCAAAGTCAGACTTACATTTCCTATGTTCTTAGCTGTATAGGTTGGAGGCAGCCCGCCCAGGTATAACTTTCCCTCCACATCCAGAGTGTTACTCTCCCCAGGTGCAATGACGGAGGCAGATTCTTGACCATCTACCGTAATGGTGCTTTTTCTTTTGATGTATTCAGTGGCAATCTGGTCAATAAAAACATGACAAACATAACAATGTGAAACAAATTTCTACTGGTTCAAATGTTTCCATTACAAAGGACATGCCTGAAATTCAGAGGTAAATTAGTGCTTTAGAGGGCACTGGCACTTAAGATTGGTGTTCCCTAAAATCTAGTCTTTGCCCACCCAGTTATGTTTTCTGATCAGACCTATCGAGCAGCCGGTTGGTATAATTCAGTAGCTGTCTTTTCCAGCACCCCCTCACCAATGTGTACAATTTCCACTCTTGTTTTATTTATTCACAAGTGCATTGTTTACTAGTGCCCCCTCCCCCATCCCCATTCTAATTGCTTACACCTTTCATTCAATTCTAAATGAAAACAAAATAGTTCCCTGCAGTCCAGACTCCTGAGAGTCTTTCTCCCATTTATAAAATGTTGCTGTGTGGGCTTTATTATTAATTACATTTAATTATTTCAGTAGTTGGTCTTTGATGCTGGACAACAAACCTGCAGCCTCAGTGTGCCCCGCCCCCTTCTTCCCTATGCGGCCAGTGTCCATGGACAGCCACTGCCAGTGCAAGTCAGAGTGTGACTGCTGTGATAATCCTATCCACAGCAGCCGTCTGCCGATGCTGTGGATAGGATTAGTTATAAAGGTCTGATCTGTGGCGGGCAGCCGGTGGCCCTCTCAGAGAAGAGATTTGGCCCTCAGTGCCCCCACACCCCCTTAAGCTGGCCCTGCAGAAACTGAAACATGATGAACACATCTCCATTACCTAGAGCACAGCTACTATATTATTACCATAACATTGTATTGCTGGCATGTTAACTTAATAGACATCAGGGGCATTTGTGCTGAAACAACTAGAAGAGGGTACTTACATAAATGTCCTTGTAACTGTAACAGCTGCAGATATATTAACCCCTTCCCGACATTTGACGTACATTTACATCATGGTCGGGATGTACTTCCCGACACATGGCATAAATGTACGTCATGACTTGTAACTGTCACCGCGTCTATAGACGCGGTGACAGAGGGACGATGTCTGCTGTCCCTGACAGCAGACATCTTCCCTCATTGCCCAGGGGGGGCACCGATGCCCCCCCTCCCTCAGCGATCGCTGCGATTGGCTGTTCAAACGTGAACAGCCAAAAGCAGCGTTTACTGTGTTATGTGCATAATTTTGACTCTGCTGCCCCCTAGTGTCCAAAAAAATTAAAAGCAGGTTGAAATAATGATGTCATAATAAAGTAGACATATGGTCTATGTTAGTTATTAACTATTTTGAGTGGTATGATTATTTGTCTCACAAGCAGAAAATTTAACATTTTGCAAATTGCAAAATGTTCAATTTTTTTACGACATTTTGGTATTTTTCACAAAAAAAACAGACTGTATCGACCAAAATTTACCACTAACGTAAAGTACAATGTGTCACGAGAAAACAATCTCAAAATCACTGGGATAAGTAAAAGCAAAAAAAAGTTATCCCCACTTAAGTGATACATGTCAGATTTGAAAAAAAGGCCTCTGTCAGGAAGGCAAAAACAGGCTGCGTCGGTCGGTAAGGGGTTAAGCTGGGTGAAATGATAGTGTCTGTTACTTTTTCACCTGCCTATCTGCTCCTAACTGTTAAGTTACAGACAGTTAGGAGCTGATTGGTCGGTGATAAAGTACCAGCCACTTTATCACTTCACCTAGCTTAATAAATCTGCTCCAAAATCTGATTAATATAGGGTATAGATATATCTGAGCACCCATTGTCCTGGTTGAGGGGAGTTGCCCTGATATATAGTAGGTCTTTATCTAATTGGTGTGACGAAGGGCCCCTAATATTTCCTTGGTCAATTAACAAAATGGTAAAATCAAACGTACCCCATAGTCTTGCATATAGTAATATTGGACACATTACTGGCTATGACTGCACATGAATCCTATTCAGAGGACTGAATTAAGCTGGTACTGCTAATTAAGATCCTACTGTCACATAGCAAACAGCAGTTTATCCGGTAGTTCCTGATCTTTGCGGCCACCACTTATGCTACTGAACTTACGCACTGATCTTTACGCACCACCACCCTGGGTCCACGCCACCACTCTAGGTCCACGCCACCATATATTACCTTTCGTAAAGTTGAGACGAGCGAAGTGGAGCAAGCCACCAAGTTCGAATCGTGGCGAGTGAAGCAAGCTTGCAAGGGAACAATGGTGCTGCTAAGTAGCGGCTAACGTAACTGGCGTAGCGGTGGCTACAAAGATGAGGAAGTACCGCTTATTCCAGTGTAATGTAATGACGTAGCATATGCTAGCATAGAGTAGCAAGTTACCTGCAACCATAGAGTTTGGATGCTAAATATTCTCTGACTTTTTTTTAACCCAAATAAATACTCTTTCCATTCACAGTTAATCTATAAGCCCATAGGAAGACATAGTATGCCCTTAGGATATATGAAACATGCGCTTAAATCAATGTTTTAACATGACATAAATTATTGATACTTTTTATTTCCCTTTACACGTGGAAGCAATGCTTAAGAGGGCAGAACCGGTTCATCTGCAAATATTGCAGTAATGAGATAAACGGAACATGAGTGTCATTACTTAATATACATTTCTAATTAACTTTAATAGCAAATATTAACAGAATTCCCAGTTGTAGAATGTAAATGCTATAAATACTTGAGAATGTGAGCATTAATGAGTCAGACACATGTAAGTGTCACAGCTTAGTGCTTGCCAATCAGAATAGCAGTGTGTGTTACATACCGTGTGCCATTTGCCATCACTGATAACAGCCGGATGGACGGTCTCAGTCCGCCCCTTCCCCATATCAAACAAGAAATGCAGTTTCCCTTCATGTAGCTGAAGTGCAGCATAGTCCACCTGGTTCTGGTGAGCCATGTAGTAGATGAGACCGCTGGTGGCAAATGTCCTCAGGGTCAGCTGGACAGATAGCCTAGGAGAGACATCATTATTACACGCATTTTGTGTGGGGATTTATTACATGCTTGCTCCTGTCTTTTGAGAAACATCATCTGCTTTGTTGAACTACACATCCCAGCATGCTCTGCATCAGATTTAGCATGGCCAAAATAGCAAAACTGAAGCAGAGCATGCTGGGATGTGTAGTTTAAAAATATCTGTAGTGTCAAGGTTAGCAACAACTAGATATAAAGCTGGGAAGAGCAGATGGAATAAAATGTAGGCTTGATATATTAACGTGCAATCTTCCTACAAAATCTCCCAAACAATATTCCTAGAGAAATATGGTTTCTGGTAAATGTAAGTGTGGCACTCTAGAATTGGGGTACCTTATGCCCCGGAACGCCATGGATGGGCAGCCTGCCCTTTATCAAAATGGTGGCCAGGGACTCGGGGCTCAGCAGTAGCCCATTTGAACGAGGGACCACTTTGATTGGTGGCTCAGCAGGGCGCGAGATGGCGGGGGCCGGCCTAGCCTGTTGCCAGGCAGAAGATAATGTTACAAGTGGCGCGGGGCTGGAAGAAAGGAGGAGCGGAGTGCGAGGAAGGAGGGGTCGGAGAGGAGATCGAGGCAGAAGGGGTCTCCACGTGGAGAGCGCGACAGCAGAGCGGGAGGCTGAGACGTACCTACCCGGAGCGCAGTGAAGCTGAAGCAGGACGGAGGTGCGACATCGTGACAGCTAGCCGGCAACGCAGAGAGGAGAGAGAGCGAGAGCGGCGCGTGTCCGACTGCAGAGGACGCCGGCGGTGATTGACAGGACCTGACAGCGTGGGAGAATCGCAGCAGCACGCCGCCCAGCACCGAGCACAGCCGCAGGGTCCATCGCCAGCACTGAAGACGCCCAGGAACTGCAGCATCGCGACCAGCAGGCGCTGGCATCCTGTAAGAGAACTCAGGTACCTGGTGCCCCACAGCGATCCCTGACCCCTTGGGCAGCGTCCCTGCTAAAAGTACAGCCACTATACTCACAGGCTCTGCCGGGTGCCCTATCCTGCCCCAGGAACTGTGTATCAGTGCCCTATCCTGCCCCAGGAACTGTGTATCAGCGCCCTATCCTGCCCCAGGAACTGTGTATCAGTGCCCCAAGGCTACCCAAGAAACCGCCTGCCCAGGGCCGCTCCCCCCATCCGGAGCCCCTTTCTACCTAGGCCTGCACTGCCGTGTAGTGACGCATTGCCCCTTTCCTCACGTGAAGATACCCACACACACACCAGCGGGACATTTAAGTAAGAGCCTGGCCACCCTACAGTGAGAGAGACAGAGTGTTTTCCTAGGACCTTGTTTTAATGGAAAGTTAAGCCTCCAGTGTTCCAGGGACTTTCTGTTGTGGATCACAGGACCCCTATTAGTTTTTGACTTATCCACGGTGCACCTAGGCCAACGGGTACCCTACTACTTTAATGAACTGCGCAGTTCAGGGACTCAGTATCTTTTGACCTATGGACCTCTGTTATTGTTTGTGCTAGTGTACAGTGTTACAGTTTTATAGAAATTGATTTGCAAACCCTTGTTTTCTTTTATGTGGGATCCTCACGTTCCGCCGCGCACAGATTGCTGGCGGTACTGTTGAAACAAAGTATTGTGTGAGTTGTGGCCTACGGGTATTATAGTTGGCCCCATTGCGCACAATATTTCTACTGTAGAACATTTCCTATTACTCTAGCAATACTTGACAACTGTAGTGTACAGATTGTGTACCTGTTATTGATCTTCTGTTTTATTGTTATTACATCGATAAATTCCTCTGTGATAGCGGTGATTTTGCACTTCATAGCAATATAAATAAAATATTCTGATCACCGCCCTAGCGAGTGCTGACCGATTTGTGGGGTTGTTTTGAGGTATTGCTTTTCCCCGGGGAGCTTTGTCCCTCCACCCTCCGAACTGCAGGCGAGTGAAGTCGGCAAGACCCAGCAGAGCAGTGCCAGACGAGGAGTCCGGAGTCTCAGGTACCGGCCACATACACCTACCCGTGATTGGGTCCTATCACACTTGGCGTCCGCGAACAGGATTCAATGATGTCGGACTCGGACCAATCGGAGGCGCCCACATCAACCAGAAGGAGGAGACGACTTCCTGCATCACCTGGGGAAGGAAATCCAGCGGCACCAATCACCATGCCATACTACTTTGGCGCACCCTGGGTACCGACGTACTCGGGAAACAACACCCCAGGGACGCACACGCTGAAGGAATTCAAAAACCGGATACTTTCCATGACGCAGCTGTACCGGCTCGGCAACAAACAAGCGGTAGAAATATTGGTGGGGCAACTGAGAGGCCCAGCGCTACGGGAAGTAAGGACGTGGGAGGCCAACGAAAAAGAAACGGCAGAACAAATCTTTGAAAAACTGCGGGAGATCTTTGAATCAAAGACGATAGCCGATTTGAAGAGCCGCCTGAAAGCAGCGACCGAACGAGCCTCTGCGGGAATACGCGCTAAGCTTACAGGAAGCCATGAAGGCCATACAGCTGAGGGAAAAGACACCGAAGGAACTGGTGGATGAAACATTGACCAACCTCTTCATCAAAGGAGCGAGAGAGGAGGCAGTCAAGTCGCAATTGCGCATGTGGAGACGGCAACAACCGGACAGCTCCTTCGCCAAATTTAAAGAGACCGCCCTACAGATCCTGGGCATGAACCAGAGTGGCCGGGATGAAGATGAGGACTCGACGGAAGGAGAAGCCTGCTACCAGGCCCCAAAAGGGCAAATCACAGACACCCTATACCCGAACAGGGCCGTTACCCAACAGGCACAAGCCCCCGCGGAACCAAGCCCGCTCGAAGTGCTGACTCGCCAGATGTCCGAACTAACGAATAATGTGACGCGAATGTCGAAAAAAATAGAAGACTTAGACAGAAACCAAGGCAGAAGTCGACAAGGGGAATGGCGGCAAGACCGTGGCCCGAGGAATCGCCCAAGATGGGAAGTCACCCGCGAGTCCGGCCGAAGATCATCTGATCAATTCGACCAGCAGGGGCGACCAATCTGCCGAAGGTGCCGGCTGAGTGGACACATTGAGAGAAATTGCCCAGAAACGACTTTAAACGAGGGGACCCCGAGGCAAGGGACCGACCCTCGGGAAGAGATTCACTAACCGGTCCGGCACCACCAGCAGAATGGTGGCCCCGGTACGTCGGGGAGTGCCCCCACCTGAGCATCAGGGTGAACGGGGTACAGCTGACAGCCCTGTTGGACACAGGGTCACAGGTGTCCACCATCAGGATCGCAGACTTCCTACAGCACTGGGCACAGAAAGACATCGTGTCTCCCCCCGCAACCTGGTTACACCTACTAGCCAGCAACGGCCAGCCCATCACCTTCCAAGGATATTTTGAAACGGATGTACAAGTGGAAAAAGCCACCCTGGACCAACAGGGGTTCCTAGTCACCACTAACTCCAATGAATACCTACCGCCGGTAATACTGGGCATGAACGTGCTAAGAAATTGCCCGGGTGAAGTAGTAGAAGCATTACGGTGGGAAATGAGAACAGCCCCCCCCCCAAGAGAGGAAGGCTTTGCAGCAAACAGTGCGACTGATCACGGGTCAGCAGAAGTTCATCAACGAACAAGGAGAAGTGGGAAAGGCCCGAATCGCAGACCGCCGCCCGATTCTCCTGCGACCAAACTCAGAGCAAGTCGTCTGGTGCAAGGCCAGGACGGGCCCAGGAGGCAGGGACTACGAAGCCCTGGTAGAACCCTGCGATTCCGACGGTCGACAGCCATTCGCGGTTGCCAGAACCCTGGCGAAGGTGGTCCAAGGGAGAGTACCCGTGAGGCTGCTGAATCCACACCCATAGTCAAACTATACAAGTACTGTCAAGTGGCCAGGATTAGCTGGGTGGACTTCCAGGACATCTTGGGGCAAAGCGCCACGGCGGCTCAACAAGGGGTGATGGAAGGAGAGAGGGACGACAGCGAACCCCCCTGGCACGCAGCCATACAGATCGGAGATGGGGACACTCCGGCCGACAAGCGAGAGGGGGTCCTCCGCGTTGTGGAACGGAATGCTGCCGCGTTCAGTCAACACCCGAGCGACTTCGGCAAAGCCGAAAAGGTATACCACCATATCCCTACAGGATCAGCTCCCCCGGTCAAAGAAAGGCACTGACCCCTCCCACCAGCCATGTACCAGCCCGTCCGGAACATGATCACCGAAATGAAGGAGGCTGGTGTCATCAAAGAAAGCCATAGCCCCTGGGCGGCCCCCCTTGTGATCGTCAAAAAGAAGGACGGTAGTCTACGCTTCTGCGTGGATTACCGCAAACTGAACGCCATAACACACAAGGACGCCTACCCGCTCCCTAGGATCGAGGAATCGCTCACGGCCCTGAAAACAGCGGAATACTTCTCGACCCTTGACCTGACCAGCGGGTACTGGCAGGTCCAGATGGCCCCAGAAGATAGAGAGAAGACGGCCTTCACGACGCCAATGGGCCTGTTCGAGTTCGACAGGATGCCCTTCGGACTCTGTAACGCCCCTGCCACGTTCCAGCGTGTGATGGAGCACTGCCTTGGGCAGCACAACTTTGAGATGGTGCTCCTCTATCTAGACGACGTGATAATCTTCTCAAAGAGCTATGACGACCACCTGCGGCACCTGGACGAGGTCTTCAAACGACTGATACAGAGCGGTTTGAAGCTGAAGCCCAGCAAATGTCACCTGCTAAAGCCCAGAGTACAGTACCTCGGACATGTTGTTAGCGCGGAAGGCGTGATGCCCGATCCAGAGAAAATCACTGTCGTCAAAGACTGGCCAGCGCCCAAGACCGTCAGGGAGGTCCGCAGTTACCTGGGGTTCGTGGGCTACTACCGAAGATTCATTGAGAATTTTGCAAAGGTAGCGTCCCCCCTGCATGAGTTGTTGAGAGGCCAGTCGGGCCAGGAACGAAGGGGGTCGGCCTCCGTCGCCTGGGGAGAAGACCAGCAGCAGGCTTTCGACCAACTGAAAAGATCCCTGATAGACGCCCCATTATTGGCCTACCCCGATTACGACAAGCCGTTTCAGCTTTACACGGATGCCAGCAACCGCGGGCTCGGTGCTGTGCTCTCCCAGACCCAGAATGGGCGTGAACGTGTAATAGCATATGCCAGCAGAGGCCTTCGCAAGACCGAAAGGAACTGTGAAAACTATAGTGCTTTCAAGCTAGAGATGCTTGCCCTGGTGTGAGCCGTGACGGAAAAATTCAAGCACTACCTCGCTGCCACCCCGTTTGTGGTCATGACTGACAACAACCCGCTAGTCCACTTGCAAAATGCCAAACTTGGGGCCCTGGAACAGCGGTGGATGTCGCGCCTCGCTAACTACAGGTATACGACAAATTACCGCAGCGGCAAGGCCAACGCTAATGCCGATGCTCTCTCCAGATTGCCTATCATCGACGCCCCTGAAGAGGAAGGGGACCCGAGCGAAGAGGTGGAGATGCCCTCCTTCGGGACGTACAAAACAAGGAACGTGGTCACCTCCGACCCCCTGTCCGTCACAGAGCCACGTCTCCAGAGAGGTGGGCTGCTAGACACCCCTACAGTCGACTGGGGGAAGATTCAACGCCAAGACCCAGTATTGAAAGAGCTCCTGGTGCTACTACGCCAACGCCGTCAGCTAGACAGGCACCAACGCAAAGACGCTGACCCTGAGCTTGTGAAACTGCTGAGGCACCGCGACAGATTTCGTGAAGAGGAAGGTATCCTGATTCGGGACAGCGTAGATCCCGGCACGCACCACCCCGTGGTTCAAATAATTGTCCCCAGAAGACAGGCCCCAGTGCTCCTGACCGCATACCACGACAAGTCCGGCCATTTCGGGGTGCAGAAGACTGAAGCCATACTGCGCACCCGATATTTCTGGGTGGGTATGCGGGAGGATGTGGAGGCATGGTGCCGAGACTGCATCCCCTGCAGCTTAAAGAGGTCCCCTGACGCTTCCCAGAGGGACCCCTTGCACTCCATCACCACCCAACGCCCGTTACAGATCGTGGCCCTCGACCACGTCAAGCTCAAACCCAGCTCCAGTGGCCATCAATATGCCTTGACCATCACCGACCACTACAGTAAATTCCTGGTGGTCGTTCCAGTCCGAGATCTCACCGCCAGGACCACCGCGGAGCAATTCCTCAAGCATTTCGCCCGACCCTATGGCTACCCCGACTGCATTCTCACGGACCAGGGGCCCGCCTTCGAGTCCCAACTCTTCCACGAGCTATGCTCCTACTACGGCTGCCGAAAGATCCGGACGACAGCTTACCACCCCCAGGGGAACGGACTCTGCGAACGAGCTAACCAGACCATCATCGGCATGCTCCGCAGCCTGTCCGCTGAAGATCGAAATAAGTGGCCGACCTTGCTTCCAGAACTGGCGTACCTCTATAATAACGCCGAACATTGCTCCACCGGCTTCACTCCGTACTACCTAATGTTTGGCCGTAAGGGCCGGCTTCCACAAGATTTGGAACTATCCCCGATGGAGGGCCCCCCAATCCGGCCTCAGACCAACTGGGTCTGTGAACATCAGCAGAGGATTGATGCCGCTCGAGAAATCGTTACACAACGAATGGAGGGCGCCCAGCGCCGGCAAAGTAGGGATTACAACTCTGGCAATCGACCCGTATCACTGAAGGTGGGAGACCCTGTGTGGAAGAAGCGGAACCACCGTTCGAGCAAACTGGACGCCATGTGGGAAGCGGAACCGTACACCATCGTGAGAACCCCCACGGATGACCGCCACACCTACGAGATCCGGAAGACCCCCGAGGGGCCCATCAGCGTAGTGTCAAGGGAACAGCTCAAACTCTGCACTGCCGAAGTCCCAACAGCATCAAGAGTCTCGCCTGAGGTGGAGGGGCAGGGAACCTGGGGGGGCATGCCTTGGGATAGCCCTACTGATCTGTTAGTTTTCATGAGTGCTCCAGTACCTTTCCTTCCACGGGAGCCCCCTGCGCCGGTGGCTAGCCCCCCTGTAGCAGAAGAGCACTCACCGGTGCCGGACCACGGTTCCCCGGAGGTACCTCAGCCCGCGATCTGGACACGCAAGTCAGAGGTATAGACAGTAAAGTGCCTATCTTTATCGGTCATTGAAAGTTTTTTTTTTTTATGTGTTCGGACTGTTTCCATGTGAATGTACAGTTGTTCACCCTGCCATAGACATTTGTGGTACTGAACGTGCTGTTCAGTGGCCCGGAGACTATTAGACCTCCGCTATAATGCCCGCGGACTGGCATTCTTCAAGCGGGGGAGCGTGTGGCACTCTAGAATTGGGGTACCTTATGCCCCGGAACGCCATGGATGGGCAGCCTGCCCTTTATCAAAATGGTGGCCAGGGACTCGGGGCTCAGCAGTAGCCCATTTGAACGAGGGACCACTTTGATTGGTGGCTCAGCAGGGCGCGAGATGGCGGGGGCCGGCCTAGCCTGTTGCCAGGCAGAAGATAATGTTACAAGTGGCGCGGGGCTGGAAGAAAGGAGGAGCGGAGTGCGAGGAAGGAGGGGTCGGAGAGGAGATCGAGGCAGAAGGGGTCTCCACGTGGAGAGCGCGACAGCAGAGCGGGAGGCTGAGACGTACCTACCCGGAGCGCAGTGAAGCTGAAGCAGGACGGAGGTGCGGCATCGTGACAGCTAGCCGGCAACGCAGAGAGGAGAGAGAGCGAGAGCGGCGCGTGTCCGACTGCAGAGGACGCCGGCGGTGATTGACAGGACCTGACAGCGTGGGAGAATCGCAGCAGCACGCCGCCCAGCACCGAGCACAGCCGCAGGGTCCATGGCCAGCACTGAAGACGCCCAGGAACTGCAGCATCGCGACCAGCAGGCGCTGGCATCCTGTAAGAGAACTCAGGTACCTGGTGCCCCACAGCGATCCCTGACCCCTTGGGCAGCGTCCCTGCTAAAAGTACAGCCACTATACTCACAGGCTCTGCCGGGTGCCCTATCCTGCCCCAGGAACTGTGTATCAGTGCCCTATCCTGCCCCAGGAACTGTGTATCAGCGCCCTATCCTGCCCCAGGAACTGTGTATCAGTGCCCCAAGGCTACCCAAGAAACCGCCTGCCCAGGGCCGCTCCCCCCATCCGGAGCCCCTTTCTACCTAGGCCTGCACTGCCGTGTAGTGACGCATTGCCCCTTTCCTCACGTGAAGATACCCACACACACACCAGCGGGACATTTAAGTAAGAGCCTGGCCACCCTACAGTGAGAGAGACAGAGTGTTTTCCTAGGACCTTGTTTTAATGGAAAGTTAAGCCTCCAGTGTTCCAGGGACTTTCTGTTGTGGATCACAGGACCCCTATTAGTTTTTGACTTATCCACGGTGCACCTAGGCCAACGGGTACCCTACTACTTTAATGAACTGCGCAGTTCAGGGACTCAGTATCTTTTGACCTATGGACCTCTGTTATTGTTTGTGCTAGTGTACAGTGTTACAGTTTTATAGAAATTGATTTGCAAACCCTTGTTTTCTTTTATGTGGGATCCTCACGTTCCGCCGCGCACAGATTGCTGGCGGTATTGTTGAAACAAAGTATTGTGTGAGTTGTGGCCTATGGGTATTATAGTTGGCCCCATTGCGCACAATATTTCTACTGTAGAACATTTCCTATTACTCTAGCAATACTTGACAACTGTAGTGTACAGATTGTGTACCTGTTATTGATCTTCTGTTTTATTGTTATTACATCGATAAATTCCTCTGTGATAGCGGTGATTTTGCACTTCATAGCAATATAAATAAAATATTCTGATCACCGCCCTAGCGAGTGCTGACCGATTTGTGGGGTTGTTTTGAGGTATTGCTTTTCCCCGGGGAGCTTTGTCCCTCCACCCTCCGAACTGCAGGCGAGTGAAGTCGGCAAGACCCAGCAGAGCAGTGCCAGACGAGGAGTCCGGAGTCTCAGGTACCGGCCACATACACCTACCCGTGATTGGGTCCTATCACATAAGCATTTCCCCAAATCCACCATGCATATGATAGACATAATATTCTTCCCCTCTCTGCTTTCATGGCAGTCAACACTAGCCAGTTATCACTTGCATCCCGGCCAGGGACAAATTAAGCACTGGGCGACAGGGGTACAGGGTAGCGCTACTAGTTCCCATCCACCACAGGGACCTCACCGCTGACTGCCCATCTGCCGCAGGGACCCCACTGCCTCCCCAGTGCTGCACGGACCCCGCTGCCCGCATCCCTGCTGCCCAGATCCCAAGTACCACCTGCCTGTGTGTGTGTGTGTGTGGGGGGGGGGGGCAATTTTGTTGTCCAGGGCCCCCACAGACCTTAATCTGGTCCTGATTCCTGTGGGGAAATATTGGCACAGATTGAATAACCCCCTAAAACTCTGGCATCTAGTCACTGGGAGGCGGGCTGTCAGTATGATACAGTCATATGACTGTCTGCCTATCATCAATGCAGGTGAACACCTGCCGGAAAGTGATTGCCTCATTGCAGACATGGCCCTGTATACATACAAATTCCATAAAACTATACTTCCATTACAAATACTGTTCTAGCCTAATCTCCCATGCAAAGTTTTGCAAATATTGCCAATATGCAGCTGAATACTTTTAATGCTTATTTGATTCTTTTGACGTATTGTACTTACTTTCTTCTGACTGTAGATTGGTCAAATGGCAAAATGATATGGCTTCCAGTGGTAAGCCCGAACTGGTGAGCATTGGGCACATGGCCTGGCAGTACATCCTGGGCACACTGTAATGGCTACAACCAAAATCCCGTATTATTGTTTATATAAAGTTTAATATTTAATGAGCATATACTATACATTAAAATACATAATGCATTGTTTGCAATAATGAAATAAATAAATATATTATATATACATATATTTGTGTATATATTTATACTGTAGTTACACGGCCAGTTACTTGTGCATGAATAAAAACTTCCAGTTTAAATCATTTTCTTTGTTGCTAAGCTGGTTACATTTAGGTGCTGCTTGGATATATACAATTGGTGATCCTGAACCTTTAACTAAAATTATAGCAATTCCAAAAAAGATGGTTTGGGACAAAAGTACAAGTCTTGGCCAAGCTTGTATCAAGCTTCAAAAAGTGATAAAATGGGGAGTGATAAACAGGCAGCCAGTCAGCTCCTAACAGCCATGTTACAGGCTGGTTTTCAAAAATAACAGATAGGAGCTGATTGGTTGGTTGTTTATCACTTTTTGAAGCTTGATACATCTGGCCCATAGAACTTATGTCAGTGTTGTAATATTTGACAGTATCAATTTTTGCTATTACTGCACATTTGAGTCCCTCTGTATCTCAGTGGGTATTGATTATTCACAAAAATATTACACACTTCCAGGTACACTTTGGGTATACACAACAATTTAAGTTGCTTACTTTTGTGGCATGGGACCTTTGTATTGGTGTGGTCAGAACGGCGTTCTTTAATGTGATAGGTCCAGCAGGAACGGCTGACGGTTGTGCTTCCTGTTCCACAGTGCTCCCAGTGGGCTTAGCTCTCCCGGATAGCATGCAGCTGTCCATTTGTACTTTCTCATACTTTATAACAGTGGTGAAATTTATTTGCCTAATTATTATAAAACAGAAAGTACCGATTTACATACTTATACATACTGCTTACATGACAACGGGTAAAACATATAAAATCACCTAAAAGGCAAGTTAAAGATGATTACAAGGTATTTTCATTATTTGGATATGCATTATTCTAAAGGTATTCAGAAATCTTAGTTTTAATTCATAGATAGTTGTACCTTCCTGTAGTAGGCAAATGTCCTAGGGTGGCAGTAAAGTGACATGTAAAAACTCGCAGGGAGATTATTGGGCAGATGTATTAACCCTCTGAGTGCCAAGTAAATTTGTCAAAATTGGTGTGAAAATTGCCACGCACACATTGTTTTTCATCATGACCTGTAATGTTCACCTTATGTAGGAAATATCATCTTATTTGACTCAACATTTTTAATTTGAATTTATATAACAAATGCGATCGACGCTGGTATTTTTAGCAGATATTTTTCACATCTTTCATGGAGATGTTGGCACTGAAAGGGTTAATGTAGTGATGCAGAATTATAACAAAGGTCAAATAAAAACTGAATGAGTTTTCTAATGATATTAATTGCACGTCAGCAACATTTCACTTTATACACCATAAAAGGGGAGATGTCAGCAAGTCAGCAAATATTTCTGAGCTGAAAATCACCAGTGTATAACGCATGGTAGGGCAACCCTTCTGGTATCAGTTATATTCACACTTCACCATGTGCAGGTATATAATTATGGTTTGGTTACCATGTAATCCTAGTGAGGATGGCTGCACTCCAGCTGATGTTGTTTTCATGATTGTAGTGGCAACACTGGACTATGGGGGTGATTCTAGTTCACCCGCCACATTGCAAATTCGCAACAGGGATGGAGGTTGAAGATCTGCGCATGTGCATAATCACTTATGCGCATGCGCAGGTCTTTACTGAGGGCACCCTCTGAGACTTGCTTAGTCTCTGTGTCGCTCACAGTGGGGGGAGGGGGGCGTGTGGGGGGAGTGCTGGAGGCGGGTGCACGGGGAGCATCAGACAACACTAGATGTCAGCTGCCCGCCCTGTTCTCGGAGCAGGGCACCACTCATCTAGGTCACCACGGTGTGACACATTTGCGAGCGCTTCAGAACTCATTTGATGGCAGGCGATCATCGAATGATTTAGGCCACCCACGCAAGCCTGTGAATGGACGTTTATTCAAAAGATCCATTCGCAGGCCTGCAGGGAAAATCGGCGACTAGAGTGGGGGGCAGGCATTCGCATGCCCGGCGCGCGATGTTCATTGGCTCGCAAAGCAGCGAGTCAACCAGAATCAGAGATTATATACAGTGTTGTTCCCCTTGCGGTTATTTCTGGACTACAGCATTAGAAAGCTTTTATATTTGTATGTGTGCTTGCAGTGGTAATAATTAAATGCAGCTATGGGGACATAAGCAATCAAATAGTGACTAATTAGAAACACCCCCACATCTATCACACTGTCCCATCTGAGTACACTCTACACCAGTGGTTCCCAAACTGTGTGCCTAGGCACCCTGGGGTGCCTCAGGACACTTGCAGGGGTGCCTTGGGTTGGTGGACCAAGATCAATTCATATTATTTATGGTCAATGTAACAGGCAAAACCAGTGCTTGTGGCTGCCAATCATAACTGTGACATATACACACTATGCACTTCATTTAATTTTTTTTTTCTGAATTTCTCGATAAGAAGCATTTGGCCTAGGGTGCCTTGAAAATATTTTTATGCTCTAGGGCGCCGTGATTCAAAAAAGTTTTGGAACCACTGGGCTACACAATGTTCTGCTTGGCTGACACTGACCGTAAGGCTTACAGACACATATCATAAAGCCACAAGGAAAAGTTGGATAACTTTTCCCTGCCTTGTCTATTAAGCACAGGAAGTGTAAGATTTTTTACTGCTTGCCCCACAAATGTGGTTTGCCTGAGCTAGTTGGATCAGTTGTCAACCCTGGTTTTATCATTTGTTTATAAGTTGATATAATTTCATGTTTGCTATAACCCACGTTTAGCATTCTACCACTGTTTAAAGATTTTCAGAAAAGAAACTTCAGGTCCCAGAATTTTGATGTATAATTTCAAAATAACACTGCGTTACTCATTATAATGTTTTTCTGATAAACACAGAAATGATAACTCACTTATTGTTACAAAGGCCCTTTTGATACATATACTGTATTATTTACAGGAGTTTATACAGATGTGCCTTCATACAGTAAACTGCAGAAATGCCAAGCAACCCTTCTTGGTACGTTATGTCCTGTGCAACTTGTCTTGTGTCTTTTTGCTTGAATATGATGCAAAAAAAAAACACTTAACAAGAGTGAACTGATTAATGTGCCACTTGTATATCTACTGTACGTGCAACTGAGTCTGAATCTGTATATGAAGACTTACAATTCAGCAACTGCGTCTTTTTCTCATGCCAAGTTCTGCTGTGGTTTGTATCCAGATTCAGACACAGGGCGGGGTGTATTATGCCTGGGCAGTACATTCCGCCAAACATAGCGTACATGCTAAGCACATATGTACTATCATATGCATTGCAAAGTACAACTCTTTTCAATAAAGCTGCCTTTACAAAGCCAGGACTTCCAAGTTTCAGCCCTAAGAAAGCAAGGGGTGCTGGGGGGATTCAATTGGATCCATCTCCGGAAGAAAGCGGAAAGAAGCCCAAAGGCTTCTACCGGGTATGTTGGGAGGGATCCATATACGATCCCTCTCACTAAGATGCAAAAAGAACTTATGCGAAAAATAACCCATAGGCTTCTATAAGGTTCTGATGAAGCCGCTGACACCCCATAAGAGGCTTGCGCCCAGGGCTTAGTACACACAGAAAATGTGGCCAAAGCACCGAAATTTTTGTTTTTCTGCCACATTTTGCTTAAGTACATCCCGCCCTCAGTCTCACACAGATATATAAGTATCACACATCAAATCAATCACTGCAGTCTTGTGAAGTGTTTCTCACACTGCATTCTGATTAACATGTAACTGGATTTATTTTTACCTTAACCCACCATCTAATCTTAACTGTCCCTTCCTGAAGCCTATCCCTAACCGCCTTCCCCCATACCCTAACCCACAGCTTAATCCTAACCCTTCCCCTCATGCCTAACCCCAGTATTTACAGTTGGAATTTGTCAAGATTCTGAACATCGAGATTGATTCCAATGTCAGGATCCCGAATGACAGGATCCTGATCCCATCCCATCACACACAGCATGGCATATTGAGGCTAGGTTATGAGGACATACAGTATCTGTACATACATTGTAGATACATTGGCATCATTTGTGTAATACTGGGAATAAGAATACATTTTATGTGCTTTCATTTATGACACCTCTGCTCACTGCTCAGTGATATACTTACTTCATATTTAAAATCAAATTTCGAATGCATCCGTAGAAGGAATGACTTGTTCTCAGCATGGTGGCAGCCATTTTGTCAGGAACTCCACCAATGAAAAAACTAGTAGCATTTATGGGAATCAACTCAATAGATGGATTTAGCTTCAGTTCTGCTGGTTTCCCTTCATCAACCTGCACACTTAGAAGTCTAAGAAGGATAAATCAAAGATGTTAGTTCCCCCCTCAAGCCAGGAATATGACACATTGTGCAGACATACTACAGCATTCTACGTCAAAGGATATATGCAACAACATGGGGCCTGATTCTGTTTTTGCTACTGTGCATGTAAAACATCCTCAGAAACTCTTACTGTGCGCACGTGAACTGCATATGTGAATGAGCACACAGTTGTGTGGTATGCCCGCCCCTCTTTGCATGCCAGGTTAGTCCGCCCGGCATGCGGATGGATGTTTAACATAAACATCCATTCACATGCCAATGGAAACCTCCCCCATCTTTTGATGGTCGCCGACCATCGAATGATGCTGAAAGCGCACGCATATGTAAGGGTGGTCCAGACCACTCGTACATATGCGTGTAGAATTCCAGGGAATGGGAGCGGGCAGCTGGTATCTGGTTATGTCAGCAGTCCGTCCCCCGCATGTGCGTCACAAACGCATCAGCATGTGTACACCCAGCGTTTTCACGGGAACACCCATGAAATGCAGGGCGTTCACATATGCTAATGGTCCTGCCTGGCACCCAACGCCCCTCTCGATCCCCGCTTGAAAGGCAGGGAGCCTGCACTCGGCGAACAGATTTAGCACTGAGTTCACACGCTCCCATCGTATGAAAATATGCAGAAATGCTGCTGCGCATGCGCATAAGCAAAACATCGGTCCACCTTGCGCAAGAGCGAATCAACCAGAATAAGGCCCATGGTCCATACAGAGGATCTGGACAAAACACAGAAAATTAAAGTGGGTGGTTTCACTTTTAAACAGTCCATCTCACTCTGATATGTGCGGAGACTGAATACAATAGCATTTACCTACTTACTTTACTAGTACTTTAGCACTCTATCTGAGTTAGCGATCGCATCTGCAGCAGCATTAGTGCATACCTCCCAACAGTCCCGATTTTATCGGGACTGTCCCGCTGTCCCACCCGCGGGCGGCAGTGTCCCGCGGTGTGGGGGGGCTGTTGGGAGTCCCCCCTGTCAGCTGCTAAGCAGTGGGGAATAAACGCTGTGCGCATGCGCACAGCGTCTATTCCCGCAGCCAGGGGGCTGGGGGCATGGCTAGAGGCTCACAGAGCCTCTGGGTCATGCCCCCATAGCGGCAAAATGGGGGCGTGGCCTCGCGAAAGAGACGCAAGTGTAGGCCACGCCCCCAAATTAGGCCACCCCCCGAAAATTTTGGCGCGTCTCCGGCGCGCAGCAGCAGCGTCCTGCCTGCTGATGTGCCAAAGTTGGGAGGTATGTTAGTGTACAAGACAGAACCAGGCCCATAGTGAACGGAATAGTGTTTGTTACCAAGCAGAACACTTTACAAAAACTTCCAACTAGATATCTAATACCTCAAGAATGTTATGAATAATTTAATGACTTAGATTTGGATAAATAAGATATAATGGGGTTATTTTCTCAAACAGTGAAAATACTAAACCAATGGGCCAGTTGAGAAGCATAGCAACCAATCAGGTTTGAGGTAGTATTTATCAAGTGCACTCTATAAAATGATAATTGTGATTGGTTGCTACGGGCATCATCTCCACAGGTCCACTACTCCACTCTTTTCTACTACTTGATACATCAGCCCTAATGTATTGATATGCTATAAATATAATACAACCATATACCTCTTGTTACGGAGAAGAATAATAGAATGTTCTTGACCATCACTATATATTCCAGCAGGTGATTTAACAATTACTTTTTTTGTATTAACTCCATTCATAGCATTGATATGTAGTTCAATGTGGCCATTTACCAGCATTATAGCAAAGAATGGCTAAAAAAAAAGAAAGACAAGGTAATATAACATAGTCCAAACAGTTACATGGATGTGCTTAGCACAACGTAAAATGAAAGGCTTTCATACAACACTATAAAATAAGGAGTGGACAATTATTTTAGCTGCAGTAGGTGGCACATTCGAGTAAACTGTTAACGGCTACACACAAATATTTTCCTTTCCAGGACCACAGTTTCCTGGTGCCGCCATTACTTGCTGTCAGGGAACTCCTTTGTACCTAGGGAGTTTTGAAGCAGTGCAGACCCTTAGCAATGCTCTGCATACATAAGAACACAGCTGGCTGCATACAGAATCTGGAGCCATAAGAGGCAAAAGGCCACATTTGGAGGTACCCAGTTGACGGATCCACGATGTCTAGATCAACCATGTTATGGCCCACCACCCTTAGTTGAACCCATCTAGTTAGAAGCCTAAAGGTAGACTTTACCACATTTGGACTGCAAGGTGCATTTTGTCTACCCCAATTCTTACGCTACCAAAACATGAACAACACAGAAATTTCACAAAATTCTAAACCTCATATCAAAAATCTGCCAAATATGTTTTCTGATGATACCGTTTACACCAATATGCCACTCAGTTGAGTAATGAGTACTTCAGAGACCCTAATGAAGTAGGAAAACAAGTACGTTCTAGGTCTAAATCCTAAAACGAAGCTTACGAAGCTGGATATTACAGATTTATGTGCAGTAAATACATATGAATATTACCAGCACCAGATCTGCACACTATGCAGCAGCTACAACACAATGTATGTGGAATAGCGACTCTAAATAAAGAATAGGCTCACGGCTCTGTGACCTTATTACACAGAATGATTGTGCTTCAAGCTCTGCCTTGGGTTATTGAAGTCTGAAAATCTAATTTCCAAAAATGCCTGAGGCTTTGTCAGACAGCAGTAATTCTCTGACAACAGTGCTTTCAATGTGAAATCACACACATGCCGAGAGGCTGCTTTATATGCAAAATACTCAGGGAGCTATTGATTTTTTTTTTCTGGACAAGAATTCAACATGACAAACATACATGATCTATTTACTGTATTTTCCTGTTATATGCTACCTAGGTGTAATCACACATGTAACCAATCACCTTCAATGTGCCCAGTTAGCATCTCTGATACAAGGGTATATTCCATGGAGGGCAGACAACTAATATTGTTTTGAATCTAACTTAATTTGGGTGTGGATCAGTTGGTCACCAGCAAGTTGTTAGACAGTCATTAGGTCGACAACATTAGGTCGACATGAGTCTAGGTCGACAGGGTCATAAGGTCGACAGGGTCATTAGTTCGACAGGGGTAAGGGCGACAGGGTCATTAGTTCGACAGGGGTAAGGGCGACAGGGTCATTAGGTCGACATGGGTAAGGTCCACAGTGAAAAAGTCGATATGGTTTTTTTTTTGTTTGTTTTCTATTATTTGTTTTTTATTTTTGTATTTTTACTCTTATGTCGACACAGTCAACATAAACACTAAAACGTACCACCGCGTCCCCTCGCCACGGTTCGGGGCACGGTGCCTCGCTATGCTCGGCACACTATTCTATTCTCCCACCATGCCCTATTGGATGGTAGGGCATGAAATACCGCCTGTCGGCACATGTCGGCTCAAAAAACAGTAAAAAAAAAACATGTCGACCTAATGACCCTTTCGACCTAATGACCCCGTCGACCTAACCCATGTTGACCTAATGACCCTGTTGACCTCACCCATGTCAACCTAAACCCATGTTGCCCTAAACTCATGTTGACCTAGTGGTGTCGACCTAATGCTTGTCGACCTACTTGGTGGTGACCCAATGAATCTATACCAGTGGTTCCCAACCGGGGGTACTAGTACCCCTGGGGGTACTCTGCAGACAAGTTGGGGGTACTTGAAAATAATATTGGTAATGGCGGAAGATGAAAAAGTATTTTGATGGCAGAAGAAGAAGACCCATTGCTATGGAGAAGAACCATGTTGTGTCACTTATGGTTCTGTTTTCAGCGTCATCAGTGTCTCATTGTGCTTTTGCCTGACCAGCAATCCACTGGTAGCTACCCGTGCTGCCCTCAGACATCAGCGATCATCTGCCCCGCGCTGACGTGGAAGAAGCAGCGGCTACAGGTGTAAGTGGGAACCCTGGAGACAGTACACAGCCAGCGGCCAGACATGGAAGGGCACGATTCCTGTCCGCTACTCCTTAATTTAGGATACGCATACCGCTCACTTCCACTCCACTTTCTATATTTTAAATTGAGAGGAGGGGGTACTCATCAATGAAAAGCCTAATCAAGGGGTATGGGAGAAAAAAAAGGTTGGGAACCACTGCTCTATACCCTTATTTCATTTACAAAGAGCTGCAGTGGCTAGTGACTGGTAGGCCAGGCCCTGATAAAATAAATGGGGTGTGTCCTCTGGAGGGGGTGTGGTCACACCTGTTGGGTGGGGAACTGTAATTTAGCAAGGTGGTGGGCGAGTAACTCCTCGCACAGTCCCTTATTCAGGGCTGGAAGCGGCACAGATGTAACAAGTGCATATAAAGTTACATTTGTGTGTGTGTGTTGAAACTGAAATATAAATTGCAGTGTAAAAATAATGCAGCCATAATTTACCCTGCACAGAAATGTAATAGCTCACACAACTCTAACTCTCTATACATGTTACATCTGCCCCACCTGCAGTGCACATGGTTTTGCCCATTTTGAAAACAAATTTGTACTGCGATCAGATAGTATCCCTCTAAGTAGGGCCAGATGTATCAAGCTTCAAAAGTGATAAAATGGAGAGTGATAAACAACCAGCGAATCAGCTCCTACCTATCATTTTTTAAACCCAGCCTGTAGCATGGCAGGTAGGAGCTGATTGGCTGGCTGTTTATCACTCTCCATTTTATCACTTTTGAAGCTTGATACATCTGGCCCTCAATCAGTTATTTCCAACACAAAACAAGATTTTAAAACTGCCATTGGTCACGATATGAAAAAAAAAATAAAACAATAACACTAGTCCCCACTAGTAACAAATATAAAAAATATTGGCCCTTACATGAAAACAAGAGACCATTAAATAACAGTTTAGCTGGTGGTGATGGCTGTAAACTGGTGTGGACATCTCTAGCTCTGATGGAACACATGAGGGCAGCTCAAGGCACATTAGTGTACCATGGCGCAGTGTTTGAAAATGTAGCTCTAAAGAAACGCTGCATAAAGAGAAGCCCATAGAAATTAGGCCATGTCATCTATAGATGGCATTGTACTGGGTCCAAGCACCATAAAGGTTCACTTTCCAGAGCTTGGTACATATGGGGTACATGGTCAAACCTCCTAAAACAGCATTTATGGAGCTATAACCGCATTTTGCCTTTGAGGCATGCACCCTCAGTCCTAAATACATCACCTGCTATTACTATTGACACGGAAATTGAATCCACACAATGGTAAATATTACTTACAAATGACTTCATACTGTACACAATATTGTAGCAATGCTCACCAGTTGGGACTGTCGGCGACTGCGGGTCTTTGCAGCTTTGCCAAAACCGGCTAAGATAATTCCTGTGTCATTGAGTGTGGAAAAGGACACCATGAGTTCAGATTCAGGTGACAAGGACACAGGAAACATTTCCACATAGCCATCATTCAGGACAGTTACGCTCTGAGCAGGCTAGGTAGGAGAAAGAACATAAATACATTTCAATGCGAAATTTATTCTCTTGATTAAATTAAATATTACAGGGTACCATATTGTACCTTACCTCAATTTTGCAACCTTTTTGCACATCATAACCAAATTTTTGCAGGTCAAAGTTTGAGCGGGAAATCTCCAAGTTCTTAATGCAGCCAACATAGGATCTACTACTTAGTTGTCGTCTACAAAAAGCAAACAAGTGAATATTATGAATGTTACTTAGACAGTATCTTATGCTTTACACACTATGGAGCTGATGCAGAGGGGAGCTATCGCGTGTGTTTTCCCACTGGGCAACCATATAGTGTGTGCTGACAGAATTGTTGGCAATGCAGTGTTGGATTGCTTGCATTTGTAGATGAGATTTCACTTGCTGTGCAATTAGTACTCAGATGTCTTGTGCATAGTGACACCCACTGCCAGCATCTGACATCCACTACTTACATACAAAAGCAGACAGTATGGCTTTCCTTAGATGCAGGGGGATATCCAGCTGCAAGCGAATTTGCAGTGGCTTATATTGGCATGCCCAGAAAATGGTCCTTACACACCTATGTTTTTCAAGCTGCCCCTGTCTTATCTCCCAAAATGCTGACTACAGTACCTGTCACTTCTATTGCAAATAAAACCCCTTTGGGCCTTATTCAGACCTGACCAAAAGAGTTTGCAAAATAACCAATTATCGAACAACTATGCATGCGTACCATTTGTATCAAGCATGTGCGAGGGTGGATAGCAACACAAAATGCGTATGGAGTGTAAACTTGTATTTTGGGGTAGAAACCTGGCATTTTCTGAATGTGTCTGAAAAAACACAGGTGTACCCAGGCATTTTGAGGCGGGTCTCTAACATCAGTAATAACCACTTCCACCCTGTCTCTGTTGCAGATTAGTAGAAGCCTCAGAGTTACTCAAAATAGTACAGATGCCAAATATTGTTCGATGGTTCGGGAAGTGCAAATGGATTTGCAAGTGGACGCCGTTTAGCGAACCATTCGCCATTCTCTCACAATTTACCAAGGGGCGTTTACTCTTTCTGTCCGGGCAACAGCTTACACCTCGCAGTCCACTGCGAATTATCACTTTAGCGGTCAGGACTGAATTAGGTCCTGGGGTGTGCATTATTGCTAATCAATTTCTGTGCATCCACAATGCAGCATTGGTGCTCGTGCCGTGGCAAAATATCATTCCAAAACATGGACGGTGAATCAGGCCCTGCACCTGGATGATGATGGCTATAAAACTAAGCATATAAATAGGTGCATACGAATTTATGGCATATACGTATAGGAATGGCTAATAGGCGTACTCGTAGCTATTCGTATTTTAGTAAATTTCCCCAGTAGAGGCCAATTCAATTAACCCCCAAGTGCCACTAAAACGGATTTGTAGAATATTAATCCGTTTTAAGAGGTTAATATCTGCTTGTAGCCTTTGAAGGTATAAGCATAGATCAGCTTGCCATAATTATACTTGTAAGACTTTGGATGACTGATGCTAAGTCAATAACCTCCACAATACTTGCCACGTACTTGTGCGCGATTCTGGGTTTTACAACTAAAATAATCAACTTGATAAATGGTCTCATAAAAATACGATTGGTATAGCAAGTATTCACCCCTTAGACCTGAAAGTGAGCATCTAACTAACAGACTTGCAGTCTTCTTGCTAACAGAAATATGTAGAGTGATTTAGTCATAAACATAAGTGAAATTACATTTTACTATTAGTTATTTTGATCTATTCTTCTAATCTCAGCATAAGACCAATATAAGGTAACAGAGGATTACCTTTCCTTATTAACATAGCTATAAAGCCGGGTACAGCAAGTGTACAATGTATCACTGGAATTATCTACAGATTATTACAATAATAAGTACAGTAGTAATGACATACCTGATAACCCTGGAACTAGGAAGCCCACCAATATATATGGGATCCTTATCTGACCTGTTAAGGTCAGAAGCAATACCTGGGGCTTCTCCCTGTTTGCTTTCTCGCTGACTGGAGTTGTAGGAATCCATGACAATTAGAGTACCTTTGTAGCAATTAAAAAGTCAAATTATTATTTGAAATCTATAAAATACTTTAGTGTTACATTCATGCACCTGAGAACTATATGTACTGTACTACTATGTATATTATTGACTTTTGCTTTGCAGATCATCATAAATCACAGATGTAGATCCAATATTCACAGCAACGTCAATCACTCAATCACACAATGTGACATTACTAAGTGAGCCTCACCATATAAATATTTCTCGCTGACACATTTATGAACCAGTGCTGTCAACTAAAATGGTTAATTGACATTATAGTATGCAGGAAGAAGATTCCACAAGACTTTTACTGTACGTTTAGTTGCTGCAGTTAGAGCAAAGGTCTAAAGATTATTTAAGGGGTTTGCAATACTTTTCAGCACTGGTATGTCTACAAATCATTACAGGCTCCATGTTGAGAATCATTCTGGTATGCTATAACAGGGTTGCCGGCCCGGAGTCTCGCTGTCCCCCGGATCGCGGCATTAAAATGCCGCAATCCTCGGGTCTCAGAGGAGGGGGTGGAGCTAAAATGACACAATCGTGTCATTTTAGCCCCGCCCCCTCCACGGAGATCCCTGAATTTGATGGTTTAACATCATGGGGCGGGGCTTAGTGATGTCACGCTTAAGCCCCGCCCCTGAGCGACTGCTGAAACTCTCCTCCCCGGGCTTCTCTCGGAGAGGAGAATAATAAAGTCGGCAACCCTGTGCTATAAGTAGTAGGATATTTCTTACTGACTACAAATGTGCTATAAATGGAATATGCAAATATTGGTATCATTCTACAATATTTGGTACATAAACATTCTTTTTCTAAAGCAATGAAATGATTTCACAGCACATATTTCACAAATTTACAAGAATGTAATATTTACCCAGCTTTTTGTTTCGATTAAAGACAACTTTATACCACTCTCCATTATTGTAACGACCATCTGTTGTCAGGACCAGAGGACCGGAACCTAATTCCACCGATAGTCTCAACTTTCCATCCACTATCTCCAGAGACAGGAAATCTCTCTGACAAAGGAAATATACATTAATCACATTGGAAATGTGTCATTATTATAATTCTGGCAATGTGAGTCTTAGTTTATGTTTCTAAATTAAATTTAAAAGGAGGTATTCAATTAGCAGTGTAATGGGGCCTACACACACGGAGCGACTGTGCTGAGAGATCTGAGTGGTGCTAGAACATTTAGATCACTCAGCATACAGCACTGCACAGCTATGGGCCTTATTCAGATCTGAGCTCAGTACACATTTGTTTGGAAAATGGGCAAAACCATGTGCACTGCAGGTGGGGCAAATGTAACATGTATAGAGAGAGTTAGATTTGGGTGAGTTATTATGTTTCTGTGCAGGGTAAATACTGGCTGCATTATTTTTACACTGCAATTTAGATTTCAGTTTCAGCACACCCCACCCAAATCTACCTCTCTCTGCACAGGTTACATCTACCCCACCTACAGTGCACATGGTTTTGCCCATTTGCCAAACAAATTTGTACTGAGCTCAGATCTGAATAAGGCCCTATGTGTCAGCGTTGTGTACTGAGTGTTCTCCAGGGAGAACACTGGCCCTGAACGGCAATCTGAATAGATTTATCCTGCATGCAGGATATTAATCGCCCAGCGATATCGATGCGCGGGGCCACGCATCGCTATCGCTATGGCCCCTACACATGGAGCGATGTAGGGGCAATTTCTAAGCAATCTAGTCAGATTGCTTAGAAAATGGGCTGAAGTTGCCCTCTGTGTAGGCCCCATTAGATGATTATTCTGGTACGGCACAACCACTAAGAATGCACATTTCCCACACCACACGCAAGAAAATGTGGGCGATGTTGAGGTACAGTACTGTAACCAGTCCACAGCTGTGCATCACAAGCACGCAGCAGCAATTAAATACCCCTTATTAATCTAATGCAATGCTAAATATTGTGCACTCTAAACCTATTGTCAGGGGATCTACTGACCACAACAAAGTCTCAAATGCTGTACCTCATCAAAGGGCTATGCTATTGTTTTCCAAACACGTACATCAGTTTCCAATTGAAAGGAGCTTCTTTGGTCATATTTTAAACATATTGTGACAATTAATAAAAAAATCCCCATATATTTTATTATGGACACATCAAAAACAAGTTATTCTTTAGGTGTATGTAATAAAAATGCGATATGACTAGCACTCGATCTTACTGTTCCGTCGGAGGCAAGATAAAGCAGTAGACCATTTGGTGAGAATGTGCGGAAATGGATGATTATTTGTGTGGTGGTAGAGCGTAGGGATCGTTCTACTGTGGAATATGCGCTGCCATCAAAGTAGAAAGAAGGATCTTCATCCTGAGGGCTAGATAGAAAGTATTGTAGCATTAGCCATTTCATTTAACAGAAAACATTTCCACATGTTCAGTGTCAGAGTCAAGTAAATATAAAAATAACCTATATCATGATCAAATATAAAAAAACATAGGTCCCAGTTCCAGCAGAAGGGACAGTGAGTATAGACACAACAGGGGAGATGGAAGGGACCATAACCAAAAACAGCTCAAATGTGAATCCCTCCCTAATACAGGACGGATGTGGCATATTATATATATATATATATATATATATATATATATATATATATATATTATTTACACAGAGCTAAAATATGACATTCATTAAGTCAACATTACAATGTTGACAATGATCTGGTGTCAACAGTGTTGAAATGGCGACAATGTTTTTATTTTTTGCTTCTATATATTATCTAAACCATAACAAGGCAAATGTTGCAATTTCATGTCAACATTACGTTGTTGTCAACATTTCCAAGTGTCAACATTAATTATATCAACATTTCAACCGTAGTGGTATTATGAATGTCGATCTTCTTGTATGAACATTTGAATTTCTACATTGTCACTGCTGACTAAGGGCCTTATTCTAGTTCACTCTTTCTGACAAAATCATTCTTAGATGGACAAAACCATATGCACTGCAGGGGGGGCAGATGTAAAATGTGCAGAGAAAATTAGATTTGGGTGAGTTATTTTGTTTCTGTGCAGTAAAATACTTGTTTCTGTGAAGTAAATACTGACTGCTTTATTTTTACTTAAATATAGATCTCACTTTGAAGTAAAACCCCACCCAAAACTAATTCTCTCTGTACAAGTTACATCTGCCCCCCTGCAGTGCAACATGGTTTTGTCCGTCTAAGAAGGATTTTGTCAGAAATAGTGAACTAGAATAAGGCCCTTAGTGAGTAAACATTGCACATTCAGGAGGACTAAGTTGTATCATGTTTGGAGAAGGTTTTTTTTGTTGGCAGCTGAATAATAGCTACTATGATTTATAAGTAATGACACAAAGTAGGGGTGGCCATCGACCATCGATGAGTCAAAATCATTGATAGTTTATGGCCGATGCCAAATACTTTTGCCACCAATGGGGGAGATCCAGATGGTTTCCCTACATCGATGGCACAGCATAAACAATGTTTCTTTTTTTTCCCAAGTTGCTGGGACATGGAGCATAGATCTGCCCCCGATACCCAGGAAGGCCCACCCCCATGTTCTGTTTGGCCTATGTGCCATTCAGTCAAAGATAATGGATGATTATCGATAGCTAAAACTATCGATTGTTGTCCATCACATAGTTTGTAACTATTGATGGCTGGTTGCAGAATCAACATCTATGTCAACCAGCGATGGGGACTGCACCGATGGCCATCCCTAGCACAAAGACTGTCCACAACTTTGAAAATGGAAATAATCAGTGGAGGCTCCAGAGGGGGGCTGCAGCACAGTTCAAAATTCAGATAGGGTAGTCACACCAAGTTCCAGTGAGTCAGCTTCGAATGGCAGTTGGTGGAAGTTGGTGTGACTTACCTATTTGAATTTTGTTCTACCTCATAAACCAGTCCACCAAAACTTTCATCCACACATTCCCGTTTCCCACCCAGATTACTGTAACATTCTTATCCCTGAATTACCCCACTTTGGTCTCCTCCCACTTCAATATATATGTAACGCTAAAGCCCGACTCATTTTCCCCTCTCATCATATGGCATCAGACTCGCCCTCTGCAACCGGCTTCACTGGAGTGATCTAGTAATCCAGTGTGCGCTGATTACTAAGATTGCTAGAGGTGCAATGCTGTCATGTTAAAATTAAAAACATTTTGTAGGCAAGAATTAAAAAATCCAGCATAACGCACATTGCTAAAAAAATAACATACTTTAATACACTTTTACAGTATTGTTAGTTCATGTTTGTGGGTCTGGAATGATTTTGCAGTACATAAATATAGCTTACAATCAACAAATAGGTCAGCAACAGTGAGTTGGCACTAACTTCTGAATAATGTGAGGCTACACCAGCCAATCAGGTCAAAGTAATTGATGACTATCATATGTGGTTACAAGTCAATGCCATTTTAAAGGCCTTGAGAACTGCTTTCTGTGTGACCTTATGTTGCCATCCTATTTACATATTTCATTCTGTGACTTTATATATGACCTGCAGCAATAAAGTACAAATAAGCACACAAATACCTATATTATTAATATATTAAGAAAGTGTGCCAACTTATGTTGTGTTGAAAGACACATCTAGGCGCTGGCTTACAACTGCAGTGCATGAAGATGCAGTGAGTTATTGCACAGCACCATCTGCTGGCTAATATCTATATTACATGCTGAACTCTCCAAACTGGCATTTACACCATCAGTGCATTTCTGCAGATAATGTGCAGGTTTCAACAGTTATGTGCATTATTTCCTGGTGAGGTTATTTTACATTGCGCATAAATAGAAAATCTATTAGTACTTACTTATACTTTTGTGCCATAATTTCACATTAAACAGTAATAGATTTAATAGCAGATATGGAATAATCTTATTCATAAGGAAATTCCCCACAACAATACAGGAATACTATCAATAAATACCTTCCAGAGCACCCGGCACACTTCCCATGCCTCTGTGCATAGTTCCATAAGCCAAAAGATCTCCCATTCAGAGATGCTTCACCCATACAGCCTTTAAAATCAGTTGTTTGGACGGCTGGTGATTTCTAAAGGAAAAAAATATAAATTCACCTCAAAACAAAGAACTTCGATGAATAGATCAGTGGTTCTCAAACCCGGTCCTCAGGACCCCACACAGTTCATGTTTTCGAGGTCACCCGTCAGGTGCACTCATTACTGACTGACTCATTTTAAAAGATCCACAGGCGGAGCTAATTATTTCATTTGATTCTGTGAGGAGACCTGCAAAACATGCCCTGTGTCGGGACCTGAGGACCGACTTTGAGAACCTGTGGAATAGATCATGGAAAATATATATATTTATATGTGCTATATTTTAAATGAATCAGTGCAGTCTATTGTAAGAAGCTTGTCACATGCTAAGTGGCCCTGGACATGGTGCACAGAGAAAGGATGTTTGGCATGACTGCAGCCAATAGTATGACTGGACATATGAAATGTTTTTATATTTATACTTATATTTATAATTAAATTTATATGTATGTGTGTAGCTATACATGTATAATAATATTTTTTATATGTATTAAATAATTGTTAAATCAACTCAGTGCGCTCTCTCAAATGACAAATGTCTGTCTTCTCTGCCCCAAGGGCCTGATTCAGACTTGACAGCGCACTCCTACATTGCAGCTGACTGTGAGTAGATGGGCGCCACCAGACATAAAGAAAACCTGCGAATGAATTGCAAAATGATCACAGATTGATATTCATGCGCAATTCACCAACCATCAAATGATGTCTGTGCAAATGTGAGTAAGTCTGACTCTTCCACAACTCTGCAACACAGACAGGCTGATGGAGAACCCTCCCTTAAAATGCCTGGGCAAGCCTGTGTTTTCTCGGACACTCCCTGACAACAAAAGTTGTCCGCTGTCAAATGCCGGCTTCTTGTCAGTCAACCTCGCTATTTGGGCCAACCCGTGCACAAAACGATCATTATGAATGTGCTGTCTTTTGATCAACGCTAGATCTGTCAATTCACTGATCAGCGATCAACTCTGAATCAGGCTCAAAGCATTAGTGTTAAGGCCCATACACACTGGGCGACTTTGTGCTGAAAGTATATTTTGGGATTATTTTCAAATACTGATAATAATATTGTGGTCTGCGATGTGGGGTTTCTTGTTTGCAACTATATAGTCACTGTGAAATGTATTTTCTTCTCATTCAGCACAGTACACAATAAATACAATAAATTCCAAATGCAATTTAATCTTGTGTAAAGTCAGGCCGAAGCGTACAAGTATGTTTTCAGTGTATTAAATGTTATTTTATTGTAAACACTGGACTGTCTGTGTCTTGTGGGCACTACAGCATGTATATTTATTTACATTATAGCATTAGCCAAATCAATATGGACATACTCTTATTAAACAAATATGTTTAACTTGAGAAAAATTTCTAACAAAAATTAATGGTGCGTACACACGGAAAGATTTGGCAAAAGATCTGGGCGTTCCTGACAGATTGAAGCGACCAATCGTTCAAATCGTTCCGTGTGTATGAACGATATATCGGACGATGAGCGTACCCGCCGGTCGTTGGTAGAGGTTGCTGATCTTTCCTGCATACAGAAAGATCAACGACCAATCGTTAGCGATGTTTACCAATCGTTACATGTGTAGGCACGATGAACGATTTGGTAAGGCTGATTGACTGGCTCCCACTCCCGTCCACCATCGTTAAAGATCTGTCATTCATGTGTAATCGTTTGCTCAATCGTTCATCATTTGACACCAAATCGCTTGTGCAGGAGTTCAAAAGAAATTGTTAAAGACATTGAATCGTTGCCCAAATCTATCCGTGTGTATGCACCTTATGTCACTCACTACTATCAGCAGCATGCTATGAATGAAACAGCAATAACCAGAAGTGATTTTCCTGGCTGCAGCGCAGCCACTATCATGCAGTACCTGTATTCCACCACCAATTCCTCCAACAAACATTAGCGTGGAATTATCAACATGGAGAATGGATGATGTTCCTGGGGAAGCTGAAGATTTTGCTGAGGTTTTCTGAGATGAGATGACTTCTTCTACACTCAGTGTGCCTGATCTACCGAACCTGGTATAAGAAATAACAGATGGTAAGGAATGGCACAGAGCTAATTGTCTCTAGTTTGCTAATTAGGGCACAATGAGAGATCCTAACAAGAGAACAACATAGTCTTTGAGAAATCATAACTGTGAATGTAGGAACAATGAGTACTTTTACCTTGTTGCATGTATTTTATGCCATTTGTTGTTATTTATTTGGATATCTGGGTCTTCCAGCCTTGTTGCTCCACTGCCCATGTCCCACACTAGAGAAACTTTGCCCTGACGCATTTCCACAGCCATGAAATCAGCCTATCAAGCAGCAAAAAACAACACGATAAATCATGAACTCTTCTTTTATATATATATATATATATATATATATATATATATATATATATATATATATATATATATGTTTTATATACTAAGCAGTGTATGACACTAAATATTTGGGTATACGAGTTACCAATAAGGCGGAGGAGTTTATAAAAATGAATGTTGAACCACTCATTAAGACGTACCAGAGTAAGGTAAAAACATGGATCAGGTTACCCTTGACAGTAACAGGGAGGGTAAACCTGATAAAAATGGTAATATTACCTAAATTCTTATACATTTTTCAGAACTCACCAGTATACCTACCCATGAGTATACTCAAAAAGGTAGACAGTATCACAGCCTCATTTATATGGGGGGCAAAGCGGGTAAGAATAAAAAGGGATACCTTAATAAGACCAAAAAAACTGGGGGGCCTAGGCCTACCACACTTCCGCCTGTACTACGTGGCAGCCCAACTAATTCATAATCAAGCATGGATAAGGGGGCAAGAAAGGTCCCGGATAAATGAATTAGTCACACAGGAATGTGGGAATGTGGGAAAATGACTCCAAGACAAGCCATTTTAATAGGGAATAAAAAAAAAAAAAAAGAATCCACTAATCAAACAGGCCAAAATAGTATGGGAGAGTGCGAACAAAATAATGGCATATAAAGGCTTAGACCCAGAGACTCCAGTATGGATCAAAAGAGCAAAGGGAGGAAAGAATGAAATAAGCGTGAAGAAACTAGGACATCGTGGAAAAGAATAGGGATAGAAAAAATTGGCCAAATGTATCAAGACGGGGTATTGAAGACTTATAGCCAATTAGATCTGGAATATAAGCTACCTAGGGGCTATTTTTTCCGATACCTGCAATTGCGGGGTAACCTCAATCAGTTATATGGAGGAAGTAATGTAAATATAGAAGACTCCCCAATAAAGAAAATGTTAGATAAAGAGAGAAAGGTGAAGGTGGCAGAAATATATAAGAGATTAGTAAACGAGCTTGATAATCCCCAAATAGACAAAATTAAACAAGAGTGGGAGAAGGATGTGGGGGAAATCAGCGATCAACAATGGAACCGAGCAATAGCCTCACCAACAAGGGCCACAGAGTCTATCCGGTTCCAACAGATCCAGCTATACATTTTACACAGGGTATACATCACCCCTACAAAAATAAAAAAATTTGAGCCAAATAAAGAGGATGTATGTCCTAAGTGTAGGAGGGCCTTCTTCCATATGATTTGGCAGTGCGAGATGGTTAAAGGATTTTTGGACCAGATAATCCACATAATGGGTAACCTAGGGATGTCGGAAAGGCATTACAACGCTAAGACATGCCTATTAGGTATCATAGAGGAGGCAAGAGATGGGGAGCTAAATATCCAACTGATGGAAAAATTAACAGCTATGGCCAAGGTCATAATTGCCAGAAAGTGGACGCCACAAGAAAGACCCGAATTGGGAAGGTGGGTAAAATTAGTTAATGACACAGTAGAACATGAAAGACACATGTATATTAGAAAAAGAAAAAATATAGGCAAGTTTGAAAAAATATGGACACAGTGGATACATTCACAGCACTATAAGGTATAAAATAAAGAGTATGCGGAGTGAGTAGCACAAATAACAGGCATAGTGAGAAGGATAGAGGAGGGTAGCCTGGGGAATATATGCAACAGGGGGGTGGAGGGTGGGGGGTAGATGTCGGTAGGATGAATGGGACAGGTAGAAGAATGTATATAAAAATAATGAATGGTACAACCACAGGAAAAAAAAAAACACATGCGAAATAATACCAATTAAGTATTAACGGAGTATACTGATGCATACATGTACTGCGATGATTTTATGGTTGTATGGTGTTGGTTTGTCTTTTGTATATGAAAAAATAAATAAAGAAATACTAAATTTAAGCAGTGTATTAAATTAGTGCAAATTTTCCGCCTAGACAAAAATCGTCAATTTTGCTATTTTTTTGAGTACATTTTTCTCCCATGACTTTTTGCGCCCCCTGAAAAAAAAATTCCGAAAAGACATGGGCGAAAAATGACAAAAAATGCCCGCAATTGCATACACTGGCTGTGAAAAAAAACCCCAGGACTAATTAAATACCCCCTAAATGTTTAATAAATATATAGGTTATATATATGTTATAGGATATAGGTTACTCAGGAGCGAGCTTTATATATACAGCTTGGTTTTGTTTACTTTTAAAAATAATACAGTGATACAATTATATTTCATCTACCGGCTGTTATTCATACGTGCTCCTTGGGGTCAATCTTGTCTTTCCCGAAATATGTTCATGTTGCTATATATTATTAAATGAGCTATTTTCTGCACTGAAACAATGTCATTACAGCCTGGGAACTAATGATATCACATTCCCTGACATATAACACAGCACGGTATATTAGGGAGGATGATAGACATATGTTGCATACAATCACAGGAAACAGATGGGGAAGAAGGTCCGCTACACACAAGTTTACAGTCAAAGAGCTTAATGCTTAAGTCAGTGGATTAACAATTGTAGACGCTAGAGGGTGGCTATTGCAGACAGCAGCTTTATAAGCCTCCAATAGTGAAGCAGACATTGGTCTGTGCAGCTAGTGGTGGTATGGTGCGGTTTGAGTGAGATAGTAGAAGGCAGAGACATGAACCACGGAGCAGTCATTGGGGACATATCTGTGCGGGTAGTGGTGGCGTGGTTGGAATATTCAGTGGAAGGCAGAGACATGTACCACAGAGCAGTCATTGGGGACATGTCTGTGCAGGTAGTGATGGTGTGGTCCAGTTTGAGTAAGATAGTAGAAGGCAGAGACATGAACCATGGAGCAGTCATTGGGGACATGTCTGTGCGGGTAATGGTAGTGTGGTTGGAGTGAGACAGTGGAAGGCAGAGACATGAACCACAGAGCAGTCATTGGGGACATGTCTGTGCAGGTAGTGGTGGTGTGGTGCAGTTTGAGTGAGATAGCAGAAGGCAGAGACATGAACCATGGAGCAGTCATTGGGGACATGTCTGTGCGGGTAATGGTAGTGTGGTTGGAGTGAGACAGTGGAAGGCAGAGACATGAACCACAGAGCAGTCATTGGGGACATGTCTGTGCAGGTAGTGGTGGTGTGGTGCAGTTTGAGTGAGATAGCAGAAGGCAGAGACATGAACCACAGAGCAGTCATTGGGGACATGTCTGTGCAGGTAGTGGTGGTGTGGTGCAGTTTGAGTGAGATAGCAGAAGGCAGAGACATGAACCACAGAGCAGTCATTGGGGACATGTCTGTGCAGGTAGTGGTGGTGTGGTGCAGTTTGAGTGAGATAGTAGAAGGCAGAGACATGAACCAGGGAGCAGTCATTGGGGACATGTCTGTGCAGGTAGTGGTGGTGTGGTTGGAGTGAGACAGTGGAAGGCAGAGACATGAACCACAGAGCAGTCATTGGGGACATGTCTGTGCAGGTAGTGGTGGTGCGGTTGGAGTGAGACAGTGGAAGGCAGAGACATGAACCACAGAGCAGTCATTGGGGACATGTCTGTGCGGGTAGTGGTGGTGTGGTTGGAGTGAGACAGTGGAAGGCAGAGACATGAACCACAGAGCAGTCATGGGGACATGTCTGTGCGGGTAGTGGTGGTGTGGTGCAGTTTGAGTGAGATAGTAGAAGGCAGAGACATGAACCATGGAGCAGTCATTGGGGACATGTCTGTGTAGGTAGTGGTGGTGCGGTTGGAGTAAGATAGTGGAATGCGGAGACATGAACCACAGAGCAGTCATTGGGAACATGTCTGTGCGGGTAGTGGTGGTGTGGTTGGAGTGAGACAGTGGAAGGCAGAGACATGAACCACAGAGCAGTCATGGGGGACATGTCTGTGCGGGTAGTGGTGGTGTGGTGCAGTTTGAGTGAGATAGTGGAAGGCAGAGACATGAACCATGGCACAGCCATTGGGGACATGTCTGTGCGGGTAGTGGTGGCGTGGTTGGAGTGAGACAGTGGAAGGCAGAGACATGAACCACGGAGCAGTCACTGGGGACATGTCTATGTAGGTAGTGGTGGTTGTGGTTGGAGTGAGATAGTGGAAGGCAGAGACATGAACCATGGCACAGCCATTGGGGACATGTCTGTGCAGGTAGTGGTGGTGTGGTGCAGTTTGAGTGAGATAGTAGAAGGCAGAGACATGAACCATGGAGCAGTCATTGGGGACATGTCTGTGCGGGTAGTGGTGGCGTGGTTGGAGTGAGATAGTAGAAGGCAGAGACATGAACCATGGAGCAGTCATTGGGGACATGTCTGTGCAGGTAGTGGTGGCGTGGTTGGAAAGAGACAGTGGAAGGCAGAGACATGAACCATGGAGCAGTCATTGGGGACATGTCTGTGCGGGTAGTGGTGGTGTGGTTGGAGTGAGACAGTGGAAGGCAGAGACATGAACCATGGAGCAGTCATTAGGGACATGTCTGTGCAGGTAGTGGTGGTGTGGTTGGAGTTAGACAGTGGAAGGCAGATACATGAACCATGGAGCAGTCATCGGGGACATGTCTGTGCAGGTAGTGGTGGCGTGGATGGAGTGAGACAGTGGAAGGCAGAGACATGAACCATGGAGCAGTCATTGGGGACATGTCTGTGCAGGTAGTGGTGGTGTGGTGCAGTTTGAGTGAGATAGTAGAAGGCAGAGACATGAACCATGGAGCAGTCATTGGGGACATGTCTGTGCAGGTAGTGGTGGTGTGGTTGGAGTGAGACAGTGGAAGGCAGAGACATGAACCACAGAGCAGTCATTGGGGACATGTCTGTGCAGGTAGTGGTGGTGCGGTTGGAGTGAGACAGTGGAAGGCAGAGACATGAACCACAGAGCAGTCATTGGGGACATGTCTGTGCGGGTAGTGGTGGTGTGGTTGGAGTGAGACAGTGGAAGGCAGAGACATGAACCACAGAGCAGTCATGGGGACATGTCTGTGCGGGTAGTGGTGGTGTGGTGCAGTTTGAGTGAGATAGTAGAAGGCAGAGACATGAACCATGGAGCAGTCATTGGGGACATGTATGTGCAGGTATTGGTGGTGTGGTTGGAGTGAGACAGTGGAAGGCAGAGACATGAACCACGGAGCAGTCATTGGGGACATGTCTATGCAGGCAGTGGTGGCGTGGTTGGAGTGAGACAGTGGAAGGCAGAGACATGAACCATGGAGCAGTCATTGGGGACATGTCTATGCAGGTATTGGTGGTGTGGTTGGAATGAGACAGTGGAAGGCAGAGACATGAACCACGGAGCAGTCATTGGGGACATGTCTATGCAGGTAGTGGTGGTGTGGTTGGAGTGAGACAGTGGAAGGCAGAGACATGAACCACGGAGCAGTCATTGGGGACATATCTATGCAGGTTGTGGTGGTGCGATTGGAGTGAGACAGTGGAAGGCAGAGACTTGAACCACGGAGCAGTTATTGGTAACATGTCTGTGCTAGTAATGGTGGTTGTGGTTGGAGCCAGAACCAGTCAGTGTAGAAATCTTAAAACAGTAAGTGGCTGGCAACCGTTACATAGTTGCATAAATGAGGCATGAGGCATAACTTCATACTGAGGCTGCATATGCACTGTGCATAGCTAATAGATACACTTTAACCAAAGCACGAGAGTGCCAGGAAATAGTTATTTACAAAAAGGTGCACACTAACTGTGATGGCTCTGATGTGTGAATGCTTTATGATTTGCATCTGCTATTGGATTGTGGTAAACATGGGTATGCTATGCAACTGGGGTTTTGTAGACTGTACAAGCAGTTACAATTTTAGCAAGGGCTGCCATCACTTGCAATAAAGAACTGTGACACCCATGCATGCTTACATGAAATTTAGAAGAAAATCAAGCTAAATTCTTCAAAACGATGTAACCATTGGTTTCACATAGCAAGTGGGCAAACAAGTAGATATGGTTTTATGTTTATTAGTGTGTTACTGTCTCATTATAATGTATGTATAACTATTATAGTCATTTATACTTCAATGTCACTCACCATAGTGTTACTGCCCATGTAAAACAGAAGGTTGTCTGGCTCACTGGTCTTAACGTTTAATGTTAGAGTATTGAAGTTAGAAGAACGGATCTCAGGGTGGTAAGAGCGCACGCAATCCCTGTCTGCTGAAACAGCCACTTTAATCTGAAATAAAAAGAACAAACCACAATCACAAAGCAATATTATAAACTCATGGAACAGATAGAAAATATATAATACAGGGTAGCCAGGTTCCATAGTAGCATACCAAGCTATGTTTCCATGTGATGCATTGATAATGATCCCTTAGTGCAGTGGTTCCCAACCTGGGGTACTAGTACCCCTGGGGGTACTTTGCAGACCTGTTGGGGGTAATTGAAAATAATATTGATAATGGCGGAAACATAAAAAGAAGTTTCCAGATGGTGGAAAAAATCTCCCATTGCCGTTGAGACAAACCACGTTGCGTCATATTTGGTTTCGATGGCAGCATCATTAGCATCTCCTCCTGCTTTTGCCTGGGGATCTACCCGGCTGCCCTCAGACATCAGCGATCTGACACAGGTGGAGGAAACAGTGGCTTTAATTCTACAGGCGTTAGTGGGAACCTCGGACACAGCCAGTGGCCATACACAGAGGGAACGGATTCCTCCGCTACTCCTTAATATAAGTACACACATACCACTCACTTCCACTTCACTCAGAAGTTCTGTGGATATTTCAAATTGAGAGGAGGGGGTACTCATAAATGAAAAGCCTAATCAAGGGGTACGGGAGAGAAAAAAGGTTGGGAACCACTGCCTTAGTGGATTGAAACATGTTGGCAGCGTAGCAGGTGGATGTGGTCACCAACTTTTTAGCTATTTTATTCTATCTACCATACAACATCCAAGTCCGAGATTACAAACCTTTATACAGGTCCTACCGCGGCTAAAAGACGCTTTCACCACCAGACTGGAAGCCGGGACCACGGCTGCAGCCGGGACAGACGACTTTGTGCGGGCAATCCTCTGACTGCTAATCACATTGAGCAGAGGGCTGAGAAAGGGAGTGGAGGTACAAACTGTTTCTATTTCCCACCCCATATTTCATTAAGCGGAATATAGCCCTTGTCAGGATTTGGACAGTGTTATGGTTTTTTAAATATAGTTTTTTTTGGATACTCTGTGTCCTTTTAGGAAATAAATAATCCTATTCATCTTTTTAAGAAAGACTTTTATATTTTTTTTTTCCCAAGCGCCTTTTAATTACTCCGCTTAATTCTTTGTTAGATAACAGAAATGGACTCGGTGTATCAGTTCCCACAGGAGCCATAGCAAAAAATGCAAGAGTCCACAGAGAAAAGTTAAAAAAAATTAAAATTAAATTGACACATTTTCCACTGAAATGTAATTCTTCAAATTGATAATAAGATGATTAGAAATATATTATTATTAACTGTATATGTTGTTGTTTTCTGATGGGAAAATAAGCATAAAGATGTAACAATGTGACTTACAACTCCAATAAATGTGCAATATCATGGGTGCACAGTACTCCAGTAAGTTTATAATGTCATGTGTACAGTACTACAGTAAGTTTGTACTGCCATGTGTACAGTACTCCTGTAAGTTTATAGTGTCATGTGTACAGTACTACAGTAAGTTTGTACTGCCATGTGAACAATACTCCTGTAAGTTTATAATGTCATGTGTACAGTACTCCAGCAAGTGTGCAATGCCATGTGTGCAGTACTCCAGTAAGTTTGTAGTGTTATGTGTACAGTACTCCTGAAAGTTTGTAGTGTCATGTTTACAGTACTCCAGTAAGTTTGTAGTGTCATGTTTACAGTACTCCAGTAAGTTTCTAGTGTCATGTTTACAGTACTCCAGTAAGTTTCTAGTGTCATGTGTACAGTACTTCAGTAAGTGTGCAATGTCATGCATGCAGTACTCCAGTAAGTTTATGGTGTCATGTGTACAGAACTCCAGTAAGTTTGTAGTGTCATGTGTACAGTACTCCAATAAGTTTATAGTGTCATGTGTACAGTACTCCAGTAAGTTTGCAGTGTCATGTGTACAGTACAACAGTAAGTTTCTAGTGTCATGTGTACAGTACTCCTGTAAGTTTATAGTGCCATGTCTACAGTACTGCTGTAAGTTTATAATGTCATGTGTACAGTACTACAGTAAAATTATAGTGTCATGTGTACAGTACTCCTGTAATTTTATAGTGTCTTGTGTACATTACTCCTATAAGTTTATAGTGTCATGTGTACAATACTCCAGTAAGTTTGTAGTGTCATGTGCACAGTATTTCAGTACGTTCGTATTTTCATGTAAAAAGTACTTTAGTAAGTTCATAGTGTTATGTGTACAGTACTCCAGTAAGTTTGTAGTGTCATGTATACAGTACATTAGAAAGTTTGTAGCGCCATGTGTACAGTAATTTAGTAAGATCATAATGTCATGTGTACATTACTCCTATAAGTTTATAGTGTCATGTGTACAATACTCCAGTAAGTTTGTAGTGTCATGTGTACAGTATTTCAGTACGTTCGTATTTTCATGTAAAAAGTACTTTAGTAAGTTCAGAGTGTCATGTGTACAGTACTCCAGTAAGTTTGTGGTGTCACGTATACAGTTCTTTAGTAAGTTCACAATGTCATGTGTACAGTACTGCAGTAAGTTTGCATTGTCATGTATACTGTACTCCAGTAAGATTATAGTGTCATGTGTACAGTACTTCAGTAAGTTTGTATTGTCATGTATATATTAATTTAGTAAGTTTGTAGTGTCATGTGTACATTACTCCAGTAAGTTTGTAGTGTCATGTGTACAGTACTCCAGTAAGTTTCTAATGTCATGTATATGTTAGCATGGTACGCTCGGCACTTGTCCCCGCAGCCCGCATGTTCCCCGGCGCTCCCCGTCCTGTGTGTGGGTGTTCCCTGTCAGTGTCAGCATGCCAGAATAGTGACAGAGCCCGCGTGCCCAGCATAGTGCTGAGGAGATCCCGTGCTGTGCGCTTGGAGAGATGGAGACCGCTCAGCTTGCTGTGAGGCAGGACGCTGCTATAACCATGTAGCGCATCCTGAGCCCCGCTCTCTACTCCGCCGGAGGGAGAAAGTGGAACTGTCAATCACCGCCCAGCGTTCCTGTGTATATAGCACCTGCAGCGCTAGCCCAACTGTCAGCCATCATCACAGTCCAGCTTCCAGTCTGCACTGCTGTGCAGACTTCTACCTTCAAAGAGACCTCCAATACCGTCCATTGCAGTTACAGGAATGATAAGTACAGTACCTGCACCATACACCTGTGTATGCTTTCTGTTATTACATGTTATCAGTATCTACACCTGCCTGTTATATACTGCATACCTACAAGGTAACCCTGTGCATACCACAAATAAACTAAATTCCTGGTTAAGCTTCCAAAAAAGTGTGTCATCTAACAACACCACAAGCACCGCTATATACTCTGCCAACATTAAACAGTACTTTAGTAAGTGCGTAGTGTTATGTGTACAGTACTCCAGTAAGTCTGTACTATTATGTCTACAGTATCAGTGTGTGCAACTGAGTCTTTTAATAAGTATAAGAAGTGCTACAATATAGTAGCCACAGCTTCTACAGTTTGCATCTAAGATGACCCAGCAGTCTCCTGGTGAATCTTCCACGCCTACTAAGACAAGATGCCCTATGCTAGCAGGGTTCCAAAGGACCAGGTGGCTCACTAGCGCCAGGCAAATGACACTGTGTGTTGTATTGAGGATAGAAATATGAGGACACATCTGTAGCTGCTTCCATTGGCTCAGATACAGTAAATCATGCAGTCAATATTTTATCGTACTGTAACATCGCGTACTACTAGACACACGAATAAAAAGTGTATTCATATTTATGCAACTGTGTACATCCAGTAGACTTACCGACGCAGCTTGTTTCCGTACACGATTAATCAGCTCTTTTATTTCAGACAGGTTCCTGCTTAGGTTCTCCTCAAGCAATTTTAACGGTTTCAGTCTGTCCAGCAAAATATTAGCTTGTGTTTCCACTTCTTTAATTCGATTCCCTGCTGATATGGCTAAAACAATGAAAGCAAACAACATCAATAATAATCTTTAGCCACAGATGGACCTCACATTTACTTATAAAAGAGAAGTATAAAGGTGTAATCCAGGCCTGTCCAACCTGCGGCCTTCCAGCTGTTGTGAAACTACACATCCCAGCATGCCCTGCCACACTATTGCTGTTAAAAACTGCTAAAACTATGGCAGGGCATGCTGGGATGTGTAGTTTCACAACAGCTGGAGGGCCGCAGGTTGAACAGGCCTGGTGTAATTTATCATTTGTCCTGTTTAATGGGTTTCAATTTTTGACAATTGTTTTGCTGTATTTGGTGAAACTTTTTTTATATCATTTGAACTAACAGTACTGTGGACCTGAAGATTGTATATCCAAACCTGCACATCTCTAAAAATAATATACTTTATTGTGCAGAATGAAATGAACATCCGCATATATTAGTGCTCCTTTACATAAGTATAATTGAATGATATGTGTGTGTGTGTGTGTGTGTGTGTGTATGGATGTTCCATGATAACTCTTGAACGCTTTAACTAATTGTCTTTAAAGTTTTCACACTACCTTATCATTTTAAGGACAATCTAAATTCGAAGATGGGTTTAATCGGATGACCCCTTAAGGGCGCTGTCATAAGGGTCCATGCTATTTCTGTTGTTTTCATGCATTGTGATATGTGGTAGGAAAGCTTATGACTTCCTGATTACAACCAGGGCCGCTAAAAGCGCAGGCCGACCCCGGTAAAAAAATGGCACGGTCAACGGGAGGGTGTGGCCAATGAAAGGTGGCATGGCCATGACCCTGTGAAAACAATTTGCAGGGGGTGGAGGCTGTGTGCCGGCGCATAAGCTGCCTCTATCCACCGCTCAGCACATGGCACTTAGCAGCATGTGCTGATCGGGTGGAGATAGGATGTGCCGCTGCAGCAGCCTCTGCTCTCTACTCCTACTGCCCCATCTCTGCAGCAGACCCAAGCCGGATAAAAAGTACCCGCTCACCCTTCCTCCCCTCCCCCCTCTGGGCAGCACTGAATACAACACAGTAAACAGATTCCCTTAAGTAGCCCTTGAGTGGTGGGTTTTCCTGGGCCAGGACAAACCTACCAGGGCAGCGTGGCCCCGAGCGGCCCTGATCCTCCTGGAGTGGCCCTGATCCTCAGTGGGGAGGATCGGAAATGGGGAGGGGGGTGTGTGCCAGTGGTTCACCACTGGGGGCACCACCGGCGCACCCTTCTTTACAGTGGCATGCCTGGAAATTTCTCAAGAGAGAACGCTCCTGCAGCGCAGCTCAGCCTGAGAAAATTCCAGCCATTCCACAGAAGGGGTTAAAGGCCTATAAGGGTCCATTAAATGAAAAATATTTTCAGTTTACAAAACTTTTGAGAGTTGCATAAGCATAAACTTTTGCCTATCTGTCGCATGGGCCTTAAGACTAGGGTTTTATATTATTAAAGCGGGCTAAGCTGGCTAGCAATACAGTACAAAGATTAAAAATGTTCTACTGGTAGAATTATGGCATTATATGAACTGTCCAAAAAGTTCTGCACATATACATTACTTCAATATTGAAAGTATTTACTATGATGTTAGTTGTATGTATGTGCGGCAGGCTCATTACCAGTCTTTGATGAATCAAACAGAAGCTCGTTTGTCTTCCGAAGTGTATCATTAACCCTGGACAATGTAAATGTGTCTTTTGTCAGCTTTTGGTTGAAGTTCATGATATGGTTCAAGGTTCCGACTGCACTGGCATTGGCAGACAAAGCCAGAGCTTTAGCATCCTGGAGTTTAACACTTGTATCTGGGATTAAAAGAAACCAAAAATAAGACATTATTTATATAGTCAGTTGTGTGTTTAAATTCAACCCAAAAGGCAAATGGTATGTTCCACAGTGTCTCATAATTACTGGCATGCCTGTACGACTAACGAAAAAATAACGCATTAAGGTTTGGATGGAAGTGAGAATCCAAAATGCAGCTGCACCTTTACACAGCTCTTCCAGATGGAAGACCATACATAGATATATGTATCATCTCCCTGTCTTTGCTCTGCAAACACATGACCTTAACCCTTTGAGTGCCGAGTGAATTTGTCAAAATAGGTGTGAAAATTGTCAAGCAAACTTTTTTATTCATCATAATGACGTGTAATGTTAACCTTATATAGGAAATATTATATTTTTTTAGACAACAATTTTAAATTTATATAACAAACGTGAGCAATGCTAGCATTATTAGCAGAGATGTTGGCACTCAAATGGTTAATTAAAGTATAATTTTTAAGAAAAAGCTATAAGTAAAAGGAGAGCTTATATATAACTTACCACTTGGTAAGTTTCTCAGAGACTGCAGCTGCTTGTCTATCTGTCCAGTAAAAGTACGTGTATGGTTTTCTATCTTATCCACTTTTGTCTTCAGTCCTTTCAAATGAGACATAACTGCTATAGGATGCAAAAAAGGTGATGGGAGAGGATTGGAAACAAATAAAGTACCACAGCTTAGTCAATCACATAAAGCATCCTATAAAGATGGCTTTCTGTATCCATCCATACCCTCCAACATTGGCTGAAGATGAATCAGGACACTGCGAGAGCCTATGGTGCTCGCCTGAAATTTGGGGGCGTAGCCTAACGATGATGGGGGATGGCCTATACCCAAAGCCCTCCCATGAGGCCATGCCCTGTTTTTGCCGCTGTGGGGGTATGGCTAGTGGCTCTGTGAGCTGCTGACCATGCCCCCATCCCGACTAAAAGGGGGGGTCACGAGGTGACAGAACAAGGAAGAACATGCCCCCATCCCCTCTGGTTGCAGGAATAGATGCTGTGTGTCTATTCACGAGTGAGTGAGTGGGTGGGACATGGGAACATCCCAAAAAACTGGGACGGTCCCGCGAAAAGCGGGACAGTTGGGAGGTACACTATGTCTATCTACAACAAAAGAACTAAGCAAGATGGGTGTTTTAGAAATACTAAACTCTGAATGAAAAATAATGGATAAAAACAGTAGGGTTTACTCATGCTTGAAAAAAAAACATTTAAAGAAATACCTTCTGTGTTTCGGCTCAGATTTTTTGATTCATCTAGAAGCTGTGTGCTGATCCTCATGGAATTCTCAGAAGTGGGGTTTAAAGATCCCTCTGGTCCATGTACCTGTAGTTCGAAAATTGAAGACGACAAAAATGTATTCCAATTTAAATAACTGTTGTACACAGCCAAGATTTGCATTGCACAAGACACACAGAAAAAGCAAAAATAGGCGCGATTACCCTAATCATTTTTCCCTTTATTTTAGTTGTGTCTAATTCCCACATTAACAATAAATGTGCACTATAACTTATGTTACATGAGTTTTGCTTGTTCCTATAGAGGAAATGTGAAATCCACATGCAGACATTAAGGTGCTGTTAGGAACATTTACTGGTTTAATCAGGAAGTTTGCGATTGGTGCACGCTGCTTTATAGTGTAATACATGAGTGCTTGTCTTTTCTGTTGCTAGGCCTTTTGTTCTGCCCACTGTCTATGCACCCCAGTACTACTTAAATACTGATGCTTCGATTAGTTATTACCCATGCCCACCATATGTCATTTGGATTAACTGCTGCTCTCTGCTGTTTGATTGTGGTTATTCTTTGTAATACATCTTGGAACTACATTACATCCTGCCATTATCATCTGGTATTACCAAGAGTTACCACGTACTTAAAATATATCTGTAATGTTATAAACTTCTATAAATTATTACATTTTTACCATCTTCAATGTATAGATATAGATGTGTGTGTGTTTGTGTGTGTGTGTGTGTGAGATAGATCTGCTGTGGTACTCACCAATGCCAGAGATTCTGAGATGGTATAGTTAGACTGTTCAGCCATATTCTCAGCTTGTTCAACCATATGTTTAATACCAGAGTGAGCTTGTATAGCAGCTGTGGCATTTACTGAAGTGTCTCTTATATCTGAGAGAGAACTGGAAGATAAACATTTGGCATAAATAGCAGACACCAGCTTCTCTACAGAAGAATAAACTACAGAAGAATAAGAAAACCAAAGTAATCTTGCACACCGAGGGCTCTATTCAAAGCCAAGAGCAAATCCAGCATTACTACAGCGGAACATGATTTTACAATAGTGCTTAAGGTAAAGCGTGATAACCTACCTAGGCACAAAGAGGTAGCTCCAGCCAAACTGCACACCAACATACAGTACTAGGGTTGTCACCCACTCAGGATTGCTTCATTAAACATGGAGTCTATACCTTTAGAAATACCAGACTGCCAGCATCCAAAAATGATTGTTTTGCCTCTGGCCCTCTCTGCTAAAGACTACATTGGCTCCCGACTTTCCCTGTTCTATCTCTATTTCAGCCCTCCTGGCTCCACCTACTGAATCTCGATTCCCAGCCCTTTCTGCTTTGTCCTGGCAGTCAGCTATCCCAATTCGCCTCCGTTTCAGCCCTCCTCCTTAACATGTTGTCAATCTGTGTACATATATGGCCAACACATAAGCGGACCAGCTGTCACATGACCGAACAAGGAACATACATACCAATCGGATGCTCACTGTGTTTGGCCAGGACTCCCAGTTGGGCGGGCATCTGAATTTGCCTGCCCGACTGATGTCAGCCACCCACAGCAAGTGAACGGGTGGTTGACAGACTGGCTTGTACATACAGTCATTGCTCGATATATTTGCATATATATCGGCCATTGGGTGTGCTGCATTGTAATTCGAAGGTGTATCGGGGGTACACATCCACCAATAGGCTCAATAATAGTGCCCAGCATTAAGCTCCAATCTGTGGCCTGCCTTCTCTGTTATAGTGACAGCTGCCAGCATGCTGGGACTCTCTTTTCTCTCAGCATAATCTGCAGAATGTATATTCTGGGGCCACAAACATTACAAAATATCAACTTTACCACACAATAAATTATACTTATCTACACACAAAAGATAGGAGTGGGAAATAAATACACATACTGTATAGTGACTACATAGAGGATAGTTATAAAGTCTATGTGCAAACTGACACAATGGTGTTAATACCATCAATACCTGTTTTGGAAATCTGCCTGTCTCAGTAGACTGGCTGTATGGTTTTCAGCTTTGTAAACCAAGGCAAGTGCATCTCGCTTGGACATCTGCATAACCAGCTCATCTACGTGGTGCCTTAGCTTTGTGTTCCACATAATCAGCTCTTCTTTGTGCAGATCTAGTATCTGTAGAGAACATAAATAGCTAAATGAAAAGTCCATTGCAATCCACCACTATGCCCACTTGATTAATAATGCGATACATACAGATGTTGCATTAATCACGTCATCACTAAGCAGAGCTGCCTCTTCAGCCAACAAAAGTCCTTCCGCAATCAACACTTCAGAATGATTCTTGTTTTCTTGGAGAATTTTTTTTTTTACCTGCAAAAATGCCATTACATGAAATGTCAAATTTGGTCCTTAAATTTTCAAACTTTCAAAGATTTAATCTGTGCATAACGGTAACTGACCAATCAGATTTGGGAAAGAAGAGATGAAAAAGTTAACTAAAAATATATGCTTACGTTAAAATCTTCCAGGTTGTTTTGGATGATAATCAGCAGATTGTTGGTGCTATTGGTATTTGATGTGGATTCATCAATGAAGTATTTTGCTGCAAGTATTTTATTGTTGTGCTGTGAAAACATGTCCTGAAGACTCTTCTTCAACCTCCATAAGTCATGATGTGGCTTCTCGTAATTATTCTGGACGATGGTCAATAAGTCTTCTGCAACTCTATTGTAGGTACAAAGCAACATCAATCAATGTATAGCAAAGTAAGCACAGACAAGTGAAAGCAATTTTTAAAAGGCTGATTATAATTAAGTACCAACTGTGTTGAATATGATACTAGGAACGATAGAAACACTACAGATAATGGAAAAGAATATCCCTGTGACAAAAATAGAAAAAAAATAAAAACAGTGAAAATACTGGAAAGTATTTACGAATGGGATGAGGGAGATTGTTAACAAAGTGGCAAATATTTATATCTACACATTTGTGATATATAAATTTAGAAAGTGGAAATGTTGAACTAAGTCAGGTGTAAGGGAGGAGGGGATGATACCGGTATATACAATGAAGAAAGAACAGAATGGAAAGGAAATGCATGAAAGGTGACATGTAAACATTTATTATGTTGACATTATAATGTCAACACCAGACTGTTGACAGATATGATGTCAAAATAGCTAGAATTTCAATGTCTCGAAAATGTACTCATGGACAAATTGTCAAGAAAAGACTAGCCGATATAGTGAAAATGTTGACATTAGCCTTAGGTTTAGGGATTACTATTAGTGGTTAGGCATACCTCAAAACAAGATTGACAACATTGTGATTAGTCCATACTGTATTTCAGTAGTTTCAACATACTGATTGTCTACATGGTCAATGTCAACATGATAACTGTAGACCGGCCACTGTTGACCTAATACATAAAAACCGTAAGAATACATCCCCTGTAATATGAAAGCTTCTGCTAAACTTCAGGGTGAATCTAAGCTTTGGAAAATCAGTATGGTGAAAGGAAAGGCAGTTGTGCAGTTAGAGTCAAGTACGCAGAGAGGAGACTAGAAGAGACACGTTGCTAATATATTAACAATGGCTATTCTAAATTCTCAACAAAGTCTTTAGGAAAGTAAAGGTGGACACACGCATGGCAATTTCATTGTCCTGTACCGGACGAGCCCCCGTAGCTTACTGCCAGGAGTTGTCATTTTCCTAAATTTAGAAAAAGATGGTAGTGATTTAAAACTACCGCTCTTGGCGCTAATGAAGATGTAAAAGATTATGGGCAGCATTAAATTCCGGATTCTGACTGTCGGAACGTCCCGACTGTCTGAATCCCGTTTTCACCCAGCTTGACTGAAACGCGACAGCCAGAAATTCAATGTTCCAGCTGTCGAGTGTCATAAAGTGAGCGTGTCGGTGAAAATGCTGCGGGTTGACGAAAACGGACAAGAATTCGACATTGAATACCCCCATATATGTAATATTTCTTTAATAATTTCAAACAGCAGCAAGTAGTAGGGAGTTAGTGAAAGGAATGCCTATTTAAGATAAATGGACAAAAAGGAAAGAATGTAACTACTGTGCTGATACAATAAGTATATATAAGGAGCATAAACTCTAAACAGATATACTTATACTTTTATATACTTATTGTATCAGAGCAGTCTTTCCATTTCCCTAAATGTAGCAAAATTACAAATCAGGCCCATTGAACAATAATTAGATATACCTTAAAGGGCAAACAAAGCAATAAATGATGCAAAAGTGCAATTGACTGTCCTTCCAAAAGAGAAGAGAGAATACAAGAAACATTTTGAAAATGGTGGTGTCATACTTATTCAACTGACTGTAAATATACATTTTATTCAGTTTGTTCTATGGAACATGCCAGTTACATACAAGATACAAAATAGACATAAATCTTACTTAAGGTTTGTGGTAGAATTGTGATATTGTTTATTAAAGTCTCTTTTACTCATTGACTGAAGCTTGGATGAAACGTCTTCCTGATAATCCAGTACTGCGCTGTCAGACAGTGGGGGATCACTGCCAAGCGTCTCATTCAAACTCTCTGTGATTTCTATAATTACTAAAAGAAAGAGGAAACAATAGTGTATGACTTAACATGCCAGTCATTGTATCTGCATAGCAAGCCAAGTGAACTAGTGTATTCTAATTCATTGAAATACACATGAAAATAAGACAAAAAGAAATACTGTAACAGGGACCAAAGAAGCTGCAGTAGCCAATATTGATGCAGTTCCATACACTTAAAAAATGATATGGAGTGTCTGGCTTCATATAATGCTGCAGTCAAGACATAAGAAAATCGGAGAGAAGAGTTTTTCTCTCTCCAGGCTTCTAAACTATCATGGTGGAATATAACTGTCTGTGTCCCACCAATGCAGAGGGGAAATGTTAATATTCCATAACAGCTACAAATCTAAAGGCAGAAAAATTCTTTGAATATAAAAACCCCTCTAAAATATCATGATCTTTATAAAGAAAACTACAATGTAAAAAAAAAACAAAAACATATATCTAATCACTATATAGCTGTATTGTAGAGAACATTTCAAATCAAACATGAAACAGTAAAAATGAAAACACAAATTAATAATACCTTTAATTGTTGCATGCAGGTTGTCAATAAACCCTGTTAGTTCTTGGCTTTTATTCATGGTCTTAATGGTGGAGTTTTGCACTCTTTGGCCACGCTCTTTTATCTGTGCCATCTTCCAGACAGGAAAAATAAGATATATCAGACAGAGACCCAGAATTGCTGATATCCAACAAGTCACAGATGTTTACTCCTGTTTCCGCGATTACAACAAAGAACTCCTGGCCTTGGGGATTTATTTTTACTTAATAACACTTTTTTAGGTTAATTAACGGTCACTGGGGGCCAGATATATCAAGCTTCAAAAAGTAATAAAATCGAGAGTGATAAACAGCCAGCCAATCAGGTCCTACCTGCCATGTCACAGGCTGTGTTTGAAACATATCAGGCAGGAGCTGATTGGTTGGTTGTTTATCACTCTCCATTTTATCACTTTTGAAGCTTAGTGCATCTGGCCCCCATTGATATTTAATTAACCTAAAAAAAATGTTATTAAGTAAAATAATTCCCCAGGGCCAGGAGTTCTTTGGTGCAATCGCGTAAACAGGATTTTTTCAGGGGAAAAAAATGGAATGCAATTGAATTGCCAGATAAAGCTATTGTGCAAAAATCATGCTAATGCCCATTTTTTTCTCCCACATATATAAGGGGCACAATTGAATTTCCCAGGCATACAACCGCCACAACACTAAAATGTACATAAAAACAAACTTAAATAAGGAATGTAACATAATGTCATTAACCCTTTGAGTGCCAACACTGCTCACAGCAGTGTATATATATATATATATATATATATATATATATATATACACAACAATATCTCCGAAATTGCGCTTCAATAGGTATCAGGTCGCTATTTTGACACTTAGGTCCCCTACCAGTAGGAACCAATTTCTTTACCTAACCCACAATAGTGTCAGTAGCGCCCTATATATAATGTGTAACACATGTAATGTCCATTTGAATAAAAGAAAAAATGCTAGTGGCTTAGATTTCTTTCTTGGAATGATTCTCCGTTTATTTTGATCAGTACCCAACGCGTTTCGTTCCCGTTTCGTTCCCGTAATGTCAATGTTTATATGGATTTATGTTATTTCATAGATCAAAAAACCTCTGATGAAGTTAATAACGGGAACGAAACGCGTTGGGTACTGATCAAAATAAACGGAGAATCATTCCAAGAAAGAAATCGAAGCCACTTTTTTCTTTTATTCAAATGGACATTACATGTGTTACACATTATATATAGGGCGCTACTGACACTATTGTGGGTTATATATATATATATATATATATATATATATATATATATATATATATATATTTGTTTAATATTTGTATAATAACATTCAATGGAGTTACAGCTGATATTTAGTTTTTTTTTTTTTGTGACCAAGCGATACCTGGGGCAGAAATGCTGCTGCCTGCATCTGTCCAATACAGTACTATGGGCCTTATTTTGGTTCATTCTTTCTGACAAAATCCTTCTTAGATGGACAAAACCAAGTGCACTGCAGGGGGGGGCAGATGTAACATGTGCAGAGAGAATTAGATTTGGGTGAGTAATTTTGTTTCTGTGCAGGGAAAATACTGACTGCTTTATTTTTACACTGCAATATAGATCTCACTTTGAAGTAAAACCCAACCCAAATCTAATTCTCTCTGCACATTTTACATCTGCCCCACCTGCAGTGCACATGGTTTTGCCCATCTAAGAAGGATTTTGTCAGAAAGAATGAACCAATATAAGGCCCTTTACCAGGTCTACCACTTTCTTAGTAATTGAACAACAACAGTAATAATAATAATACAAAAATAAGTCTGTAATGTCATACAAGGGTACTTTATTAGGGTTGGGATCGTTTGGTCTACAGCTAGTTGGTCGACAATCATTAGGTCGACACCGTTAGGTCGACATGGGGAAAGGACGACAGGGTTTTAGGTTGACATGGGACAAGGTCAACATGGGTCTAGGTTGACATTGGTTTAGGGCGACAGGTCAATAGGTCGACACAAGCATTAGGTCGACAGTCAAAAGGTCGACATGGGGTTTTTCACTGGGATTTTTTCCCCCGGGATGTCGACACAGTCGACATGGACACAGTTTCCAGTGCACCACTTCGCTCGATCTAATGACCTGTCGACCTTGACCCATGTCGACCTGGAATCATGTCGACCTATCCCCATGTCGACCTAACGGCGTAGACCCAATGCTTGTCGACCAACATGCTGTAGACCAAATGACTGTATCCCCTTAATTATGGCTGTTATTTTTTATTTTATTTTATTTTCAATTGTTTTTCCGTCATATTAAAATGTTTTAGTTAACAACTTTTTTATTGTAAAAAAAAACAAAACATGTGACTATGCCAGGGGTTCCCAATCTTTTTTGATTCAGGGCACCCTAGAGAATCAGAATTTTTTTCACGGCACCCCTAGGTCCAAAAAAATATATTTAGATTGGGTTTATATGCGATTCTTAGCGGCAGTTATGTGGTAAAGGGCAGGATTTGTTTCTGTTTGTACACATTCTATCATTGGCAGCCACCAGCACTAGTTTTGCTCATAAATAATTAACCATTAATAATTTGAGTTGGTCCTGCACCACCAAGCCGCGGCACCCCTGCATGTGTCCTGAGGCACCCCAGGGAGCCACGGCACACAGTTTGGGAACCACTGGACTATGCTATCTCATATAGAATAATGTGGAGGTATCCAATTATCCGTGGTAATTTGTAGTACGGGAAAAAAAAGGTTTGAGCTATTTAATTATAGCCCCCTCTTTTTGGGGTAAATTACCCCCTTTCATGTAAAAAAAACATAGTGCCCGCAAAGAGCGCGGACCTATCTGTTTTTCCTCCAACTATTGGAGGTGATTACTTACCAGGGATTTTATTTTTTAATCCTGATGAGCGCTGGCATCTGTGTTAATAGGATAGCCCTGTCTGTGATAATTAGCCACAGCTGCTGATATGATACCACCCTATAGCCCCAACACTGTAATCTCTCCCTGTGCCACATTGCTGCCCTTTTCATATGAATTTACTCAAGTAGACTAGAACTTGAATTCAGTGTAACAACACATCACACTAACATATCTTCACGTTTTCTCCGAATCCTCTCTAAGACTTTGTAATGACAGTGTTCTGTAACTCACCCTCTTATTTAGTTGTTCTATGTCCTCAGACACAACAGCCAGTTGTGGCTCCACTGACTTGCCAAGAATCTGGAGAGCACCTGCATTTCTCTGGACAGGTTCCTATAGAACAATGCAGAGCAGCTTAGTTATAAATAAATTGTTATTTTACCTCTAACAAAAAACGATTATTATTATTATTTTTAAACATGATAATACATATTATATCAGGTATATATTTACAACAAATATAGGAATGACATCAATCCGGGGAGGAAATTTACTAAGATGGAAATTCTATTTCACACAGTATGTTGCTATGGGCAACTACTACCTACAGTATTATCTTCTAGAAGATGCTAAATAAATAAGAAGTCGATTCTGTTGGTTGCCCATAGCAGAATCCCATGTGCAATAGAACTCCCATCTTAGTTAAATTCCCCACAAATGTTGCCATTTATATATACACTGATTATTACCTGAAATGCATATTTATATTGTTTCCATGGTATCTGGAGAACAGCTTGACAGTGTCTACATAGGCAATAAGTCGACACCAAAAGGTCCACATTCATAATGTCGACATTTGTCAATGTTGCTTTTGTGCATGTTGGCCTCTTGGAGTCTATCTATTGACCGTCATTCTAGACACTGTCGACCCTTTGATCCATAACCGTTTCTCCAATGGCCAGATTTCATGTTATGGAGGTATTCAATTCCCGGCCGCTATTTCCGCCATCGCCTATTCACTGTTGTTTCCAACAGCATTGAAGGCCGCTTTCGAAACAAAACAAAACAGATCTTACTTTAAAGAAGTCGGATCTGTTTTGTCAGAAAAGGCCGCTGATTGTCGAATTCAAAGTAATTTTCGCCAATCCGAGGCCCTTTTCGTCCATCCTTGGACTTTCCAACACTCGGCAGTCAGAACATTGAATTCTAACTGTCTATTTGCAGTCGAGAGGACCAAAAACGGCCTGGGATTCCTACTGTCGGGACGTTCCAACCAGTCAGAATCCCAGATTGTATACCCCCCTATGCCGCTGGACACTTGGCATACGTCTAAGTGCGCTGCTATACAATGCTTATGAGTAAACTGAAAATTATTTATATATCTGGTAGTCGCAGAAGCATAATTAAGTCCCCCTTAATTGATACAACATTAGAGAGACATAATACTTGCGATATATTCATTAATTACTTTAAAAAACATCTTTTGTTCTGAATCTCTTTTCCTGATAAATAAAATAAGGAACTTCTGTTCCTGGAAAATGGTTTGATCAAAGTGTACAAGCAAAACAGTTTCTCTCATTTTAAGAATCCTAATTAGGCCCCTAGGGCTGTATTGTAGTGATGTTTATTGCTGTTATTACACTGTCTTGCCAGCCAAGGAAACAGCGTGATAGGGGATATTTATTTATATATAGAGGAAATAAAATCATTTGTTTCTATCAGTGCTTATATGCTCAGCAGCACATGTACAGCAGTTGCCAGATCAATGTTTTATAACGTGATGATATGAGTATGTCTTTATTGACTTGTCAATGATAGAGCTCATATCACACATTGTAATCAGCATTAGCCTGGGTCATAAAGGGCCCGCCATTGAAATTCAATGTTAGGGGCCCACGCTTATTGGGGGGAGGACTGCATTTGTTCTAAAAAAAAAGCGCTGAAATACATATTATTGTAAGAATTCAAATATCAAAGCTCTTATCACTGGGATGATTTCATTGTACATTAGTGAATGAATGCAGAGCTGCTCTGCCATTCCCATTACTGTAAGGAACTATGGGGTAGATGTATGAAGCGGTGATAAGGGAGTAGGAGTGAGCCAGTGGAGAAGTTGCCCTGTATAATTTTAAATTATGCAGGGCCGTCTTTTCGTATGGGCTTAATGGGCACTTACCCAGGGGCCCCAGGTGTATGAGGGCCCTATGCTGATAGCTGAGGATCCCCTTTTTCCAGGGATATCAGAATTTTGAAAATCGGCCCTGGGGAAATGGAGATATCCAACTTCAAAGCATCAGTCCACATCTGACCTGTTAATTGCAATTCCCAGTCATATTTCTCAGGTTCTCTCTGACAGAGTATATTCCAAAAGCTGGGACTCTCCCCTTTCTGTTGACACTAGCGGCTTGTCTCTATCATGCCCAGAACCAGAGATATTCGCCTTCCAGCAGCCGGTCCCTGCTCCAGCTCCAAACATCTGGTGTACAGTTTTATATTTTTGTCAATGGATTGCTCTGGCTCCTGATCTCTGATCCCCAAGTCCCCAGCACCTCCTGAAAGGTGGGACTCTAGGTTTTTATACTGTTGAAGGCTAATAAATCTATTTCCAGATAATGGCGATATCTGCAGTCAAACAAGCTTCCCTTCCACCGGAAAATGACGAATATTAGCCCACTCCATTATCCAGCCCTCCCCTGCGTATAAAACACCCCCTACCTCCCTGGAAGTCATTTACAAGGGACCCTTCATTCAGCTCAGTGCCCCCTTCCACATGCCCCTTTCAGACCGCACTTTGGAAACGGTATATTGCCTTTTTTTTTTACCGTTTTAAAACGGTAATCTGTGCGGTCTGAAAGGTGCAGATCCAATTAGCCGGTTTGAAAATACCGTTTTTTCAAACCAGTTAAAATGCAGGGTCCTACCCGTTTCAGACCCGGTATTTTGGGATCAAAATCTGGTCTGAAACGGTATTTAGGACCCAGCCAATGAGCTGGGTCCTAAATTCAGCGCAGTGAATATTTAATGAGCGCTCATTTAATGTTCATAGCACTGGAGCCGCCCGCCGCCGACCCCCCCGCGCGCGTTAACATTACCCGATCTCCCAGGGTAACATCCCCCGATCTCCCCAGTGCAGTCTTCAGCCCCCCCTCCCCTCCGTGCAGCCGGTACCTGAGTTCGGTTGCAGATCCCGGCAGTAGTAAGGACCGATGCGCTTATAAAAAAAAGTGACTTTCGGAAAATGTCTGCCCCATAGGAAAATCCATTTTAAAAAACTGTCTTTCGTGTGGGGGCAGCCATTTTCCGAAAGTCACTTTTCTTATAAGCAGCAGGAGGACCCGTGAGCTACCTGGTTGATCCTGCCAGTAGCATATGCTTGTCTCAAAGATTAAGCCATGCGCGTGTAAGTATACACGGCCGGTACAGTGAAACTGCGAATGGCTCATTAAATCATTAAATCAGAGTGAGCTGCGCCGAGCAGTGTAGCATATTTTGTGTCTTTTCCACTCAATGTGGTTATTAATGTCATGCAACAGAACCGCTACAGGAGACTGCATTGATTAATTTGATGACTGCATTGATTCATTTGATATGCAACACTTGTAAACCTGCATCTGCTGCATCATAGCATTTATTACACAATCAGACTCAGTCGCACACAGATGTACAAGTGTCACATATCATATTAATCAGTGTAGTCTCATAAAGCGAGTACTGCAACTAAGATGCACATTACAGGGGAAAAAATGTAAAAATTACGCTCTGTGCAATCTGAGTCACACATGACCTGGCACACTAAAGAAAGATGTTTGATGGGACTGCAGCTATAGAGGACACATCAGAGGCGTACCTAGATATTCCTAGGCCCCATAGCAAACGTTTGTAAGGGCCCCCTATTTAGCAACTGATGGGGATAAATGTATGTTTCAGCTCTGGGCCCCATAGCAGCTGCACCCCTTGCACCTATGGTAGTTACGCCCTTGGGACACATCTGTATTATGTGACTCAATAAATTGTTTTAACACTGTCTATGTCAGTGGTTCCCAATCTCAGTCCTCAAGTACCCCCAACAGTTCATGTTTTCCCGGTCCCCCGGTAGGTGCACAGGTGTACTCATTACTCATTGACACATTGAATTTGGACAGACTTCCACCTTAATCCGTTTTTCAGTTTCATGAGCTTTTTTTTATTTGAGCAATTTTTATTTGTATTATAATATTGACTACAATTCTATTTCTAAACAATTCTCAAGTTGATCCTTTAAATTGTGTTTTATCCAACTATAAAACTCAAAGTGCATATTAAAATGATATTTCCTTGTAGCCCGCAGCATATACACTCTGAAATAAGACATGATTAAAATGTAGCATACAGAGCACTTAACGGCTTCCTCTCTAGAAATCCAATTTAAGTGCTGACTCTGTCATCATAAATATCACAAATTAAATTTCTTCTAGTTTGTTCCATCTGGACATCGTCATCTACAGAGTATCTAGGAGGTTTAATTACATTTCTAGACAATATGATTGAGTGGAATATTAAGATTTTTTTTTGTGATTTAGAGAAAACAAAAACTGACCAGAAAAAAAATCTGAAAATTGTTTATTAGAACTCCATATGTGTATCGAGTAAATCGTATCACAAAATGCTTGCTGAAAATAAGCTCTGCATTTACTTACTTAACACGTTTGTATGTATCAATAAATAATACAAAATAATAATGTAATGTATTCTGTAGAAGAGTGGAGTTGTCCCTTGCTATAAATCAGACTCTAATGCTTCTTCTTCTACACAACCATTTGTGTTTTAAAAGCAGACGTCTGTACGTTGTACATAAATAATGCAGCTTAATGGATTACTTATTCCATAAATGTTGCAAGCTATCAGGCTGTAAAGACCTGTTTGCATAATTAGGAGCGTGCAACATCTACAATAATTTGTTAACCATTAAACAATCATTTACACGGAGCATTGTTTTTGACTATTAAATTGAGCCTGGACTTGTAGTACCTGTACTAACTAATATGGAAATCCACACTCTCAGCTGAGCTACAGTATATAAAAGATAAAAACAAAAGATAAAAACAATGGAGGATTTCAAGGCGCAATAAAGGTGCAGAAAAGCAGCTCAATATACCCACAGGACTTGTTCAACCAGAAAAACAAGTAGAAACAATGAAACACAATACAATTTTGGGGTATATCCAGAGCGTTGTCTGTAGATGATTCTCCATTCTCTGGTTGCTGCTCAACAATTCTTCCAAGTAAAAGAAACCCAGATGAGTTTGAAAACGCCTTTGTGAATTGTGAGTTATCGGTACGCCCACACTAAAGAAACCTTTATATGTGTGTTCCGTTTACCTCTGAGTGAGTGAAAACGTACGTCCAATACTCCTCGAACACGTGGTGTAATATGGTGAAGCCTTCCAACACCACCAGAAAAGAAACCTTTACAAATTTTTAACACACACACTATATGTAAGTGTGGTATGTCCTATTTAGAATTCACTTTCATCTAGAAGAAAAATATCTAAAGAATATATTTTCTACAATCCTACACATTGATTTATTCTCTCTTTATTCCATATAAAACATCTGGGAGAACGAGAGAAGAAGGAGAATCATCTACAGACAGTGCTCTGCATATACCCCAAAATTGTATTGAGCTACAGTATATATTCATCTGCTGCTGTTCCTATTTATAGTAAAAAAAAGCGGTATCAGACAAAGTGCGCGATGACATTAAAGTGCAGCTGAGGACTTGTGCAATCCAAGAGTAAACATCCAAAGATACTCCAAACATAGACAATAAAAACAAAATCGAAGCATAAACACAAAGCGCTCAATAATAACCAAGTGATGATACAGATGGAGCAGCTCTCATTTGTGCTGTCCTGGCAATTCTATCATCATTCGCCTCCTGCCGACAGAAGGGGGCGCACACGCAAGAGATGCGTGCGCGCCCCGTTCTGTCAGAGGCTGTAGCAGCCCTCCGACCCTCTCTGCCTTTCCGCCCGCTCTGCCCCAGCTCCCCATGTTCACCTGCCCGACTCCCTGAAGCGGGGATGGGCAGGGAAGCCTATCCCTGCCGCCTTGGTGATGGGGACGCATCTCCATCAGATGGAGCTGCCGTCCGCCAGAAGAAAGAAATATAGTGCAGATGAAAGGGGATTTTAATTAACAGTTGCACTTACAATAGGAAGACATACAGTAAAATAAGGAGCAAATACAAAGTCCCACTGGCAAGTCCAACAGTAGAGGTCCTTTCAGATGGGATCAGTGTGTAGCATCCATATCACACTTAACGCGTATCGGAACAAGTCCTTCATATGATTCCACTTGAAAGGACCTCTACTGTTGGACTTGCAGACACAGACCATCTACCCATTCTGGAGTGGGGACTGCTTCATCTGATCTGTCGCTGCCTTGCCAGTGGCACTTTGTATTTGCGCCTTATTTTATGTCTTCCTATTGTAAGTGCAACTGTAAATTAAAATCCTCTTTTATCATAAGGTCATCTGTACTACAGTATATTTATTTCGGTACTTGTTTCCTAGCACGGCCACCACGATTTCTATCGTGGTGGTCGTGTCGGAAAAAATCGTGTCGGTCGCGTCGGGTGCATACCAAAACGCACACGACGCGACCGACGCGATGTACCCGATTTCTCCATAGGCTTCAATGTTAAAATAATTTAACATTGAAGCCTATGGAGAAATCGGGTCCATCGTGTCCATAGGCTTCAATGTTAAATTATTTTAACATTGAAACTAAGTCTATTTAACATAGTAAAAAATGGTAAAAGGGCCAATATGGGCCATTTCTCATTGGGTATGGCCCCGTCATGTGTGTAAAAAATAATGGCCCCCCATTGTGGCCGCCACCCCCACGATTGACGCGAACCCGAAGCGTGGCGAGCGCAGCGAGCCCGCGAGGGGCGGCGGTGCGCGTCCTCCGACCTTTTCATTCCCCTACTATCCACGTCGGCGTGGAGTTGAGAATAGATTAGTGTGGCAAGCGCAGCGAGCCACCGAGCCCGAAGCGTGGCGAGCGCAGCGAGCCCCGCGAGGGGACGCTGATACCTTCACAGATCCCTGCGTCCCCTCGCGGGCTTCACAGGTATCAGCGTCCCCTCGCGGGGCTCGCTGCGCTCGCCACGCTTCGGGCTCGGTGGCTCGCTGCGCTCGCCACACTAATCTATTCTCAACTCCACGCCGACGTGGATAGTAGGGGAATGAAAAGGTCAGAGGACGCGCAACGCCGCCCCTCGCGGGCTCGCTGCGCTCGCCACGCTTCGGGTTCGCGTCAATCGTGGGGGTGGCGGCCACAATGGGGGGCCATTATTTTTTACACACATGACGGGGCCATACCCAATGAGAAATGGCCCTTATTCGGCCTTTTCCCATTTTTTCCTATGTTAAATGGACTCAGTTTCAATGTTAAAATAATTTAACATTGAAGCCTATGGACAAATCGGGTCCATCGCATAGGCTTCAATGTTAAATATTTTAACATTGAAGCCTATGGAGAAATCAGGGGCATCGCGTCGGGCGCGCATAGGCTTCAATGTTAAAATCTTTTAACATTGAAGCCTATGGGGAAATCGTGGGCATCGCGTCGGGACCAATGTTAATGGTCCCGACCGACGCGATGCCCCCGATTTTTTACCTTTGTCGGCAAAATGGACCTGATTTCAAAGGAAATCGGGTCCATCGTTGGGATCGTGTACCTTAACTTAAAGGTACACGATCCCAACGATTGTGGCCGTGCTAGGAAACAAGTACCTTTCTTTCTTCACTTTCTCCCTTAATTACACATGATTAATCCCATGTGATAAATGAGATCATCTTTTTCAGAATTGGCTATCACATATTTAGCCACCAGGAATCCAACACAGGAGGATTGTGATATAGAATTCATATATGGTGATATAATTCCAGTGACTATCACCGGGTTTATATCTCTTGGTTATTATTGAGCACTTTGTGTTTATACTTCCATTTTGTTTTTATTGTTCCTATTTATAGATAAGTGTTCATAGATCGCCAATCAAAGTCAGCTATTGCTTGAGTATATTTTGTTAACACAATTAACTATAAGACAGTGGTAGCCAACTCCAGTCCTCGAGAGCTACCAACAGTTCACATTTTCCAGACAACCTAGCTGCTGCAAAGGTGCACTCATTACTCATTAAAGGTACAAATACACGTTACAATTATTGTATACAACAGGGGTGGCCAACCAGAGGTAAAGAGCCAAAAAAATATCCGTAGTCAAGTTAAAGAGCCAACATAGGCCTGGTCTATTTGGAAGTAGGCCAAGCCCCATTTTTGTGTCTATGCCAAGCCAGATATACACAAAAAAACACTGAAAACTGGAAATAAATACTACTAACCAGCTGTAAGGTTACTAAGCTCTGACCACTACTGTACACAGTATTATTCCAGGTGCCTGGAAGGTGAAGCGGGTATTAGGGTCTAGTAAAAAGATGAATGTAAGCTCTGAGGCCAAGCTGTGGCGTCCCCCTAACAGAGGAGGTGTCAGTTCCATAGGCGGCAGGCCCGCTCCCCCCCCGCGCTGCCGCTCACTACCACTCGCTAACACACCCCCCCGCTGCTCTCTGCTGCGGCATGGACTTAAGAGGCAGAGGAATACTTACCATTCAATGGAGTCCTCAAGGCCCGCAACCGCGTCCTCTCCTCCCATCATGCGGCAGAACCTCCCCCCCTCTCATTCGCGATATGACACGCAGAGCGGAGCCGGCGTAATGGGCTGCTGCCGCTGCTGTGGGGAAGGCTGCTGGGAGCCTCATCAATGTATGAGATGGGAGTGGGAGCAGGAGCCGCACTTTAGCAGGGGGAGAGCCGCATGGGCCACCCCTGGTATACAATATCGCATCTCATCGCATCTCAGTTTTGCGATGAGATCAGATGAGATGAGATCTAGTACAAAAAGTATGTGCTGCACATACTTTTTGTACAAGATCTCATCTCATGTCATCTCATCACAAAACCAAGATGCGATGAGATGTGATATTGTATACAATATTGTATACAATAATTGTAACGTGTATGGGCACCTTAACACATTTTAAAAGATCCAGAGGTGGAACTTATTACTTCACTTGTGATTCTGTGAGGAGATCTAGAAAACATTAACTGTTGGTAGCTCTCGAGGGCTGGAGTTGGCTACACCACCTAAACGATATACACAAATCAGCTATATGCAAATATTTGAGTACACACCGAGTGACCCAGCAATTAAATGTATTAAACATCGCTCCCACCGTTCACACTAAGGAATCTGCATGTTATGACAGTACTCTGGCATCTCTGTGAGATTATCCCATTGGACATGCAGCACATCCAGAGGGATGATTCAGTGAACAAAGGCTGGATACGAAGGGGGTACACACTACATGATGTGTTTGATATATCCTCTAGTACAGTAATTCCCAACCCTGGTCCTCAAGGGGTGCCGGACGGGGTCCCGACAGTCATGATCCTGACAGTCGGGATCCCGACAGGCATTCACCCGACGTTGGGATCCCGACTGTCAAAACATCGTCAGCCGGGTTCCTGACGGCCACCCACTATTTTCCCTTGTGGGGCTCCACGACCCCCATAGAGGGAGAATAGAATAGGTGGCTCGCGTAGCAAGCCACCATGCCTGCAGCGTAGTGAGCGCAGCGAGCCCGCAAGGGGCTTAGTTGCGCTCGCCATGCTGTCTGGGTCCAGCCAGTCGGTAGCCCGACGTTGGGATAATGACTGTCAGGATCCCGACTATCGGACCCCTATACCACACCCGTCCTCAAGTATCACCAACAATGCATGTTTTCCAGGTCTCCACACAGAATCACAAGTGAAATAATTAGCTCCATCTGTGGATCTTTTAAAATGTGTCTGCAGTTTCAGTCAGTCTGTCTTTGCTGAGGCACAACTACCATGTTTGCATAGTCCTTCTATAACACAACAAATATCAGAATTTCATAGCTTCAATGGCAAAGCAGGACCTTATACATTTGGGAATAGGAATTATGGGCAGGGGAGAATAAGGCATAATCTCTAACTAGGGGGTACAACAGAAATAAGGCCCAGGGCCCGTGTTAGAAGATCTATTTAAGCAAGCCAGGAGTTTGGCATTACAGTCACCAACTACAATTACTGCAGTATAACTTCATTCCTCAAAATCCCTAGATTGAAAAAAGTGGGTACCTTTTCATGCAGTATCATGTTTTCTAGATTCACCATAAATCCATGAGGGACAGTGATGATTCCAGTGTAGTTTACAGAGAAAATGACACGGTGCAGATCATCCAAATCATCCAGTAGAGGTCCTGTGCAGTCATCATCGCATGCTAGCAATTATAGAATAATAATAATGATATATATATATATATAAGAACACAACTTCAATGCTATGGGATAGTGATAAGATACCCATTCCCCCATATTCCTTTCTCATGTGTAAAGACCACAGCAATTTGCATTGTAACAGGAGGTGTCACGTTACTGAAGCCCTGGGTAAAATTTCAATACAGGTTGTTGGTTTGTGCAGAATTTTAAACCTGCATGCACATGGGTTCCTCTCAGCTGTGCCTAAATGAATTTACAGTGCTGTGGATTATATTGGTGCAAAATAAAAAGTTGAGTGTCAACTATGCTATAGAGAGATCCTCAAAATATCCACTAAAAATGCCAGCGTCGCTCACAGTTTGAGGATCTCTCACAGCATAGTTGACACTCAAACAGTTAAGATGCAAAATATCATTTAAAAAATCTTACTGTGTGTGGGTATCTTTAAGCCCCATACACACTCAGCTATATTGTTAACAATATCTCTCAGAAAGGAGCTTCTGAGCAATATTGTTCACAATATTGTCTAGTGTGGACACTCAATATTGTTAAAGATGCGCGCTCCCATGCGTCATTAATGATGATTGATATCTACTGAACATACCGGTATATTTGACAATAAAGCCAAATGACCCACATGTTCGGAACAGTATCGGTGGCCAATACTGTTCAGTGTGTACCGACAATATCGGCTGCCTGCGATACAAGGGTCTGTGGAAGAGGGCAGTACAAATTTGTACCCAAAAAAAAATTGCATAGATTGATACAATTTACTCCCATTGATGCAAAGTGCCGGCCCCACTCCCATCATCGACCTACTGTAATGTAGAATTTCTGCCTCTCAAAGTAAGTTAAAGTGTGTTTGTTTCTTGGGTAGCTATATAATATATGTGTGCTATGCAGTATCTAGCTATTAATGTCTATCTATCTTCAGTATAAACATCCATACAAGAAAACTCCCTCTGGCTGCGAAGGCACGCACACTGGCATCATGATTCCTATCAAAGCGGCTGAGGCCCGGAATACGGGTCGGACATGCAAGCATTGTCTGGACCACGTCTGCAAAATGCTGCGTCCTTCATAGATGCAATCGCAATATGAAAGTCTGCACATTCGCTGTGCAAACGGGCGATTTTTGGAGTTTTGCAAGCGAAATGAAAGGCCTTAAATGTGAATTTTCTTATAAGTACAAACACAACGATTAAAACTTACATATGCACTGCTGGTCCAGAAGAATATGCCTTACTTCACATGTATCACAAAGACGTCCAGTCACCCCCGTCTTACATACGCATTGACCAGTTTCTCTATCACAGTGATTATTCAATGAGCCACTTGGATTGCAATCACATAATTGGCAGCTACCGTTAGGCTCATCTGGATTACCAAAGTAACCAAAAGAACATCTACGTGTAAAAAAATAAAATAAATAGTATTATAAAATAAAATATCACTGTTAACTACAGCATATGAATACCTATAACTGTATACATAGAACATTTTTAATAAATACATATAATTTTTACTCTACAAGTACATTAGCAAGTATATAAAAGGAAATGAGGTTAAATATAAATAAAAGGACAAAACAATACACGTTCTCCAAGTCTATGCCAAGAAATAAGTATCTAACCCTAAACATGCCAGTAATAATGTGTAATGGGTAATTTCTGTCAACAGTGAATCAAAATAAACATGGGCATGGCTCAGAGTTTTGTTAGCCTGTAGAACAATCCACTTTATGCTCCGGATTACTTTTCCAAATTTACAGTATCATTGAAACATACAGCAACTTCCTCAAGTGTATATACTGTAAAGACCCTCAAACACTTCTTGGAGGTACACATAGCTTAAGATTTCCCTTGAACGGCCTGCAAGCTTCCTGGGTGGCATTGATACATTGTATGTGGCCCTTTTACCTACAATGTATTCTATGCAAACCCAGCAGAGGCTGCAGGATTCAATAATTCTATAGTATAGCCCTTGTGTTCTCAGTCTCTGATCTGATGCGCACAGGTTAATGGTCAAAACAACAGTATTTACTAAAGCTAGTTAGCAGAGTTGCCAGGACCAGGTGATGTATCTCACGATACCTGGTATTATGAGGCTAGATGCATGAGGATGCATCTGTAGATACATACCTAGCAAGCTGTATTTACTATATTGTGAAGTGGATTATCAGGTGAATGTTGACCTCACCCAACAATGCCTAGAAGCCCAAAGTAACATCAATCTTTCAGTTTATTGTGGTGGTGCCATTGGTTACCAACAATTGTATAATTTTCGCAGATTTGGTTTCTGCATTGTAATATGATAGGGATAGAACAATATATTAGAATACCCTTCTATCAATATTAACATTATATATGGAAAGCATCACTTACTGTTCACAGTGTTTTCCCTCATATCCAGGCAGACAGGCATCACATCGGAAATCATTAACTCCTTCAAGTACACAAGAGGGACTAAAACTGAAAGAAAAGAGAATACAAGCATACAATAAAGTAACATATCTCTCAATATATAAATACTGTGCCACACGGAAAGCCACAGAGGGTAAGTACAAATGGTTGTCCCTATTTCATTCATAAACTGAATTCTGTGGGGGGGGGAGGGGACTCAGGGATCCAAGCAGTTTGGAGTGGGTGAAGTCTGAGTAATGGGGACTAAGCTCCTGCAGGCATCAGAAAGGATAGGATGGTGCAGCTGCAGTTCCCAGACACATAGCGACAACTATTTAAGTTGCATATCGAAAGGGATATTTGGTATGCCCTAGTCTACAGTATATCTCCGTGCGACCCTGTATGTGTGTACAGTACATGTCTGCATGATTCTGAGCATGTATGTGTGACTCGGTGTGTCTGGGTGGTTCATAGACCTCCTTGCTTTAAGTGCACAGACCACCACCCCCCCTCCTTCCCCAACCCTAAATCCAGATCCAGGAAACTGTAGATGTGTGTTATTTATACTGGGAACCACATCCCTGACATACGTGGAAGTGGTTAGTGTTCACGTTCACCCAACTGACAATTACATTCCAATGAGATGGCCTCAGCAGCCACTTTAATTATAAATATTTATAGAATGGGTTCAGAGCGTAGCCACAGCAAATATGAAACACCAAGCATAAAATAATAGGCACCACTCTTCTAATTGTAGGAAAGGTAGCTCCAAATATTGCAATATACAGGTTGAGTATCCCGCATCCGAATATACAAAAACAAAAATATTCCAAAACCGTTGTCCCCGCCACTTTTGTATACTTACCACATACCCCGGCGTACACGGTGGGCTTCAGAATCCTCTTCTGCTGCATCTCCGGTCCAAGGGGTGCAATGCGCGAGGGCGTGCCGGTGACGTCACCGACATGCCTGCAAACTTGAGTAATGCACCCCTGGGACTGCTGAAGAAGATCCTGAAGGCCGCTGTGGATGCCGTGGGACCATCGGGGGGACCAGGTGAGTGTGTTAAAATAAAATATTCCAAAAAACAAAAAAATCCCTTATCCGAAATGCGTCCGAGCATTTCGGATAAGGGATACTCAACCTGTACCTGTATTTCTTTCCATATGTAAATAAATAAGATGAGCATATGTATTAATATTTGAAATAAAACAAGTGGGCTTCTACATAACTGTATTTCATTACTAAATTGTGTTACTTCTAACAGACATAGAAGAGCTCTGACATGGACATTATGCTAATTCTTTTAACATTAAACTTATACAGACAATGGGTAAAATAACTCAGCGAAACATTATGCTAATTCTTAATAGCTAATGGTTATTCTATGACATAACTAGTTTGCAGGGAAGTGTCTGAACTACTGTATGCTTACTTTATGGAAACATAATGGAATTATAAAAGAGAAGTGTAAAAGTCTTTGGTGTTACCTTCTGGAATTGCCTTTGGGGCACGCACAGAGCGAGCAATCTGAAATTGACCCTTCCACTTTGCCGTAGTAACCAAGAGCACAAATATGGCAGTTGTGTCCAGCGGTATGATCTCTACAACCCTGCCAATACATAACACTTGTTAAAATCAATATTTTGACTAGGCGACCAATATAAAAAAAAAAAAAATGACAACTATATATAGTACAAATATAACTGCACATTCTCTCTGATATCAACAAATAGCAATGGACATTGAAAGTTATCTGGTATATCTATATATAACTGTATAGATATATAGATAGATAGATGGATAGCAGATATATATATATATTATCTATACCAGGGATGGGGAACCTTCGGCGCTCCAGATGTGGTTGAACTAGACACCCCAGAATGCTTTGCTACAGTTTTAGCATGTCCAAATAGCAAAACTGTGGCAGCGCATACTAGGATGTGTAGTTCCCCAAAGGTTCCCCATCCCTGATCTATACAAAAAAAGGAAGAATATTGGATTGTGCTAGTTTCTAGTACCACCCAAAAACAATGATATCAATTAAATTGATATTCTTCCTTCATATGCCCAGTATTCAGATAGAAATAAACTTCGAAATTCCTTGTATTATGTAGACAATTTATTTTAACAGAATACCCAATGTGTTTAGTCAGAAATGAATGACTTCATGAGTAGTGTGGCCAATCCCGGGATCGGGATCGGCGGGATCCCGGGATTTGGCCTAAAAAAGTCCGGGATTTCAATCCCGGGATTGGAGAATCCAATCCCGGGATTTCGGGATTAGACTGCGCATGCGCAGTCTAATGCCGGGCAGCGTCTGAGCACTATCTCAGATGCTGCCCGGCTGTTCCCGTAGCCTGACCCGGCGTGCGGCCTGCGTAGCGTGACAGTAGAGGTCACGCTGCGCAGGCCACACGTCACCAGTGACCGCCGGCCTGCCTCCGCCTGCCCGCCTCCCGACAGCACGCCGGCCTGACTCCGCCCGCCCGCCTCCCGACAGCACGCCGGCCTGACTCCGCCCGCCAGCCTCGTCTCCGCCGCCCGCCTGCCGTCTTCTATGGAGGTGCACTTGCCGGGAGGCACCGTGCACCTCCAAACCCACTCCCGGCCGCCCGCCCGCACCCTAATGTAAGTAGATGTGCGGGTCGGCCGGGGTGGGTTAGTATGCTAAAAATGGGTTTTTTTTTGCTGGGGATGCCAATCCCGGGATCCCGGGAATCCCGGGATTGAGCGTTTTTCAATCCCGGATCCCGGGATTGAAAAAATGCCCCGGGATTGGCATCCCTATTCATGAGGGCATAGCGGCGATAGGGATCTTATCACTAGATCCAAAGTGATCTTTTTGTAATATAAACAGATTCATAAAATCAGATGGACATGATGGGTGCATCCCTCTATATTCACTTTGTATATATATATAGTGATGATCACAATAGAGTTAATAAAGACCACTGTGCAGCAGGTAACCACAAATCTTATCAACAGCAGTTTCTCTGCCTGCCTGTTGATAAGATTGGTGGTTACTTTCTGCCACCCTGATTCTTATTTCAGGTCATTTGCTGATGTTGCTAAGTCTATGTTCCCTGTACTTGTCCTGTCTTGAACGTTTAAAAAGCAGAGTCCTACAAGTTTCAGAGCCGTTTTTTATGCAGTGAGAATGGCTCTGAAACGGTATTTAGTAAAAACAACAGATTACAGACCTGTGATAGGCTGTCCCCTGCATTCTGCCTTGAAACGTGTTCAGGGGATTAAACGGGTTGACTGATGTGAATGATACTAAACGGTATTTAAAACGGTAATCTACTGCAATGTGAAGGCTCAGACCCGTTTTAAATACCGTTTACAGTAGCGCACGCAGGGGGGGTTTCTGGGTACCCAGAAACCCCCGCAGGAGTCTAAGGGCCCTCAGCTGAAAGCTGAGGGTGTCCTCTTTCCATGGGTATAAGAATTGTAAAAATCGGCCCTTGGGAACCAGAGATATCTGACTTCAAAGCAGTGGTCCCCATCCAAGTCTGTTAATTGTTATTCCCAGTCAGATATTTCAGTTTCTGTCTGACAGAGTTTTTCTGAGGATATATTCCAAAAGCTGGGACTCTCCCCCTTTGATGGACACTAGTAGCTTGTCTCTACTGTTCCCAGAACCAGAGATATCAGCCTTCCAGCAGCTGGTTACTGCTCCAACTCCACACACCTGGTATGTAGTGTTATATACTCGTTGGCGAATTGCTCTGCCACCTGAAATCTGATCTCCTAGTCCCCAATACCATTTGGTAGGTGGGATTCTTTAGTTTTTAATTCCATTAAAATCTAAGAAATCTATTTCCGGGAATTGGAGATATCTGCAGTCAAGCAAGCTGTCCTCTCACCAGAAAATTATGAATAATAAGCCCACTCCCCTATACACCCCTCCTCTGCATATTAAATATCCTCTACCACCCTGGAAGTTATGTATCAGTGCCCCTTCATTCAGCCCAATGCCCCCTTCTCCCACCCCATCTCCCACCATCTGTGCAGTAAAGGGGTAATTAGTGGAAATTACTTATCCAGGCCCTACATGCTGAGCGGTTGATATAATACCCCCTACAACCCGCAGGACATCAAATCTTCCCCCACCCCTACCGCTGGAGGATCGGTAGGGGCCCCAATACATTGCTATGCCCACGGGTAATACACTGCTGTTGACGCCCCTGTATGTATGTATCTATGTATATATATATTTTTTTTATTATTATTTATATACATTTGGTCTATCTATAATACTTTAACTGACCCGGCATATACTGGGTCACCTAAGTGTCCATCTCCGTGCTTTGCTCCGCCCCTCTGGAAACCCCCTTCTGAAAATCCTGCGTTTGCCACTGGTTTAAAGATACCGGTTTTTGAATTGTTTTGGCAGTGTGAAAGTGGTATAACTCACTGTGTTCTTGTTTTGCCTATTTGTTTATGTATACTCTGTAATTGGATGCTGCTAAAATATTGTGTGGACATATTAAAGATAATAATAATACCAATTATAAGAAAGTTAATGTAACTACTTTAAAAAGTAATAAAAAGATGCCTAGCCACATAAAACATACCATGCATTCTCCAGTGTGTGGGTCACAAATGTCACTGTGGTTACTGCACTGGCAAGGTACGCAGGGGGCGAATAATGGTTGTGCCTCTCGGACGTTCACTTCTGTCAGTTTCTCTCTGTAGTAGCCAGTTGCGCAATCCTGATTATAAAGAGTACAGATGCTGTTATATGAGGTATATTCTTCCCCCCCTAAAAGAAACCCAAGCAATAAAGAAAGCCCTTCACATCACCTGACATGAGAGACCTGTATAGCCAGGAGGACAATCACACATCTCTATAAGGTGTGCTTCTTGTTGACCAGAATGCATGTCTGATGCTTCCACTGCTATGTCCATAGAGATATTGGATATCCTAAATATCATCAGAAACAGAATATAAATAAGTGCATGGCTTCTTGAAGACAAAGGTCCAGATGTACTAAGCTTGAAAAGTGATAAAAAGCAGAGTGATAATGCACCAACCAATCAGATCCTAACTGCCATGTTACAGACTGGGTTCTAATTTTATCACGTTCCAAGGCTCTCACCCAAAAGAATTTACAGCTTGTTTCTTAACACTGCATTGACCAAAAGCAGCCAGAAAGTTGCTTTCAAAATTTACACCGTCCAGTTATAAACTAAATTGTTGCTTATTGGTTGACGTGGTTCAGTGCAAATTTACCTTAACTCAAAGTTAGTAAATAAGCCATACGGAATGTGAACCTAAAACAGCATATACATCTAAAAATTGGCAATTTTTCATGGCTGTGTGCTGTAAAATTATTATTATTTTTTTTCCAAATTAAATTTTTATTGAAAATGTCAAAACATCATAATCACGTTAATGACATCGATCAATAGGTATGTTACAAAGCAATAAAATAAAAAAATAAATGGGATGGGGAGGAGTTAGGAAAAGAGGGCAGGGAATACACCAAGCATTTGTAATCAATAGTCAGATACAGTAGGTAGAATGATGCCATAGCTATCAGTTATACACTACATAAGAAATACATTTCACAGGCGAAACAGATTTCACAGGGGGGATTCACCAAACAAGAGGAAGAGCGATCCCAGGCACTGGAGTATATTACATATACTCGATACATATCAGCTTCCGAAACAATTGGACAGGTCTGGGAGTTGTGTTAATGTTGATTGGGCCCAGAAAGGAGAGTAGGCTTCTGGGATAGCAAATATTCAGACCATTGAAACCATTTTATCAAAGGGTTAGAAGCTGATGAGGAATAAGTAATCCCAGCTATTTCAAATGCATTTATAAATTTGATACAACCATATCTATGGTAGGGATAAAAGGTGTGCGCCAATGTTGTGCAAGAAGGAGCTTAGTGGTTACCAGGATATGACCTATCACATAACGATCATTGGCGGCCATGTTTCCAGGATAAATATAAATAAAGCTAATAATGGATTTGGTATTATTGGAGAGTCTGTTATTTTAGATATGACATTAGAATAGTTGTTTACATACAGACATACCTGCTCTGCTGTAATCCATAGCCATAGGAGGCTTTAATAAGAATGTAATCAATGCTGCTTAGAACAGACATGAAATCCATTCTTGTAACTGACTCGCTAGATACAGAGTTATAATATTTCCAGTTATTCTGCAATAGGAAATAGAAAAACACATTAATAGTCATAGACTTCTGTGATTGGACATTTAAAATAACCAGGCAATTCAATTAGAAGTTTTATAACAAGTGTAAATATATTTGATTAGAAAAAGTGACAAAATCACCAAACACATGAACAATGTTCAAATAACATAAATAGACTGGAAATATAATTACAACAAACCCTATGAAGACAAGCAGTTTATGGGGGCTATTCAATTGTTGCTTGGGTGCCTGAATGCAGCTATTTAATTGTTCTAATATTCAGGTGTGACTGCTGGCTCCATCATTTCTGCTTGCAGCCTCCAGAGGTAACTTCAATTTGACTCTAACACAGATGTTAGGTATAGTTACTGAGATTTACTAAAGCTTCTTAAACAGACAAGTGAAGGTGAGCTAGTACCTGTTAATTTAAGGTGGTGGATGGGACATTATTTCTGGTGCTTTGGGGTGCAATTCATTCATGTGGGATGGGTTTGGAAGGAAGTGTATTTAATATAGGAAAACACTAACGGCTATATTTACTAAAGAGCAGGTTCTTGCAAGTGAGATGCTTCCCATAGCAACCAATTCTACCTATTATCTTCTAGAAGTTGCTAGCTAAATGATAAGTTAAATCTGATTGAATGCATTGGACAACATATCCGCTTGTAAAAACCTACACTTTAGAAAATATAAATCTGCCTTGCCTGCAGTGCTCATGGTTTTGTCCATTTGAGAAGGAATTTGCCTTTGTTAGTGAACCAGAATAAGGGCCTTTGTGTCGAATGCATGGACAGTTAGGAGATATGTTTTGCTTCACACCATTCTTCTTGTGAAGTGTGATCTGGGTGCTTCCAATATTTGTACATGGCACTCGAATACATTTTTTTTATCTTAAATGTCAAGTAAAACATGTAAAAATAAGATTTTGACAGATGTACTAACTCTACGGCAGATTAATGTTCAAAGATAAACAATCTCTTTTTCAGATATGGTCTTCATGAAAGATTTAAAGGTCACTATTCAATTGTACATAAATATTACTTGCCTCTCTCAGGTTGATTTGCATCTCATTCTTCACTCCATTTGCAGGATTTAGCTTGTCCATGATAATAACACGCTTCCTGAGGTGTCCGCCCTTCATTATAATTTGCGGTGCCAAATCTGAAGAACTAGAATCTGCCAGTGCGTAATATGTAACAACAAACTTCATCATCCCTCCATAAGACAATGTCTGTCAATGGAAAAGAATATCTAAGAGTCTGATATAAAACACAAAACAACAACAAAAAACCCAAAGAGTAATATGTACATAGGATGACAAAACAGAAAAAAAGCAATACTATTTCTGTCACTATACAATATAATATTCTTCATACAATTGTTCATAGGATATAAAGTGAGATAAACCTACAAAATACTGTACTTATACAATAGGATGTACAATACCTAACAATAAGGCCATAACAAGGGAAATAATAAGGGGATTATGTAATCTCATTTCCAACTGTCGGAACTGTCGGAAATTCCGGCCAGTTCCACAGTCGGTGGTCAATCTTCCGACTATAAGAAACGTTCAGACAGTCGAAACGGCTCTGGATTATTGAAATGGCTGCAGAGAAAAACGGTGGCGGAATCAACAATCTAGCAGCCATTTTCAACAATTGAGTCAAATTTGTATGGCTTCAATGAGGCCACATTGAATAGGTGTGTGCCGATATTACCGACTGTCATAAATATCGGCCACATTAAAAACACTCCTAAATAGTAAATAAAGCTTATAGCTACATTAATATGCATGATGTGCAATATAATGAAGACCTCACTTTTAGAGTACCCAGCCCATATTGTACTTACCTTATCACCAAGGAACTGCGATGGTAACTGCCAATAAAATATGTCTGACAAAAGGTTTTGCCGAATCACCGATGCATCTAACAGCATATCTATAGCTTCAGAAAATACACCATCCGTAGTTCCCGTCATACCATCCAGAGATACAACACGGAGCAGTGACTGGTATGGAACCAAGGAGATCTAAAATAGATGTAGAGTTGTAATACTTCTTTATTTATGTGACAGTAATTCAAATGACACAATAAAAGAGACAGTAAAATAAAGCTTTTTATGTTAACATGAAGCTCTGGACCTACAGTATCAGTAGATCCTATTCAGTTGCTGACTAAGTATGTACTTATGAGAGGTGCATCTCCTATATCAAACCCAGATCTACTGAAAGGTCACAAGGCATTGGACACAAAGGGGGAAATTTAATTAAACACGCTATTGAATAATGAGTGATTGGAGTTATTCAATCAGCCGCACTTTAAATCTTTGCTTGCACCCACTTGACGTGTGAGCAAAAACCCGACAAAACGAATGTCGCAATGTGTGTTGTGGGCTTTCTGGAGAATGACATTTACTGATTCAACTGTATTCTAAAGTTGGCCATACACTGCTGCGATACTGGGATGAATCGCAGCAGTGTACGACTATCCGACCCACATTGAGCCGCCCGAGACCAACTCGGGCGGCAGGATCGGATGCGGTCCTTCCACATGCAATGTATCACATGCGACCCCGCTACCCGACCCCGGGAGGGGGTCCCATCCTATGCGCATGAGACCGTGCACTTTGTTATAGTCCAGAAGAAATACAAACCATACTCAGCTGGACTTACAGGTATGTAAACATAGTCTTCCATCTCCGTACACAGCTCGGAAACTCCAGAGCAGAAACATGGGGAACAACCGAGCGGGTTATCAGCACGAAGGGCAAAGGTGCCCCCTTTACATTCATTGCAATAACCTCCTACTGCATTGCCCTGTAACAGAAGGCATACATACATTAATAAATACTGAGTGGTCTGTTTATCAAATTCTATAAATAAAAAGAATACTAGTTACTCCTCAGCGGACAGCACATCTTAAACTTTACCACAATTTCTAAATCCATTTCCTATTCAGAAGGGTATTCAATAAGTTCCTAGACAAAAAAAATCGTCACTTTTCTCCATGTTTTTTTATGGCAAATGGGGAAGTTTAGATCGCTGGAGCACTTCCGGCCATCTAAACTTTAAAAAATATATATATATTTTATGTTTTTTTTATTTTTATTTTATTTATATTTGAAGTTAAATACTGCACCCAAAAAAAGAACAGTCGCTGTGAGCAACGCTGGCATTTTTAGCGGATATATTGAGGATCTCACTCCGTAACGTTGGTAATCAAAGGGATAAAGTTGCAGGTTAATTGATTAGGGGTGATGGATAAACCATAGTGCAGACTATTATGAAATATTTTCTCCTTAAATATGAGAAATATAAGAAAAAATAATGTATTAAATGTACTATATATGCCAGTAGGTGGCAGTGTCTGAGCAAACATTAATGTTAAAGTACAGATTATGAGAATATCATTCAATGTATGTTGGAACGCCAGTTCACAGACAGTATAACTATAACTCAAAACATTAAGTTATACAACATTAATTACTTTTATCACCCAGTCTAATAAAAAGCATTATATGTGAGGCTTATTAGCTTTACAGTCACCGATTCATTATATTATATTTAACAAAAAAATAACAGCCTATAACTATATATGATTCTTTTTTATTTATTGCTTTTGCGGTGTAATAAAGTATTATATTAAACTTTAATTTACCTTACAAGCACATGCACCAGTGTCTTCCTCACAGCTGCACATCTTTTGTTCATCGTCACACCATGCAGACTGAGTGCCTTTTACATCACAGTCACAGGCCATGCAGGCAGGGTATTTTCTGAATCCAAAGAGACAAGCGCCGCAGGTCTGCCCGCCATATTCCTCTTTGCATGAGCACTGGCCCGTCGTCAGGTCACACTGGAGACTGGATGACCCATCCTTGCTGCAATTGCAGGCCTAGAATCACATCAGTATATTGTTAATAACGACTGCTGTCAATTTTACAACAATCCCCAACTTGCTAATACTAATGCACCCCTTATTTCTAACAAGAAAGAAATTAAAATAATTTCTACTTAACCTACAGTTCATAAAATAGGCTGTTGGTCAATCGTTCTAATTCAAGATGCGAGGTGGGATCCATTTTGTAAGCCAAAGCCTGGACATTTTAGGATTTCATGAGTTTTTCAGATTTTTTTTTTATTTCTGGACTTTTTTCATACTTCACCATCCAGGTCGACTACAATTTGGAATTGTAAACTATGGCAAATGCAGTGTTATCGGAGCGAGGCACTTGGCCCGAAGCCTTGTGAGCGAAATGAGTCATGTGAGGAGACGTGGTACCTAATTGGGGTAGTGAAAATCTCAGGTTGATACTTTCAAGTGTCAATCTTTTCCCTGTGTCGACCATTTCTCACGTTGACCTTGTAATATCAACTTTTGGGGTAAACCTAGACACTAATTACTGTCAGGATTGAAAAATGCTCAATCCCGGGATTGGCATCCTTAATACAACCCCCCCCCCCCCCCCAAAAAAAAAGGGATCGGCAGAGCAGGGGGGGGGGGGGGTGTAAGCGGAAAGGCCGGCGGTGCGGGCTGCGCAGCTTGACATCTGACCACGTCACGCTGTGCAGAGCCGCACAGTTGGAAACGGGAGCAGCTGGGCAGCATCTGAGTAGGGGTTCAGGCACTGCCAGGCATTAGACTGCGCATATAATCCTAAACTCCCAGAATTGGTACTGTAACTCCAATCCCAAATTTCTAAACCCAGCAAATGTAAGGGCCAAATCCTGGGAGCCCATGATCCCAGGAACAAACTCAGAACAAATGAAGCTTGAACTTGTTAAACTTTTAAAACGAAGGTGACAAATATATAAGTATAATAAGACATTATTATAATTTGGGAAAGTTATATCAACATCCTTTCTAATACTGGTAATCCCAGATGTGGCAGTGCTTTTATAATACAATGTAGTACAGAAATAGATATGCGCCTCTTTGTAATAAATTTCTATGTGCTCTTTATACTAAATAATTAAATATTTGCATACAGTCCAACATAGACAAAGATGGTCCTGCCCAAATAATAAATCTAATTAGCTATTAAGGGGGAAATTTACTAAAGGAAATTTGTAAAAAAATAGGTGTATTTGTATCCAGAAATACACTTATTTTTGACATCTACTATCCCGAAAATACGGCAATTCGTAGTCGTATTGATGTGCTATCAATACGAATACGAATTGCCGTATTTTCGGGATAGTAAATGTCAAAAATAAGTGTATTTCTGGATACAAATACACCTATTTTTTACAAATTTCCTTTAGTAAATTTCCCCCTAAGTGTCTGCGAAGTTTACTACAAAAACCTTAAAGACATAGGAGGTATTCAATTAGTCCGTTTTATTCGGCTAGCCAAAAAAGAACTTTAGTATTCAATAAGGGCAGTTTTCGGTTGTTTTTTTTGTCACTTTTCGTCAGGGCAATATCACTTTTTTAAAGTCGAAAATGCATTAGCAAAAAATTACTAATAAACAGCTGCAATTTCGCCGAATACACATGGATCAGCAAGTCAAGTTTTTCGACCATAATTAATTTTTCAACTAGTCAAAAAAATCTGCACTTTAGTTGAATAAATCAAATCTAAATTTGACCTAAAAATGGCAAAAAGTGTAATTTTTTCAACTAGTTGAAAAATTGGCCTTTAATTGAATACCTCCTTAGGGAGAGATTTTTCAAAGCTTAAAAAGAGATAAAGTAGTAGTAATCAGCTTCTAGACATTTTACAGGCTGTGTTGAAAAATTACTGTTGGGAACTGACTGGTTGGTAATTTCTTTCTCTCCAAGCTTTGATAAAAGAGCACAGGAAAATAAATCCCCGCTCAATTACTTTATCTGAATAATCTTCAGTTCTGACAAGCTCCTGAAACTTTTGCATAGATATTTGCTAATGTTACTAATACAATAATTACTATATTTATGAAAATATTGTATTCCATTTCTTACCAAACACCCAAGTTCAGGATCATGGCCCCAGAAGCTGGCATCGCAGTGTTCACATTTTGGCCCATGCGTGTGGGGTGGGCAGATGCACTCTCCAGACTGGGGGTTGCAGTTATTCTGTGTGTGCTCACAGTCACAAGCTAGGGATAAACACAATGTAGATCAACAATGCAGATCAACCCAACCATGCAAAACAAACACTGAAGAGTAATATAAATGGAATGCTAATTTATGGGAAAATACTTTGATTCATTATTAATTTATTGTTCAATTTAACTACAAATCGGAGGGTATTCAATGTAGGGTCACAAATGTCGGGCTGGCCCGACAGCCGTGATCCTGTCCCGTTCTCGGCCGGCTCGACTGTGATTTTGCAGGTGGGATTCAATGTCCCGACTGCCGAGCGGTGAGAAAGGGGCGCAGCTGCGAGAAGCTCCCTTGTGAAGTCAGGCATGTTCTGCCGAGATCCCTGTTCAATGCTGTCAGGGAAGGCAGCATTGATTAGGGCCCCACCCCCCATTTCCCCCATAAGGAATGGTTGCGGGAGATTGGAGGGTGCCATTTTGTGGGCTGGATAAATACTCCTGACAATGTTGACTAAGGACTCACCAGGAACCAGTTACTCACTGAGATACACTTAGCTGTTTTATTAGACAACCCGTATTTCTACATAAAGCAACACAGATCAGCCCTCAATTTATGAACAAATTAGAGCAATCTTGTAATTGTTTGCTATGGAGGGTTATAGCACCTGGCACCAGCATAGTAAACATTCTCCATCTTAAAAATAATGTATTTTCTTTATTTTTTATGTATTTATTATTACCGCTCTACATGAATAAGGTCATATTCATATCTCCAAATATCTAAGGACAGCAAGACCGTAGAAGGTAGAACTATATCACTATACTGTAGTTGCTACAAGGAACTGAATCAGACAATGCAAAACTTACGTATGCAACCACCATTCTTGTATGAATAAAACCCATGAGCACAGATGTCACATTTATCCCCCGCCACTCCGATAACACATCGGCACTGTCCGCCATCATTGCACACTTCAGAGATTGAACCTGATTGGCTACAGTTACAGGGCTGGCAGCCATGTCCAGATGTCAAACCATAGAATCCAGGCTGGGGAGGAAACATTAACATCACAGTTAGAAGGATGGAAGAGCACAAACTATGTAAAAAGGTCTTTCCAGATTTCAAGTAGTAAATAAGTAGAAAAGTAAAGTAAAAAAGTAAGTAATAAACCTGTAAAATGAATTTAAGTGCAACTTCTTTGCTGGGTGTGCCTAATAATTCTGCTGAAACAAGAAGAAAAATTTCAGAGGCAGCGCTGATTCGAATAAACAATTTAAAATTTATTAAATGACACAATTAATACAATTGGTAATCTCTGAGTACCAATTGTATTAATTGTGTCATTTAATAAATTTTAAATTGTTTATTCGAATCAGCGCTGCCTCTGAAATTTTTCTTCTTGTTTCGGTATTTAAGGGGCTGGGGTGTCCCCTTATCAGAGACAGCAGCAGATTTGATCATATAGAATTGCGCTCTGCCACCTTTTTCTAATAATTCTGCTGCCTGAGGTGAGAACTGAGATTATGCTCTTCTTATGCTTTACACAAACGAGCAGAAACATTTATATATGAGATATGTGCCCCTTAAAACAAACATTGTACATCTGCATAAAACATATTGGGTGAGATTTAGTGATTTTACAGTTTTTGACAAATTGCGAATTTGTCCTAAATCGCCCTATACCGCACTTTTAAAAAATCGCACTTTTGCTGTGAATTCGCATATTTAATGAGATGCGAATTTGCGGCAAAAAAGTGCAGTAAAGTGCGAGTTTTAGGCATGAAAATGTGCGATTTTCAGTCCTGAAAATCGGCACATTTTCAGAACTGTGCGATTTGGTGTAAAAAAAAAGTGAAAAAATAAATGGCGTGGGGTCTCCCCTCATGAGCAGAACCAACCCCGGGCTCAAAGAGCCGGTCCTGGTTTCACAAAATCACGCGGCTAACAAATAGGGTTCCCCAGGATTTTATTAAACCAGCACCAAGCTCAAGGGCCGGTCCTGGTTCCCAAAATACGGGGGACAAAATGAGTAGGGGTCCCCCGTATTTCAAGAACCAGCACCGGGCCCACGCAGCCAGCAGGGTAATGCCACAGCCGGGGGGAGACTTTTTATACAAGTCCCCCCGGCCAAAGCATTCATCCCCCTGACCGGTCAGCATGGGCAGGGTTCCTGGGGGAGTGGGGACCCCCCTAAGAAGGGGTCCCCCCCCTCCAGAACTTACCTGCCCATGCTGAAGCCTGGGGCTGTCCTCGATGCCCCTGGGTCCCAGCAAGCCTCCTAGCTGGGACTCATAGTCTTCCCCCGGCTGTGGCATTACCCTGCTGGCTGGTTGGGTCTGGTGCTGGTTCTTGAAATACGGGGGAGCCCTACTCATTTTGTCCCCTGTATTTTGAGGACCAGGACCGGCCCTTGAGCCTGGTGCTGGTTTAATAAAAGGTCTGTCATATCTCGCAACCACTCCTGAGGAAGCCGCTGACAAGTATTGTGAGGCGGAGAAACGCGTAGAGAAACGAGGGGGAACTTTTGTGGCTACCACTTGACACCACCAACGATCAATTCTCGGATATGACCGTCTAACCAAACGAAACATCGGTCGGAGAACATCGCGGTATCTACAGCCTGATATACCCCACCACTATTCACAAGCCTGAATAACTTAAGTATAAAACCTAAAAACCTTGTATGTGCACAACAAGTGTTGGGACTGTTACTATACTAATTCCGCTACAATTACCACTAATCACCTTTCATGCATGCTATTAATTACTAACCAGCCCTGAGGGATGAGAATTGGACTAACTATCTATATGTTGTAAATCATGTTTGTCTAATGTTGGCCACATTATTGTTATATTTTATATTTTAAATAAATTTTCTATTATTCAGTACAGCGCTGCTCCATATCTCTTTTTTCTGGTTTAATAAAATCCTGGGGAACCCTATTTGTTCAGCCCCGTGATTTTTTTAAACCAGGACCATCTCTTTGAGTCTTTTGGTTATGCTCATGAGGGGGGACCCCACGCCGTTTTTTTTTTTTCACTTTTTTAATTTAACTCTTTTTTTAACAATGATCTGTGCATGTTTCTGACAAATTGGCCCGTCAGAACCTGGTCTATTTTTTTTGCACATTTTTTTGGGGGCGATTTCCAAATTCGCACCCCATTAAATTTGCGAATTGTATGTTTTCCAATAGGAAAACATCTGGATGCGAATTGAGACATCGCCACTTCAGACCTCATTAAGTTGGCGATTTCAGGAAAAACGGCCGAAATCGGCTGTTTTTGAGCTAAAAATCGCAAAAATCCTACAATCACTCCCTATTAAATGTCACCCATTATGTCATAACATGTCTCAAACTGTTATCATATTCTAGATTTTATATACTGTTCACATCATGGAGGTCATTCAGGTTCATCCTCCCCTTTGCAAATTTGAAATTGTTGAGTGATGTTTTGCGACTGCACATGCGCATAAACATTTATGCTCATGTACAGCTGCTTGTTGCAAGCAGTCACGGTGAATTGAATATTCGCCGGCCGCTTGCACACAGCACTGTGGGTGGGGGGCGTGGGGTGGCGGGCCGTCGTCGCACCCATCGGAACGCAAAGCGTTTCATGGCCGTTCCCTTAAAAACACTGGGCGTTCCCATGGTATTTGCCCATGACGTGGATGCAGGTAACTGACGACAGCGGATGTCAGCTGCCCACCTGCTTCCCGCACAGGGAGCTCAGAGATTTAAGACACCAGAGAGGTGTCTTAGATCTGCGAGTGCTGTTGAATAATTTCCTCCCCGCACGCAAACTGTGAATGGATGTTTATGCAAAACATCCATTCGCATGTGTGCGGGAAAACTCGGAAGAGGGGGGGCACACAGTCATGCGGGCGGCATTTGGTTGACACACAAAGCTGCAAATTTCGCAGTTTTGCGAATCAATCTGAATGACCTCCTATGTGTATTATACAAGGTGTGTCTATTAAATTCCAGGACTGTACGTGTAGTTAATGAATGAAAATGTGTAGGAACGCGTCATCATGTGGATGTGATAGCGTAACCAATGAGGTGGAACAAAGGCGCAGTGATTGCGTCAGCATTTCCGGTTTGGAGAAGGTAAACGCAGGTGGTTCATTAGAGCGGGTGTCACGGTCGGTGATGGAGCAAAGAGTGAATATCAAGTTTTGTTTCAAAATTGGGAAAACGCAGAGTGAAACCTACGAGTTACTGAAAATTGCATATGGAGGATGCTTGCGGACGAGTTAAATATGGGCAAGGACACGGTGCACAAAATTTCGAGGGAGAATTTGGGAAAGAGAAAGATTTGTTTGCGGTTTGTGCCGCATTTTTTGACAGCAATGCAGAATGGAAGCTTGTGGGGACTAAATCGACGCAGCTGACCGAGATCCGTCGTTTCTGCAATCGATCGTGACAGGCGACGAATCCTGGTGTTACTAGTTTGGCAAAACATGACATCGTAGAGGGTAATCATTCTCCGTATTCTCCTGATTTGTCACCTCCTGACTTTTACTTGTTCCCAAAACTTAAGACTGCTCTGAAAGGGCATCGATGTCAGGACGTAGAGGACATAAAGAAAAACGTAACCGCTCAACTTCGAAGCATATCTTCATAGGACTACGAAGCGTGTTTCCAGAATTTGTACCGCCGTGCAAAAAAGTGTGTGAGTGCCGGAGGTGATTATTTTGAGGACTATTAAACGTATGTTTGTTTTTTATTATTCATTCCGTTATATGAGCCCCAGTCCTGGAATTTAATAGACACACCTTGTATTATTTGAATCCTGTCAGAAAACTTTTGTGGGAAAAAAAAATAACAAACATTAAAACTGTTACACACTATTTCATCTCCTTATAATTATTCATGCATTATGACTTCTACAACTAGAGGTTATTCTAGTTGACTTGCAAAGCTGCAAATTTCACAGCTTTGGGAGTCCTCTAAATGACGCCGGCCGGCTGCCCCTTCTCGCACACTCAATATCCCCGCACGCATGCAAATGGATGCTTAGCATAACAGGGGAGCGAATGGACCAGAATAAGGCCCTTTATATATTCATAAATTTGTATTAAGACATTGTCTATTATTATGCCCCCAGAACAAATCTACATAAATCATATATAAATACATAGTCTGTATAGTATTCATTGTTTCTTACCTCACACTGGTCACATTGTTTTCCAAACACATTTGGTTTACAGTCACACAAGCCAGTTTCATGGTGGCAAAGGGCAGAGATGGAGCTATTCGGGTGACATTCACATGCTGCAAACGGATGAAAAAGTTACAATGACAGAATATAAATGTGGCCAAGCTGCCTCATCTGAGCTCCAGTACCAACAGTCATCTGTACATCATATATATGATATCATGTATATGATAAATATCTCTATGGGGGAGGGATTCAAGTGTTGTGCACACTGGCGGCCACTAGATGGCACTCAACTATGCAATGCAAGTGCTGCATCGTTTGGCCGCACGCAAACAGATATATCGGTACTTGTTTCCTAGCACGGCCACCATCGGGGGTAATCGTGTACCTTAACTTAAGGTACACGATTACCCCCGATGGACCCGATTTCCTTTGAAATCAGGTCCATTTTGCCGGCAAAGGCAAAATCGGGTCCATCGCATCGGTCGGGTGCATTAACATGGCACGCGACGCGACCGACGCGATGCACCCGATTTTCCCATAGGGTTCAATGTTAAAATATTTTTAACATTGTAATCGCGTTCATTGCGTCGGTCTTGTGCCATTATAATGGCACAAGATGCGATGGACGCGATTAAGCACATTTTACATAGCTAACAATGGGAAATGGGCCAATATGGCCCATTTCTCATTGTATATGCCCCCCCCCCATTGTGAACGTCACCCCACGATTCACGCCATCCCGAAGAGTGGCGAGCATAGCGAGCCCGCGAGGGGCGGCGGTACGCGTCCTCCGTCCTTTTCATACCCCTACTATCCACATCGGCGTGGAGTTGAGAATATAAAGTGTGGCGAGCACAGCGAGTCACCGAGCCCGAAGCGTGGCGAGCGGACGCGTATACCTGTGAAGTTATACGCGTGCGCTCGCTACGCTTCGGGCTCGGTGGCTCGCCACTCTATATTCTCAACTCCACGCCAACGTGGATAGTAAAGGTATGAAAAGGTCGGAGGACGCGTACCGCCACCCCGCGCGGGCTCGCTACGCTCGCCACGCTTCGGGTTGGCGTCAATCGTGGGGTGCCGTTGAGGGGGTTAAAATTGGGGTCTGGGGAGACTTTTACATTAAATCCAATGTAAAATAGTGTCCCAGGGACCCTATTTACATTTCAATCAATGTAAAAATCGGTGCGATGCGACCGACCCGATCAACATCGGTGTGGCCGTGCTAGGAAACAAGTACCGATATATCTATACAATACATCAAATTTGGATAGATAGATAGATAGATAGATAGATTCAACATCACTGTATGGTTAACAGAGCACAAAAAGTTATATAACTGAGAAAATGGGAATATAGGCATAATCTACTTGTGGTCATTCAAATAAAATGGATGACAGACCACGGAATGAGCAGACACAGAATACTTTTCTTCATTGATGACCTGTCATCTGTCAGCACCCCCTCATTATATCTCTAGGACAGTACCATTTTCTCTGCAAAAGTACACACAATGTAAGACAAGGTACAGGTGTACATGCTCTGTACCATACTCTAAAAGTGCAAAAACAGGTCCACAAAGTTGATGTGATCACAGAGGCTGCCAACTACAGTACCTCCTAACATTTCATGAGTGACTCAGAACTACTGTAGTGGATGAAAAGCAGGTGTCATCTGTTCCCAATCATACCTGTACGTGTACTTTATAAGTACAATATATTTATATATACAGTAGCTTTACTTGCTTTATACGGTACCATAATGAAGACAAAAAATAACAATATTAGATATAACCTAAAAAACATGCATTATGAATAAAACAGAATGACGTAATAATCACCACTGCGTACACTGATGTAGTAGAATTACAAAGACATAAACTCATAATGGAAGTGAGGGGGCAATTCAGACCTGATCGCATGTCCGCCACTTTTCACGGTGGCGATTATCGATAGACTTGCGTACAGCCGGTAGTACGCATGCATTACGGGGTAGTACGGGGACATTCTGCGATGAAGACTGCAACTTTTTTTAACCTCTGGCCATTCGCAGGGGATTGACAGGAAGTAGGCATATTAGGGGAGCGTGTGTGACGCCAGCTACAGGCCGGATATGCCCGTTTTGATTGCAGCCACCAAGTACAGTAATTCCCTGGCTACTCTGAGCCTGTGTGTTGCCCAGTGTAAAAATCACTCGACGGTGACGAAGGGTTGTGAATAGATTAGCAGCCGTACACATCTATCTGCACAGCTATCATGACCCGACAGTCGGATTCCAGATTGAATACCATATTCTCTGTTAACACTACAAGCCCCAAACCACTGAGCAGGTAAACACTTACCAGTACAATTCTTTGCTAAAATGGCATCCCCATAGAATCCCTCTGCGCATCTTTCACAGTATCGCCCAGCTGTATTATAAATACATTTAAGACATTCTCCTGTCATGGAGTCACAATGACCATCTTCAAAAGGGTCTATATTGCTGTTACAGTCACAAAGAACGCAAGAACCTCCGGGTACTGATGGATTTCCAAAGTAACCCTTTGCACACCTGCAACACAGCAAGAGTTCATCATACTGAAATGTGTTTCCAAAATTAGAATTCTAATGTTTAAACACTGTATAGAATTATGCATATAATTACAGTGGCTGTAACACACTATAACAATTCTATCACATCTCCTAACATGTATTACCTATCCAAATACTAAGGGTGAGATTTAATAGGATGAGAGATTCAGAAAGTGAGAGATTTGGGAAGAAATCTCCAGTTTTTTTAAAGCGGCAATCATTTACACAGCAAAACCAGTTTGATTTTGAAGTGTAAATGATTGCCGCTTTAAAAATACTGGAGATTTCTTACCAAATCTCTCACTTTCTGAATCTCTCATCCTATTAAATCTCACCTTAATTGTTGTTATTTATCCATCCTGTATAATGATTCTCTATTGTTAACATTAGGGTTAATTCAGCTTGGATCGCAAATCAGCAAATACGCATATTGAGCGATTATCGAATGACTGCACATGCGTTTTATACGCATCACACCTGTGCAAGGGCGATTTGCGAAAGAAAATGGATTGTAAATGCAATCCCCTCGCAATTTGACTGACAAGAAGCCGGGTGCTAACCTGCCATTTTCTGGGAGTGGATGAAAACAAATGCAGGCATGCCCGGGAGTTTTCACAGAGGATCTGTGACGCCAGCGATGACTACAAACCCCCTTTCTAAGTCGCAGACTAGTAGAAGGGTCAAAGCTACTCAGGCTCAGACTTTAAAAACCTTTTGATGGTTCTGGAATTGCGTACGGATTTGAGAGTCGACGCTGGTGAGCGATCCATTTGATAAATCTCCCTATATGGCCACATATGCTGCAATATCAGCAGCAAGATCTCACATTCGGCTCTTAAATTATCTGTACTGGCTAAATAATTAAGTAGTAAGTGGGTAAATAATTTCAGAAGATGAAGCCTTTTAGACATAACGAGGCTGCAAAGAAATGAACCCAGATCTAACTTTTTGTTAAGGTTTGCCAATTGCTAGAAATTATTCCAGCTTACATACCCCACCCCCATTTTAATGAGTTAAAATGCACTATGCCAATGCATATATGTCACATAGGGATATATTTATTAAGGTGTGGGTTTTACAGCTGGAGATGTTGCCTATAGCAACACATCAGATTCTAATCAGATTCTACTTATCATTATCTAGATCATTCTGGAAGATAATAGCTAAAATCTAATAGGTTGTTATTTTTTTAAAAACCAGCACCTTAGTAAATATACCCCATAGAGTAAAAAATCCCACAACTTTCACATGCCGCAGGCAAGAGCTATGTTGTGCTGTGTTCTGTAAATGAGGTTCCTGTATAGTATTTCTACTACAGGTTGAGTATCCCTTATGGGAAATGCTCTGGGCCACAAGCATTTTGGATAAGGGAGTTTTACGTATTTTGGAATATTTTTTTTTAATACTTACCTTACCTCGATGGTCCCCTGATGTCCACTGTGTCCCCTGGCATTCACAGTGGCCTTCGGAATCCTCTTCAGCGGCATCTCCGGTCCCAGGGGTACATTGCACGACATCACCGGCGTGCCCGCGCAATGCATCCTTGGGACCGGGGATGCCACTGATGAGGATTCCAATGGCCGCCGTGGACATCAGGTGATAAGGTAAGTATGAAAAGGAAAAAAACAAAAACTCAATAGTCTGAATAAGCACGGTTTTCTTAGTATTTTGGTTTTGGGAATATAAGGATAAGGGAGACTCGACCTGTATTGCAATAGTTTTTACCCAGCCAGAGAGCTCTAGAAAATACAATCCATTAATTAATTCAAGACATTAATATATTCTTAAAATATACATACTTGTCACACCGTCTTCCAGTATAGCCAGGTGGACACTGGTCACACACCACGTCCTGGTCAGTAGACAAGTAACATGTGGGGCTGAAACTAAAAGAGTGGAGACATGTAATTTACATATACATTCATGTGGAGATGTGCTAAGCCTTGGAGAGAGATGACATGGCTGGAGATAAAGGGGGAAATGTACAAAGATGTGTATTCTACTTCACATAGGCCCTTATTCTGATCGGAACGGTACGGCCCGCGTGCGGCCGTACCGCCGATGTTTTTACACTGCACATGCGCAGAGGTGAATCTGCGCATGTGCAGCCCCCTTCGCCGCAGACGTATTTCGTCCGCCGCAAAGGGGGCGTATAGGGGCGTGAGAGGCATCATGCCCTCATTTCCCTATGTGAACGCCCCGCGTTTCATGGGCGTTCCCATGCAAACGCGGGGCGTATGCATGGTAATGAGGCCATGACGCAACTCATGGGGGCGGAAAGCTGACGTCGCCGGATGTCAGCTTTCAGCCCCCATACAAGCTACCACACGGACGATTGTCCGTGTGGTCTCAGCTTGCGGGAGCTGCCGCGGCGTGCGGTCCTGCCTTCGATGGTCGACGACCATCGAATGCAGGGGGCAGCTCCCACCATGGTGGAGGCGTAGCCTCCACCATTTTTATGCGGATCGCCAGCCGTCCGTGTACGGACGGCCGTGGCGATCCGTAGGGTGGGCGGGGATTGGTTTGTGCGGCCAGAGCCCCGTGTGCGGCTCTGGCCGCACCAACCAGAATAAGGGCCATATACTGTTGCTATAGGAAACCAATCAGAATCTACTTATTTATTTAGCACCCTCTAGAAGATAGTAGACAGGATCTGATTGGTTGCCCCAAGCAACATCACAAGTGAAGTAGAATACACATCTTAGTAAATTTCCCCCAAAGTACCAGTGAATCCACTCCTAACTCAAATGTTACAGGCTGTGAAATGTCAGGAGCTGATTGGTTAGTACTTTGGGCCAGATGTATCAAGCTTCAAAAGTGATAAAAGTGGAGAGTGATAAACAAGCAGCCAATCAGCTCCTACTTGTCATTTGTCAAACCCCGGCTGTAACATGGCAGGTAGACGCTGATTGGCTGGTTGTTAATCACAAACCAACCAACCAATCAACTCCTATCTTTTATTTTGCAAACCCAGTCTGTGACATGACAGTTGAGAGCTGATTGGCTGGCTATTTATCACTCTCTATTTTATCACTTTTTGAAGCTTGATACATCTGGCCCTAATCTCCAACCACCTTATCTCTCTTCCAGGCTAAGTACATCTGCCCCACAGTAACAGACCATTAAGGAATGTTCCTGGAAAGGAAAAAAAGTATACTGCAGATTTTCCTGTACATATACAAAATAAACAAAAAAAAACAAGATTTTTTTTTTTAAGAGGGGCACACATTGTGTATCAAGCTTCAAAAACTGATAAAATGGAAAGTGATTAACAACCAGCCAATCAGCGTCTACCTGCCATGTTACAGCCAGGGTTTGACAAATGACAAGTAGGAGCTGATTGGCTGCTTGTTTATCACTCTCCACTTTTATCACTTTTGAAGCTTGATACATCTGGCCCATAAGCTGAAATGAATTAATATAACTAAAAATTGTAAAGTCTGTTTTTCCCTTATCAATAATATCATCTAATTGGAGAATACTAAAATCTAGGTTGAAAACAATAAGGAAAATATATGAAGAAGTTAAATTGATTAAAACAAAAGTCTATCAGACCAATTCATTATAATTTACTATGGTCAAATGTCAGGGAATGTATCTTGTAAAGGTTCAAATAAAAAAAATACATTCTGTTATATCGCAGTAATTTCCTTGTATTCCCTATTCCCAATACAGATTTGGAATAATTTGTTATAATAGTGCAGCCAATGAAATGGTAAGTCTATATTCTGTGCGACAGTAGCGGTTTTCTAGTAAAATACTTCAGTGTTGCATATCGCAGATACACCCACCATTACACGGAGAATATATCCATGCCACATATAGTTTTGTGAATAAGAGTTGCACAGAGAATCACGCCACAACATGGTGTGCATATGAAGGGGCGGTATAACACGCACAGAGATTAGCTGTATCTGGACACATCTGTAGCGGCTAGTGTTACTGCAGATAGGGATGCAGAGTAACTACATGCTGATGTAGCTGTGTGCGTCCCAGGCTAGCTATTTTCTACTGATCTATTTCTCACTGGTGGTGAGTCGGTTCCCCATAAAGTCCTCCTCCTATATAATGCACACTTTTTAAAAAATATTTTCTCAAAATAGTGGCCAGATCTGTTTTATAGTCTGTTACTCAAAGTACCCTATGACCTTTGCTCACATTAACACAAGTGTAGATTTTTCGAAGGGGCAAGTACCCTTATCAAAGAAACCCAGACGTACAGTTGTGGCATGCTCTGTATATCAATAATGGAAGACCCTTACTTGTTTGAAGAAATGCTTAAAGGACATGCACACAGCTGGCAGTCATGAGGTGTGCCATCAGAAGGGTCACCGTAGAAGCCTGGCAAACACTGGTCACAGTGTGGTCCTGTAGTATTGTGTTGACAACCCTGAAAAAGGCACATTTTAAACAAACATCAAAATTTGACATCCAAACACACTTCATAAAGAAAGCGGCGCCACTGTAATGGTGGTAGCCAGTAGCGGCTCCATATGTGGGGCAGCAGCACAGTACGAAATTCCAACAGGGGAACCACACTTACTGCCTGTGAGTCCCGGATGGAGATATTAACTTAAATTCATATGTTTTTTCTTTAAATGCATCCATTTTGCACTAGACAATATCTGGATAAAAGTGCTGCTTTTTGGGGGGGGGGGAGATCCTGCTTAGTGTGAGTTAGGCCTTGTTATATTTTTCAAAAGCAAAACACTATTTAAATCAAATCCAAATATTGGTCGAGTGTTCCCTGTTTAGCAACATGGGGTGGGGGGTGGTGGGGGCTTAGAGCAGTGGTTCCCAAACTTGGAGCTGGGAGGTGCCCCCCCCCCCCCCCCCCATCAACCTGCAGCCTAGAACGGAAGATGTGGTTTAAGGAATCCTTGCCAAACTATAACTTACTCTGAATCAGCCCCTTGGTTCCATGTTTGCACAATGAAAAGCTCTCTATATAAAACATTTCTTGTATAGAGTGATTTTAACAACCCATAAAAGTGAACCTGTTACTTACATAACATGCACCACTGGTGTCACATTCAGTCGCGTGGCCATTGCATTCACAAGGCTGGCAAATGCCACCAAAGAGGGTTCCACCAACACGGTAGTGTCCAGGGATACAAGACTATAGGAGAGATATTCAGACAGGAAGTCATTTTCCAATATAAGAGCTTGTGCTTTCATAGTCAAACTTTATTTGTTCCTTTTTAAAAGGGGTAAAACTGCTATATTTATACAGATTAGAGATACAGAGCTCTGTAAAAACTAGGAGAAATAATGGATACAATGATTTTAATGAACTAAACCTGAAACTAACAGGATTCTGGGTAACTCAAGAGGTTTCAAGGCTTATTGTATAAAGAAAACAATACGCAAAAAAAATCAGCAAGGCAGTCTGTGACTTGACAATGTATCTATTCATCTGATACACAATACTGATTATACACCATGTGAATTGTCTTTACAAATATGCCAAAATAATAAACTGCAGTGACTTATACAGTAATGTATTGTATTCCTGGCCCTGAACTTGTTACTAAGCTTCACTTGCTAGAATAGATAGCAGATAATGGTTTGCAGAAGTGGAAGCAACGACATAGGATGCTAATACCAGTCATTAGTGATAAACTTTAAATAACTGATTTGATACTGTGTGTGTGTGTGTGTATGTTTTATTAAACATTTTATGTGATGGGTTACATGACACCATTCCACTCAATTCAACACATGTTTCTTATCTGTATGCTGTGGTTGGCATTAAATGTGTCTCTCCAAGTCTTCTTAGAGAAGCTGAAAATATTTTGGAGTCTATGTACTAAGACTTGGCGAGAGATAAAATGAACAGAGATAGAGTACCAAGCAACAAGCTCATAACTGTTACATATCAAACACGGACAGATTTAATAATGAGTGATACTTTTATTAATTATGAATCTTAACCAGGGTTGCCTACCCTCCCGGCAAGGCCGGGAGAGTCACGGAAAATTGTCCCCCGGAAAGAGGGTCAACCCTCCCAGAAAGCCACCCGGCTCCCGCAACCCTCCCCCCCATTGGCAGGGGGGTCCGTGGGTCAAATTATGCAAATCATGCCATTTTAGCCCCGCCCACCGCAGTCCAATGCCTTAAAAATGGCATTGCACGTCAGGGCATGGCTAAAACAACTCTAGCGCTCTGGCCATGCCCCCAAACAAGTAGCCACTCATGTAGCTCCACCCAGTCGCTTTTCACTCCCAGCGCCCCCGTTCCCCCTGAGCTGGGTGGCCTCTCCCGGAAAGGACAGCAGAAAGTAGGTAAGTATGATCTTAACCAGTACTCCAACTAATCATCTCATGACTGTCATGTGTTTGAAGAATGAGAGGAGTTGACTGGTAGGAACACGATTTAGGATTTATAATGAGTGACAACAAGAATATTACTGCAGGTACTTTATCTATGTCCACTGTATCTCTCTCCATTGCTTAGCACAAAGGCCCCTTTGTTGTACAGAAGGGATGGTGGCATTTCACTTATTGGTGGAGACACTTGACTGTATAAACTGTTTGTTGAAGTCTGCCAAAATAGTCCTGAATGCAGACTTGAAACATAGTATACTATTGATAAAGAGTTGAGGAAGGTGGAAGAGATGGGATATACAGTATTTGGTGAAAAATTGTCCTGTGTACAAACCCTTTAATACCCCTTTCAGACATATGACCCAGGAATTTCTCTGCTCAGACCTGGTATTTCCTCTTCTACAGAATTCAAGGTTTTTGTTTGAGACCATATTTCACGCTATTCCACAGACCCCGGAAATTCCCGGGTTGGCCCCATTCAGATACAAGCTGTTTTTTCCATGCACAGCTCTGTTTGCCTCTCATGTGTAGCTTCTGTCCCTCTTCGGCTGCTACTGATGATGTCATCAGCAGGCATCAGGTGGCTTTTCCTGACCAATTAAAACTGTTTTCATGTATCCAGAGAGCAAATTCCCGGGTCGCATCATTTAGACATAACCAGGTCATGTTCCCAGGTTGGTGCCTTTCAGACATAACAAATTCAGGTGTTTACGCACGTTCATGTGCAAAAAAAAAAAGGGATTTGGGGGGATGTCAGGGGTATTAATAACTTTTTTATTTCCTTATTATAAGAATATGGAGTAATTAATTTGGGATGTAACCAATGTTCCCTCTAATTTTACGAAGTCTGTGTGCGGCAAAAGATTTTGGTTGTGCAACTTTGGAAGGAAAGTTGAATTTTTGTGCGTCACTTATATATAACTGGAAAATGACGTTCAGCATTTATGTTAACTTTACTTCAAAATTATATTAAACATTTAAACATTCAAAACACAGCACACAATGTAGTTAATGGGTGAAACACACATTAATTGAGTCCACAACTGCAAAAAGGGACCACTGCTGCTTTGTGCGCTCTGTTGTAATGTCTGTGCGCACGCTCATCGAGTTGTGTACGCACGCACGTGCGCACAGCTTAGAGGGAACACTGGATGTAACATGTTCATGCTTTTTTCTATTGAATTGAAATGCCCAATTCACTGTATCTATGCTACTCCAGTTCTTGAGCTCGTCTACATATACAGCACCGGTTCTCAAACTCAGTCCCCAGCACCCCACACAGTGCATGTTTTGTAGGTCTCCTCACAGAATCACAAGTGAAATAATTTGTTCCACCTGTGGATCTTTTAAAATGTGTCAATGAGTAATGAATGCACATGTGCACCTGCCAAGTGACCTGGAAAACGAGAACTGTGTGGGGTCGTGAGGACTGAGATTGGGAACCCCTGATATACAGTACCATAGTCGAAGGGTTTATGGATAAAAGGACATATCTGTTCCCTTGGACGATAATTATAAAACCAGGAAACCTGTTCTCTATCTGTTTACCAGACTTTCAGCAAATACCTCACAGGATGTTCCTGCATAACCAGGTGGACATTCACAATTTTCCACTTGTACTGCTGGCAAGAGGTCTATAACATTCGGGGTTGCCGTATCCAATGTTACGGAGCTTAATCTATGAAACAGAAAAACATTAGGACAAAATTGGGATATGCAATTAAAATCATTTTAATTTAATACAGGTTTATTATCTAAATTTTAGACACAAAAAAACATAATGTTCAGTAGTTCACTAGCGAAAATTTAGGATGGGATTGAATACGGGCCTAAGTAACCATGCATCTTGGTAAACCCACGTTGCACTGTGGGGGGAGGGGGAGAGCAGGCTGTAAGTGTACAAAGAGAGAAACTGAAATCTAAGAAATCTATTTATTTACCTCCATACCACTGGGGAACTATTAAGGCATGCTGATCTTTGTAGTGACACATTTCATTGAGTTGAGATTACAATGGATGATGGCCTTGCCATTTAGATCACTTCCTGCCCAATCTAGGAGATTTAAGCGATGAACAGGGTGGACGGTTCCACCAGGATATTCAGGTAATGGAAGAAAGATATCAATGAAGGTGGGATCACCACACGATGGCCGACTACTACTGGAGTCTGCCCGCAACAAGAATTAGGGCCGTAACTAGGGGGGGGGGGGGGGCACGCGCACCGGGCACTGGAGGGGGGGGGGGGGGCGCTGTCAGGTTCACGCACAATGGGAGGTAGTAGCCGCTCCCACCCCTCTCTCTATCTCCTGGTCTCTGGTTCCCAAAGTTTGCATACACTACTAGTACCACCATTGTGCTTCTATGAGGACCTTCTTGTCCACAGTCAATGGCTCTTGGCCACAGGACAATGTATCGGGAAATAGTACACAATAATTTACAAGACGTCATTGTCTTTTGGGCTGTGTGTCTCACCAGCCGATCCATCTCTCCTCCTATAGCGGTAGCACGCCCACCCTACGCCTACTACTATATAACACAAGCAATGACCGACACTATTAATGGGAGGTGGGAGGCAGGAAGCACAGCCCGCCCTCTCCCGCTGCTGCATACATGTGAGGAAGGAGGGCTGTGGCTTCGGGTTTGGGTGAAAGTCCAAATGGTCCGGACCGACTCCGTGCAGCTATAACTGCGACTGTTCATGTTTGCGCCCGCCTTGCGGTGTCTCTGTGTGGCAGCTGTCACCGGCCGGACGGGGAGCCTCTCCTAGGAGCGCAGCGGCGGGAAGCGCTGGTGCTGACTTTGAAAAGACTTGCCGGGACGCTGATTGGCTGAATTCAGCCAATCAGCGTTCGGCAAGTCTTACAGCCAATCAGCGTCCGGCAAGTCTTTTGAAAGTCATCACCAGCGCTTCCCGCCGCCACGCTAGTAGGAGTACAGACGGACGGACGGAGTCAAGCTGCCGCTACAGCGGCTACCCGGAACCCCGCTGCCTGGCTGCACACAGGAGGTAATTTATGTTGTCAGTGAGGCGGTGAACAGGGGTGGGGTCTCCGGCGCCAGGGCCAAGGTGGTCATTTGGTCTCCCCCCCCGCCCGGCCTGTCCCATCAGAGAGGGGGGGGGCACCAAATGACTGCCTTGACCCGGGCGCCGGAAACCCTAGTTTCGGCCCTGCAAGAATACAAAAGAAAAGTCTCTCTTATCTTTCTAACACAGTGCATAACCACAGCACTTCATGGATCCATCAATGTCCACTTATTGTTCCGACATGGTGAAGAGATGCATAAACAGGTTTAGCCCATAAATAAGAAACAAACATACATGAAAATCAGAGTTAGTACCTGCTGATTGATTTTTGGGCAGTGTTGTAACTAGCTCTTATCCAAATGTGATTTATATTAGCAAGAACAGTCATAATCCTGTCTCTGTCTACAGGTCTCTTGGTATAAAAGTCCAAAAAATTCTCCGGAAGCAGCTTTAACTCAGCTGTGTATTCCTCGTATGGCTGCAACAGTAACCCATCAGCCTTTGTGCCTATGGTAATGCCACTTCCCTGAAAGAAACAGAAATGTATATACTGTAAGACATTAATAATTTGATTCACATAGTAAATAGGGTACTTGTGTATTATCACGGCACCCGTTACGTAGTTAGCATAGTGTCCCTGTCAGAATCAACGTAGTGTTCCTGCGGCCAGCATAGTCAGCGTCCCTGTCAGTATCAGCATTGTATTCCCGCAGCCAGCATAGTTATCATAGTCAGCGTCCCTGTCAGTATCAGCGTCATGTTCCCTCAGCCAGCACGGCTAGCCGGAGCTTGCGTAGTTAGCGTAGTCAGTCAGCACTTATTACATTGTGTGGGAACCATTGATCATTTTTAACCTGCCTGACATGACAGGTGTGAATGTGTTCCTGAAACACCCCCACTAGCAACGTCAGCCCGAAGTGTGTTTTGGGAACTGCGCATGTGCATGGTCTATTATGCACAGGTGCAGCTCCCCTTTGCGAATGGCTTTGGCGACTTGCATAGTCACAAACATCAGGGCAGGCTGGGGGCGGACGGCGGGGGTAATGGGGCTCGCCCATGGGAAGGCCCAGTGTTTTATAGGCATCCCCATGAAAACGTAGGGTCTTACCATGGGTATGCGGGCGGGCCGATGTCTGCCAGGGAGCAGGCAGCTGACATCACAGGATATCAGCCGTCCGCCCCGTCTTTGGCCAGGCTTACACAAATACAAGTCAGATTCCACAAGGCAGGAGAAATCGTTCGATGGTCAGCGACTACAGCGGAGGCATATGAGGGGATGTGTTTACGTTACTCATCTCCTTGCATGGTACCGAGAGGAATAGGCAGCGGACGGGAAGGGGGGCACTCGGACGGGCAGTGGCTCAGGCGCTTGCTTCACTCGCCACGCTAGTAATTATTCCCAACTAGAAAGAAGACATATTTTCCCCCGGAACAACAAGGGGCATTAGCATTAAGATTTAGGAACCACATGGTAGCAGGTAATCCAGAGATCTTAGTAACATTTATTAGAAAGATATGGTTAGCCTCCAGGCCAATGTCAAGTTAATTATTCCCAATCGTATTCCACATGGATGGTAAATTAAAAGCTAAAAAATAAAAACCTCCTTGTGTCGACCATTTGCCATGTTGAACTTTTGGCCCTGTCTGTCAAACTTTAGAATGTCGACCTATTGACTATCTATCTTTTTTTACTGTAGATCTATCAACTGGATACCAGCCAACCTATGCTCCATCCTGTATCTGCATACCACTTATATTGGACATTTCCATAGCATTTCTGCTCCAAATGAAGATGTAGTAAACATTCTAACGATTGGACACAGAAGTTGCCCATAGCAACCAATCAGCTATAGCTATCATTTTATAGACTGTACCTGATAAATGAGAACTAGAGTTGATAGGTTGCTATAGGCAACTTCTTAACGTGCTCTATTTAGAGGGTTTGCTCCATCCAGAGCAAAATATAATTGCCCTATCATACATGAATAATTACCTCGCATAAAAATTAACTTCCTGATAGAAGGTGATTTTTTAATATAGTTTGTAAGCAGGGCCCTCCTACCTCTATGTCTGTCTGTAATTACCCAATTTGTCCTATCACTGTTGATTCCAATTGTAAAGCGCAAAGGAATATGCTGCGCTATATAAGAAACTACTGTAAATAAATAAATATCAATTGTGAAGTTCAGCTAAACTGATTAATTTTGTGTATCCTTTAAATACAAGAAAAGTATGGCTTACATGCTGTGCAAGAGACCGGCTCCAAGATGCGGGCTTATTGTGCCAAATCTGACGAGTCTCAGTCTGGGCATCAGAAGATTTGCCGTAATTTGCACAGTTTGCTAACCCTGCCTTTATATTCAATGCTACACGATGTGCGGCAGCAATGTTTGATTGTACACATCATGGTAGAATATGGTATGCCAACATGGCTAATTTTGCAGCGCAAGAGAAAATGATCATGGTTGCAAAGGATTACTGTTGTGATGTCTCCTTGAATTACATATCAATAAAGTAAAAATGTTATTGTTATATAGTATCTAAAGGTTTGCTAAAATACAGGAACCTACGGTAATCTCATCATATCCCTTCTTCCTACATTATAAATAGCAAACATAAGATAAAGTGGTGAGAGATAAAGTGCCAAGAAATCAGCCCCTGTCATTTTTCAAATACAGCCTGTAAAATGACAGAAGCTAATTGGCCTGGTACTTTATCTCTCTCTCATACATCTCCCGCACAGATTGGAGCTCTAGAGTAAGCAATCATATGCATTACCTGTATAACAATGTCAACATTAGAGATCATTTCACCATCTGTACTTTCCACAGGAATATCATAAGATACTGTATACCTCAAGAATCCACCGAAAGATGTCAACTGTAATAAGAAAATAGTTATTACTATTAAATAAATACACAAAACAATGACAAAACAAAAGGCAATCATATAAAGAAGCCAGAGATTATAAGTATATTAGTCTCTAACAAATATTAATGCCACAGTAGTAATAATTACTTGCAGATTATTCATTCTATAAGTGTGATGTACGGTAATACAATCGCATTTGTACGTGTGACATAAAGGGGGGCCCAGTTAATTCTGAAGTAGGTGTACCCTCCAATGGTGCCTTTGAAGGAATAATACGTCCCTTTAGACAAAGGGGCGATCCTCTTCTCCGAATGAAACAGATTTACACCACCATGTGAATACCGTACGTTCCTTATGAGTAAGGGGCGTATCCTCTTCTCCGTAAACAGACAGCATATGATAGAAATATCCTCAATCAGATGAAGTTAGACACTGGATCATCCGAAAAGTGGCTCAGAGTAATACCGGAAATAGATGAAAGAATGGTATATGGCGGGATAGGCCAACCTGTGGCTCTCCAGATGTTGTGAAACTACAAATCCCAGCATGCCTTGCCACAGTTTTAACACTCCCTTATAACAAAACTGTGGCAAGGCATGATGGGATTTGTAGTTTGACAACATCTGGAGAGCCACAGGTTTGCCTGTCCCGCCATATACCATTCTTTCATTTATTTTCGGTATTACTCTGAGCCACTTTTCGGATGATCCAGTGTCTAACTTCATCTGATTGAGGATATTTCTATCATATGCTGTCTGTTTACGGAGAAGAGGATACGCCCCTTACTCATAAGGAACGTACGGTATTCACATGGTGGTGTAAATCTGTTTCACTCGGAGAAGAGGATCGCCCCTTTGTCTAAAGGGACGTATTATTCCTTCAAAGGCACCATTGGAGGGAACACCTACACCTTTGTTTTACATAGACTATCTTTCTAGTGGTGTAGGGTCACCACAATAGGCTGTACCCAGCTCAGACTGCCAGGCACACTGACTGACCTATCATTCTCTTGCTGATTCTGGAGTAGGTGACTGATTGGCAGTTAGATTCCCAGTAAGTGGTTCCTTTTTACTCGCCTTTTCGGAGGAAAGCATTATTTGCCTCTCCTGACTTTAGAGTTAACAGTAACTTCCGTGATATCACACGGTAAACTTTATGGACTTTTTTAGCATATACCTATGCATGACTATTTTTGAATAAACCCTTCCCATTTTCCTCACAGATGAACATCTGAACATGAACAAGGCACAGAGAAATCTAATATTGCACAGCATATACTGTACTTTATTTCCAAGGTAAGATGATGGTGCATCCCAGTAGTAGACAGACTGCAGGGTCTTCCTGGCTTCTGTGTTGTTGATGCTTATTTGATGAGGACCATCAAACTGGTCTTGTTGTGGCTGAATTCCTTCGGACCCACGCAAGTCACTGACACGCCAGCCAGCTGAATCAGACATCTGTAGCAGGGAAAAGAACATATGGTGAGCTAGAATCATTTCAGCAGATCCTTTATGTCTCACTGATGAAGTCCGCACAGAGCACATAAACACGCACAGCTGCTCTTTCCTTCCCAAACTAGTGTTGCAAATTAGGGGTACATTTACTAAGATGGGCGTTCTATTGAAGTATAAATCTCCCAATTTAGTAAATGTACCCCTAGGTGTGAACAAAAGCAGGAGAATCTAAATTTGCGATCTATGCAACAGTGTATGGTTTGCTTCACTCACTTTACTGTTCCCAATCGGAGTTCACATGGATGGTAAAGTATGTATTTCCAAAAATTTCAAAAAAATCGGGAAAAACTCATGCCAAATTTTTCATGTCTTGACCATTGTCAACCTATTACTTGTGTTGACTGTTTGACCATATATATGTAGACCATATGGTGTCCACATATTAATTGTCGACCTAGACATTGTCTGTCAGCCACCCTGAAAACATGCCCAGTGTGTGAAAGTTACATTAACTCGAGTAAATTTGTAACATTATGGGAGTATCCATAGGCAAACACAGCGGGGTTTTCTGGTAGCACAGAAACCCCCCCTCCTCTTGACAAGTGCCTTAAATTATGACAACAATAGCAATGGTATATAATATCATCAATAGAGCTGCCATCACATCAGCTGTCACAAGGGACAAAGCAGAGCTGCTGCATGTGCCCTGTGGGAGATGCTTCTTCTACCACATTTACTGTGTGTGTGTGTGGATCTGAGCCCTCGAACATCGCAATAGACCAGCGAGTAGCTGCCAGGAGGAAGAGACAGGAGCCTTAACATGAAGTGGGAGAATGTGAGCTATTATTCTGTCTATTATGTCTGTGTATTTATTTATTATGATATGTTTAACCTTTTCCTGAACAGTTATCTTATTTAAATGTTTGAAACAGCTTATACTAGACATCTGTACTGTTAAATAGTAATACTGTACTCCATACAGTATCCTATGTATAAAAAGTCTAATTTTCAGGGCTGTTACCACTCCCCAGTCTCCCGTACTTACTCCAATGTGCTGCAGAGTGGGAGACTTTGGATTACATTTGGAAACCCCCTCTAAAAATACTGAGTTTGCCACTGAGTATCGGCCACTTTCTTATGAGTACTGATATGGTAATAAATTTTATGAATACCATCAACCTTATTCTTAAATACTGGAACCTATTTTCTGAGTACTAGTACCACTTTTGTAAGTAATGATACCTTTATGCAGAGAAAAAAAAGCACAGAAAATGGACAGTTAGTTAGCTGCTGGACAGGCAATAGTCCCTGACAATGCACATGAGAAATCTTGTTATACCGTACCTGAGTAGTGTGCCAAAACAGCTCATCGCAGACACCAGACACACCAAAGCAGAAACATTCTACACATCCCTCTGGATTCAGTTCCTGCAGGTTGTAGTATCCGGCCTTACACCGATCACAGTTTTCACCTTCCACGTGTTCCTGAAATGTGGGACAAATATATGATAATGAAGTCTCTATGATTAGATGAGAAAGCCTAATTTGTTATTTTTTCAACAAAATTGTCCGGAAAATGGCATAGATGCCATCCTCTCAAATATATTAATTTAATGAATGGAAAGTTATTAGTCAGTAGAGAAGGTTGGGTCAGTCAGTCACCACATTGAGCCATTGACTGACAGGTAAATGTATATACAGTAAGTTTCCTGTGTATCAGCCTCTTGTGATTAAACATGTATGAGAGATTTAGGGAATTGTTGGATTTGGGATCTCCACACTTGCCAACAATTTGGGCAGATAATCTGAAATAAGTGGTTTAAAGTGCTATATAATGTAATAGGAAGGGCATATAGTGAGTGCGGTTGCAGTAGTGAATTCAGTAATAAAACATATTGTTGCATCTAAGGAGCTATAACCATGCCAACTCCTGTCACACCTCAATGCTTTAATTCATAGCTTAGAACATAATAAAGCAAATAGCATAAGCTCACCTTACATATACACTGCTCTGCACAAGGATCATCATTCAGGCTTCCTATCAAACTGCAGTTACAGCGCTGGCAGTTTGGGTATACCTTATATCCAAATTCGCACTGATCACATTTTGGGCCTGTGTAACCCTCTTTGCACTGACACTGGCCTGGAAGAGCACCTTTAAAATACAGAGGGCATAAGTTATACTAACAAGGTGGCAAACTCTGATACAAAATTTTAAATGATCACAATCCGCATGCATCCCGTCAAGTGTGTGTAACACCTGGGATCCACTCAATATGGCCCCTACGGGCTGATATAGTAATCCTTGGGAAATGTTAACCCTATGTTGCATATTGTTACTAATTTGCTACATACCCAAACATCTCACTATAAAACACTTGAAACTAAATAAATCCTTTATTTTTTTGCCTGTGATTTCTTTCATTATTTTTTCTTGTCACTGCAATACACATGAAGCATGAAAATATTTTAAAAATAAAATAATTCATGCAATGAAGGTTTAAAGTTGACTAAACCGACAGGCTCCTAACTGTCATTGTTTGACCATAGCCTGTAACATGGCAGTTAAGAGCCAATTGGCTGGCACTTTATCTCTCTCGACCTTATCACTCAGCATGAGTTTGTACACCTCCCACATAGTCACTGTTTTTGTGGTCCATAAAGCAAGTTAAATGCAGCAAGTTACAACAAATCTAATATTATTTACACCCAAATAGTATGGTAGTATAGACCGCTCTACTGGGTTATATGCCCGATGCCTGCAGTTTCTAAATCACCAGTGTAATAAGCTTTCCATTTCTGTGTTTCTGAAAATTAGCCTCTCCCAAAGAAGAAGGTGCTTCTGGGTGAAACCATATACATACTTTCTGCATTATGGGGGGTATTTAATCTCCCACCGCTTTCCTGACAGCATTGAACAGGGAGCTCAGCAGAACGGACCCGACTTTAGAAGCATTCGGGCCCGTTCTGCCAAGAACGGCTGATTGTCGATCTCCTGGCCAGAGCTCGACGATACACTGCCGTATCTCGCGGCCACGCTCCCTTTTCGGCATTTGGCAGGCGGGACATTGAATCCCGCCTGCCGATTTAACGTTGAGCCAGCCGATAACGGGACAGGGTCACGGTTGTCGTGACCTTGGATTGAATATCCCCCTATATGTACTGATGTTCATGGCAGATGCAGGAAGATAAAAAATGTGGTCAAACCTCAGAAAATGCCATTTTAGAAGCTTTGTCTGCAGTAAGTCCTTGATTGTGATAGATTCCTGGGCTTGTATGTAGTGGGTATATAGATGATGTTGCCCAATAGAAGTCAACGGGCTTCTATCACACTGCCCCTCTGAGAGGGATCCAATCAGATCCCTAACCACAAACCCCTCATCAGCATGTGCTTTACTTGACCCATGCACAGATAGGATTCTGATTTTTAAACCCGGTAGTCCTATCGGTGCCATGACCAGTTCTTACCGCAAGAGCTACCCTTTGTGATTTTCTACGTGCATATGGCGTTAGCAAATGCAGATAATGCAGGTGTGAGTCTCGGGAAGCATTGCATGCAAAATACGATTAGTGTATCCCTCCCGAAGCATTAAAGCAAATAAGATATATGCAACAAATACTGTATAGGATGAAGATAAATACCTTGCTTAGAATGGCTATCATCAATTACACAGACCGGACTAAGAGACCCAAATGGATCACATTCACACGGAACGCATGGTGCTTCTGAATAGGGGGAGACCTGTACAAGTAAAACATTAAAACTTTTATGCAATATCCTAATATAATATAATTCATGCTGCATGCTATGACAGCTGGTACCGCTACAAATATTTGGGGAGGGGGTGGGTTATACCTTGTGAGGCCTGTAGTATCCTATAATACATGTTTCACAGTTTATTCCAGCTGTATATTGTGTGCAGTTCATGCAAACGCCTCCTCCAATATACTGATCATGAATATTCAAGCTCATGTTCCGATCCGCCACGATTTGGTCATAGTAGCAATCTTCTGCTTTGTTGTGGCAATTACATTCTATAACAAAAACATAAATATTTGTTGGTTTTATCCACTGCTAAGTAAATAAAATAAAAATGTTTAGTTATGGTGCATACACACTGTGAGATTTATTTTCTATTATACCACTATTAGGTCTGGGTCTGGATCTGGGTCTGGATCTGGGTTATGGTCACACGGTGAGACCTACTTTCTATTTGACCTCTATTCTAACTGTGTCTAGATCTGGATCTGTGTCTGGATCTGGATAGTCTTGCCTGCCAAGACTATTTTTCTATTAAATTTATATTAAATTTTGCTTGTATATGCAAAATCGAATAGAAAAATAGTGCATATCTCACCGTGTGTACCCTCAGATCCAGACCCAGATCTAATAGCGGTCTAATAGAAAATAAATCTCACAGTGTGTATGCACCATTACAGTATGTAGTACAACAGTGCCCAATGTAAACTATATCCCCACCAGATAAACGTATTAACGTGCATTCCCATATGCATTCGCCCCTTTCTCATCACAAGTGTATGACACAACTACTCTTTAGATGTGCTGTATCTCTTTAGGACACAAATCCACTTTTCCTACAAAACTTTTGTTTTAGTTTGGTTGAACTATATGTACTGTATAGTTGGCCAATGGTATTGGTGCATGGTTGAACGCAACACGGTTTCTTGGGTGGTTTAATGCCCATGATCTGGAGCCAAGCATATGCAGCCATGGGTTATGCAGAGTCATAGGCAAACAGTCACGTGTCCACTTGTGATTAACAGGTGGCAAATGGGCAGTGATGGGGTGTTGTGGCCTAAGCAGGGCTGTGCATTTATGTATTTACAATACAATACTGAATAATACTAGGGATGGGGTCGACTAGATGGGCAAGTGGTTTTTATCCTCTTTCAAATTCTATGTTTCAAACTTTATTATGGTAGAATTGTCCATTAATCATGATGATAGTTATGAAACCAAGGGTACCGATGGTGCAACCTGACCACAGAAATGCCTGAAATTCAGCATACAAGAGAATATGTGGATAAAGGGGGTTATTCAAACCTGATCGTAAAGCACATATTTTAGCAAATGTACAAACAGTGTTGCACTGCAGGTGAGGCAAATGTAATATGTACAGAGAGAGAGATAGATTTGGGTGGGGCGTGTTCGAACTGAAAATTCCCCCAAATCTAAACATCCATACACACTGGGCGATTTTGCTTAGCGTGTATGGACAACGATGATGTGAAAATCGCTGGGCTGAAAATCGCTCAGTGCATACACACTAAGCGATGTTCCCTCCTAGCCAGAAGGACGCTACTGCATGTCATTCAGTCTGCTGTAAAACCAGCAGACGAACAGCGGCCACCGGAGATGATGCTCATTGCCAGGCCATACACACTGGGCGGGTTGTGAGCAAATGGCAAAATTGAGCTGCTTTTAGCTCAAAATCCCCCAGTGTGTATGGGCCTTTACTCTCTGTGCACAGGTTACATTTGCCTCACCTGCAGTGCATCATGGTTTTGTCCATTTGCTTAAAAATGTGGTTTGTGATCAGGCCTGAATAACCCCCTTAGTTCCATGCACAGAATGTACTGACTTGCATTCAGCATAGCGATGGTCCCATTATATATAAACTCCTCCACCCTCCTAAAAATGTGTGTTTGTCAGATATGTAATTGCATACATCTTCTAAATACTGTACGTATGTGTTTTTATGTGAAGATGTATCAAAGACTTAAGAGACCTGAAGTTGCGCATAGCAACCAATCTGCTTCTGTCATTTCAGATTGTGCTAGATAAAGGACAGTTGATTGCTATGGGCAAGATCTCTTTGGGGTTTATTCTGGTTCACACGCAATGGCAAATTCATTCTCTAATTGATAAAACCATGTGCACTGTAGGTGGGGCTGAGAGAGTTTGATTTGGGTGTTATTTTATTTCTGTGCAGGGTAAATACTGGATGCTTTATTTTTACACCGCAATATAGATATCAGTTTGAAGTACACCCCCCACCCAAATCTAACTCTCTCTGCACATGTTACATCTGCCCCACCTGCAGTGCATATGGATTTGTCCATTGTGAATTTGCCTTTGCGAGTGAACCAGAATAACCCCCTTTGTCTTACTAAGGTATGACACACCTCCTAGGTGTTTTATGATGTATTTAGGTAGGTTACGTAGGTGTTTTTGTGACCATTTGTGTCCATATGTGTGCTGCAGCTTGGGCCTGTGTGTGTGTCTGTGGGTTGAATTACAAGTACCTATCAGAAGAAATCTTAGCTCTTTCTCTTTTGTAAATAGATAAATAAAACAGGCCCCAAAGCAGGAGTGTCAGGATGGGTGTCTGATTATTAACACAATTCATAAACACATCAGCTATAATTTATTAAAAAAGATTCACACGCAAAGCAGTTCTCTCTGTCTCTGTCACAGTACAAAAACATTTCATTACGTCAACACAAATATGTGAGTAAGCATGTGATCACTATAGTAATACTTCACTGAGGAGAGAGAAAAAAGACAAGAAATTCATTAGTAACAGCAGCAATTACAAGTCACCTTTGACTAACAGCATTAAAATCACTGACTACAGGAATAAATACATTGAAAAAGTTCAAAGTTTCAAAGAACAGAGACCCAACTTACTCTCACACTTATTGCCAATGGAAATGGTGCCAGGTCTCCATGGATTCTGGTGGTAACCAGGGCAACACTCATTGCAGCTCTCCCCACAAGTGTTACGCTCGCACTGACACTGGAATCTCTGCATTTAAAAACAAACAAAATAAACCCCCAAAATGGAGAGCTTTTAAATGTTACCGGCAATGTCACAAAAATTATGCTAATGTAATGTAATGTGTGCTCTGAAAGCGGTAATCCTTTGCTATTAGCTCTTTGGGCCAATGATTTCAATGTTAATGTTTTTTCCTTTCATTCCATGCTTTACTTTAATATGTTTTTGTTTCCACACTATTGTAAGCTGTATGAATAAAAGTATTCATTTCTAGGAAATGTGCAAATGATCTAATGAGAGCCAACACTTTTTGCAGAAGAATAACTAATAAGATAAAACCTAATAGGAAAACACTGCTTTGTACATAGCTGTAACTTACCATGGTAACTTCATCATACGGGCAACTGCGAGCATGTCCATAGCAAATGCACATTCCTCCTACTGATAGGTCTTTGATAGAGTAGTAGTACTGAAATAAGGATGAAGAAATATAATATATAGGAAGAGTGTAAAAGACACACGCATAATATAAAGGTTAGGCCAATGGCGTAACTACTGTAAGGCAGCCCCAGCTACCACTTGGGGGAGCAAGCCGCAGCAGGGTCTGTGTGGGCGCCGGCACCCGCTTAAACGCACTGACATGCTGCTGACTACCGCTGCTGCCCACTGGCTGAGCACCGGAGGTAAGCCGCAGCGCGGGTGCGGCCATGGCAGAGATGACAAATCCCCCCACTGATTCAATTGACTGTACACAGAGCCGGCTATTGGCTATTGTGTACAGGATGGGCGGGCGCATGTGCGTGCTAGGGTGGCCTGGGATGCGTCGGAGCTGAGGGAAGCAGAAGTCTCTGCTGGTCTCTCTTCCTCTATCCTGACACAAACATTTTTGCAGGGGGGGAGCAAAATTTATAGTTACGCCACTGGGTTAGTCATATCCCTATTAGCAACAAAATAATGCAAACTAAGGGCCTGATTCAGTACCGCTCACTAAGCAGCAAACGACCACCGGGCGAACATATGCCCGCTCCCCGGGAATGCACTCAGTACCATGCGAGGGGATGTACGAGAACGCATACCCTGGCATGCGGCCGAGGGTAAGAGAGAATTAATTTGTTGGTCGACAACCCCAACATAAATAAAAGTCACTGAAAACTGACTTTTATATCCGCCACTATCTGTCGAAGACAGGTAGTGGCGGGCAGAAAACGCCACCGCTGCGTTCCCTTGGAAATGCCCAGCGTTTTTATGGGGATGCCCATAAATTGTGGGAGTTTCCCTCCAGCCACCCGCCCCCCTCCCTCCCCTACTCATGTGAATGTCTCGGCAAGTGTGATACTCGCTGAAGGCGTTCGCATAGGGGGTATGCACATGTGCAAATACAGGTTGAGTATCCCTTATCCAAAATGCTCGGGACCAGGAGAATTTTGGATGACGGATTATTCCGTATTTCGGAATATTTTAATATTTCAATGATGTATTTTGAAGTATCTTGCATTTATGCTGTATAAACACATAATATACACACAAATATATTTTATTACCACATAAAATACACACAAATATATTTTATTTGTTCAAAAAACAAGGTTTCAAAACGTGAAACAAAATGTGTGTACTATCTCAGCACTGAATTTGAATGCCAAGCAATCATTGTCTTGCACATATATAGTGCCAGTTACATATCATGTCCCCAGTGATGCTGTTACAAATGTCCCCAGTGAGTTTTTAGCAAAAAAAAAATTTTTTTCACTTTCTGGAATGTCTGGTTTTTGGAATAATTCGGATAACGGATATTCGGATACGGGATACTCGACCTGTACAATGCATTATCTAGCATTTCCCATGTTTGGTAACAACACTTTTGACATTTGACTTTACTGCACTATCAGATGCTTTGCTGGTTATGCTGCATAAAGGAATGGCTGTGAATCAGTCTCTATAATCACCAATGGAGGAAGCACAACTTACTCTTCTTGTCACTATGGGATCCACATCCTTTAAATCTGTGTGGCTGAGGGTCATGAGATCTGCATTAAGGGTTCTGATACGTTGCAAGCGCAGACGGATGTATCTTGCAGAGGTAAAATCCAGCAATTTTGGAGTAAGATCATCAGCGCTCGGTCTTCCATTAATTAGTGAGGTGTGGATCTAGGTTGACAAAGAACAAAAGTATTATGACTTGATGGGTGTACACTATGGAATGGCTAGACAATTTAAACAAATTTCATTCAGTGACCTTAAACTCTACAGACAGAACTCCCACAGATCCCAAAGTCTGAATACCAACAGCAAAATCTGGATGGTCATAATCCCTATGGATCCAAACAATAAATTCTGGGGTTATGGTTAGGCACCAAGGGCATGGTTAAGGTTAGGCTGTGTGGGTGGAGGAAGTTAGATTTAGACTGCAAGGGGAGATAGGGGACGGTAAGGGTTATACTGCAAGAGGTGATGCTTTGGGTTAGGCTGTGAGAGGAATGGGTTAACGGTGGTAGTGGGCTTTAAATGCTTTCTGGGACCCATCAGGATTTTGACCCCCATAATGTTGTTGTCAGTATCTGGACTGTCTGGATTGCGACTGCTGGGATTTCACACCTAACCCCTTATGTTAAACATAGTGTTGAACGGTCCTTAATTTATAGTAAGTACAGATGTAGCCACGCTCATCATGGCTCTGATGCAGCTGCACGGGCATGTCTGGCAAGCCTAGTCGTACCTATGACTCAGCACACCAGGCTGCAGCTAATGTAAGGATAATGGCCAGGGGTGTGACAAAGATGCACATGCATATTGGTGTGCGCACACATGGCGGCATACGTTTCACATCCACATAATACTGGAGTCACGTTGAGAGTGGCGACATCTTTATAAATGGTTTTAAAGTAATGATGGTACTTTTGTATTATCACAGCGCCCTTCGCATCGCATACCACTAATTAAGGTATGCGATGGAATGCGATGGGACCCGATTTTCGGGTCAAAAGACCTGCGCTGTACAATAAAATATTGCATCGCATGCCATTAAAAATGGCATGCAATGCGATTTTAATTTGTACAAGCACCCTGATGGGGGATTACTATTTTAAATGCACCCCCATTGTTAACGCCACCCCCACTATCAACAACAACCCAAAGCGTGGCGAGCGCAGTGAGCCCGCGAGGGGTGGCAGTACGCGTCCTCCGACCTTTTCATACCCCCACTATCCACGTCGGCGTGGAGTTGATTTTAGATAGTGTGGCGAGCGCAGCGAGTCACCGAGCCCGAAGCGTGGTGAGCGCAGCGAGCCCCGTGAGGGGACGCGGATTACATGTGAAGTAATCCGCGTGCGCTCGCCACGCTTCAGGCTCGTATTCCACGCCGACGTGGATAGTAGGGGTATGAAAAGGTCGGAGGACATGTACCGCCGCCCCTCGTGGGCTCGCTGCGCTCGCCGCGTTTCGGGTTGAGTTGATAGTGGGGGGTGGCGTTAACAATGGGGGCATTTAACATAGTAATCAGCCATCAGGGTGCCTGTACAATTAAAAATCGGGTCAAATAACATTGCATCGCATGTGATCGGATCGCATGCGATGCGACCAACACGATATCTTATGATGGAAATCTTGGGCGAAGTGATAATACACAAGTACCGTAGTGATTATATATAGTTTATACGGTAGTTGGACCCAAAGGTACTAAAACATGCAAACTGAAAATAATCTAAGAAATGTATTCAAGTGGTTTTCTTGATAGATGATTTAAGAATTTGTTTAGTATATACAAATAAATGCTAAATACTTACTTCACCATGTTCCAACGGCACAAGCCTTGAATAATAAGATGTACAGATCACTTCATCATCTCTCTTGTATGTTGGTGGACCAAGTCTTGGTGTCACATTGTAGCGAGTCAGGCACTCTGTGTCACTAATTGCATAATATTGCCATGGCATAAACTCAACTCCATCCAAAGAACGCTCTAAAACCCAGTTACCAGGTCTTGGAGAATTTGCTGCCTTGATGATAATATAAGCAATCTGAAAAACCTAAATAAATATTTTATATTTTGAATTAGTTAATTCATATAAAGAAACACATATTAGAACTAGAACCACCTTTGATACTCACATAATCATTTAAAACTTTATAAGAGACATATAATGTATTCAGTATAGATAATGTCAAGGTTGTCTTTGTATATAAGGTAATAACTAACAATTTATGATCATCTATGTATATCTCTAGTGTCCGTGCGGCTCTGAAACACTGCCATCTGTTGACAGTGAATGAAACTACATCTACTTGCTTTGAGCGGACTTAAGGTCCATACACACTGGGCGATTATGCCCAGCGTGTACGGACAGCGATGACCGCTGTCATCGCTGGGGGGAAAGCCACTCAGTGCATAGACGGAGGGGGTGGATGGCTTTCCATAGCGCAGTGCTATAGGAAACCGTCCACAAAGCCGGTCATCTGCTGGTAATACAGCAGATGAGCGACAACTGGCAGCGATGATGCAGGAGCGCACAGCAGGTGCCATCTCTATTCTAGCTTGGTGACTTTTACCCGTGAATTGCACCTATTGGCTGCTAAAAAAGTTAAGAGCATTATAACTATAGTCAAAATAGTGGTGTGTTCCACAGTAGAAATAAACGCATAGGATTAGAAGGCGCAAAAGCGCTGTGAGTTGGAACGCAAAGTAACGCACTTCTGGTGCTATGAATCGTGTACAGGAAGTGATAGTTCTGGGAAATGCTCCCGGGACTGGTGGGTGCTTGCGTTGTATGCACCGGAGTTTGGTATGTATACTTTAGCGTGTTAGCATGCCTTTTGCACTATGTCTTGCAATAAGTTGAAAGTGATTTAGATCGCCCTTGTTTATTTGAATGCTGATTGGTGTTGTTACCGGTGGGAGTTACCTCTCTAAGAATAAGAGGTGGCCCTGTGGGTAGGGATCTGTTGGTCTGTTTGTTTGCTGTGGTCATGATTAAGGCCACGTTCTCTGGCCGAAATGTCGACCTGACCTGTATGTGATTGTATTCACTTTACTGATGGATTAAATATCCCGTTTGAAATATTACAAAGCCCTGGTGAGTGCCATTTCTACTTCTTGGATTTGTATATGTGGCTCCTACGTGGGACTTCTGAAGGGCGACCCCAGGCGTCTACATATTTGTAAGTGAGTGCCAACCTGTTCCAAGATATACATACATACATACATGCCACATGAACAGCCTCTGCACCAGTGCACCTTACTCTGTAGGACTGTAGGAGACCTCACAGGCTCAGTGCTGCTTCTGATTACAAACCCTCCCATGACTAGGCTGCTGCTGCTGTCCTCCATGGGCCTGAGAAGCATATGATGAGCTCCACCAAGCAGAGCTCTTCACAGGCCTCTCAGCCTCTGACCTCTTGTGAAAAGTCTCATGGGACTGAGGTCCAGATGTACTAAGCTTGAAAAGTGATAACATGGAGAGTGATAAAGAGCCAGTAAATCAGCTCCTAACTGATATGTTACAGACTGGGCGTGAAATATGACAGGTAGGAGCTGATTGCCTGGTTGGATGGATGGCTTTCCATAGCGCAGTGCTATAGGAAACCGTCACTCTCCACTTTATCACTTTTTGAAGTTTGATACTTTTGGCCCTTAATCAACTCCCAGTAATGTGTGCCTTGGCTCCCGATGCTCAGCACCATTAATCATGGTCACATACTATCCCACTCCCATGCACAACACCTTAAAAAAACCTAAACCTAAAAAAAAAAAGAAAAGTTTTTTTTTTTTTTTTTAAATACATGCCAACCACAGGGGGCCCCTAGCTAGAGGGGTCCCAGGGGTACTGACCCCCTTTGCCCCCCTTTAATCTGGCCCTGAGTGCAGAGTCCATATATTCAAGTGCTGTCAGAAAAGTACTCTGACACAGCTCTGGAGTATGAGACATGCCCCTAAGTAAGTGACAGAGAAGGATACAGCAGCAATTGGGGGGCCCGCTTTATCAAATCTAAATGCAGCAGCAGTAGGCCAAGGCTGCTTTTATAATACCCCATTCAGATTTTTTTTTTATGTGCAACTTCAAGATAATCTATTCAGGGCTGTGATGGGGTTTGGAGTGAAGTATAGCCATGCCAGTGCAGAATGTGCACAGCATGTGCAGATGTACAGTATGCTGTATGTGGATTGCAACATGCTATCCATTTGTCATACTGGAAGTATTTATTATACCGAAAATGCTGCAGCCATTGCTCAGTGTTACTTTCAGATACTAAAAAACACATGTCTGCAGCTCCCCAGAGTCCTGTGATTTGCAAATCACTACAGGACTCTAGAGAGCTGCAGGATTACAGTTTACTGAACACGCTTACAGTATGTTTCCTGCTCAGTTTGGGAATGGGAATGCTGCGCATACAGACATAGCCATGGCAGCATGGGAACGTCTGGCATGCATAGCCCCATCGGCAACTCATTAAGGTGGGCTGCACTATCTCCTATGCAATAAAATCTCAATGGCTGCGCACATGCAGGCGTGCATGCGCATCGCAGCAAACTAGTTGGAGGATTCTCCAGAACGGCGAGGCTCATGGCTAATGCAGCAAGGCCGTTGCATAAAGCTGCGAGCCTCGCCGTTTTGACGCCTGCACACACCGTTTCCACCACGCTTTTTAAGTGCAGGTCAGTTGAATACTGAGGACGGGCTATGACGGCGAGCAATAGGCACTGCTGACCATCATATCTCACCTGATCAGCATTGAAAATTCTCCTAACAGTCCAGGTTTTAGTGATATGAACAAATGGTTTTTATGAGGTCTTGCGCTCAGTAGGTTTAAATATAACAATATGCAAATGAAGCTGGACGTGATTGCAGGTGAATACAAGCACACTTTTATTGCTGCAGTGGGGAACAGAGTAAATCATGTGTCTTTAAACGCATGTAATAGACAATGTCCAGTGTATGCAGATCAATAAGCAAGTGCTGTGGTGCACAAAATAATGAGCCTGTGGCTCAAGTCTCTGGTGGGTGGGTAGCGGGATGAAAGCACAAGTGGTGGAGAAAGGCAGTCTGGAATGGGGGGGGAGGGAAAGTCTGAGTGGCACAGGACTGGTGGTGCGGGGGGCTGGCGTCCCGTCCCGACCGCAGTACACCTCTGACCTGTGTTTGCCGGACTGTGTCCTCCTCTGGTCCCACGTCGCGATCACCTTTCGATGCGCACCTCAGTCGTGCAGCCCGCCGGGCTCCACAGATTGTGTCTGGGGTGAGACTTCCGGGTACCGTTATCGCGAGATCCCGGCACCGGTGCCTCAGTCCCTTCACGCTCCGTGCGCTCTACTCCCAGCCGGGAGGAGACTTGGACTAGGTAGGATGTGGTGTCTCTCCAACGCGTTGCGACCCTTGAAGGGTCTTCTTCAGGGAGTAATGTTTGTGGAGTGGTCTGGACGTGGTTTTTAACTATTTTGCCGGTGGGAGGCGCTGAATGTCCGGTGGCCATCTTTGTTGAGGGCAAATAGCCCATTCTTGTTTTGTGCAGTTAAACTCAGGGAACTGTTTGTTTTCAGGTATCAGAACTGCAAATATAACGGCTGGCAAACTTGTATGAAAGCGCAAAAGATTGTAACAGGCTGATAATTTAACTACTTAACAGTGGGGGGCGCTGAATGTCCGGTGGCCATCTTTGTTGAGGGCAAATATCCCATTCTCGCTTTATGTAATTGGGATAAGGGAACTGTGTGTTTTCAGGTAACAGAACTGCAAGTTTATGGCAGGCAAGCTTATATGAACTGGCGAAAGACTGTAACAGGCTGATAGTAATTAAGTTATCATAATCATCTATGTGATGAAATGTGCGGAATTCAATGTGTCCGGTATTTTAAGGGATGGTAAATGTCCCTAATGGTTTTAGTAATTACTTATAGACCTAACCTCATTATCTGCGTTTAGGCCCCTTGGTACCATGGATCTGAGTGTAAAGATCCACTTTAATTCTTCCTTATTGATGGTTTGGATGAAGTCGCCCCCTCGCCAGTTTTTGTGCACTAGTTTAATCCCTATGATAGATAATCCTGTGGAGTTACTGTTATGCACGTCTTTAAAATGCTTTGAGAGGTTATGTGTTTCTGATCCTTTGTTAATATTTCTTATGTGTTCTGACGCTCTTATCTTTAATTTTCTGGTTGTTCTACCTACGTACTGCAGGCCACACGGGCAGGTGGCTAGGTATATGACTCCCGTGTGGTCGCAGGTGATGTGCTCTGAGATTTTGAACTCTTCTTTTGTTATGTGCGATCTGAATGAGTCTGTCTTCTTTGTTGTGTTTATGTGTGATTGTTTGCATAGTTTGCATCTACCACAGTAGTAGAAGCCTTTATTCTTGGTGTTTTTGTCTCTTGGTTTTATGTGGTTGTTGGTGAGTTGTTGTTTTAAGTCAGATGACTTTCTATATATCACTCTGGGTTTATCCGGCAGAATGTCGCCTAAGGTTTCATCTTCTAAAAGAATGTGCCAATGCTTTTTCATGATATTGTAAAAAAGTCTGTTATCTGTATTGTATTTGGTTATAAAAGTGAGTTTGAATTTGTCTGGGTCATTCATTGGTTGGTCTTTGTACCTAAGAAGGCTTTCTCTGTCTACTGTTTCTGCTCTGGTGTATGCCTTGTGTACTTTGGTGCTGTCATATCCTTTCTCTAGGAATTGTGTGCTCAGTTTGTCTGCTTGCGTCTGGAAGTCTTTTATGTCAGTGCAGTTGCGTCGTACTCTTTGAAATTGGCTTATGGGGATGCTGGACAACCAGTTGGGATGATGTCCACTGGTGGAAAGAATGTAACTGTTAGTATCGACTGGTTTTTGGTATATTTTGGTTTTGATGTGATTGTCCTCAATGAATACAGTGATGTCCAGGAAGTTTACTTTAGTTTTACTATATTCTGTCGAAAAAATGAGGTTGTTTTGGTTGTGGTTGATATGGTCCATGAATGTTATGAGACTGCTCTCTGTACCTCTCCAAATGAATATGATGTCATCTATATACCTACGCCAGAGCACCAGATTCTCCCCTAGCTCGTGATTAGACCAGATGTTACTGTCTTCCCAACAACTCATAAAGAGGTTGGCGTAGCTAGGGGCGAATCTGGTGCCCATAGCGGTGCCTGTGATCTGTCTGTAATAAGTGTCTCCAAACCAGAGGTAGTTATGTTCCAAAATGAATTTTATGCAATCTAGAATGAATTGTGTTTGATCAGTGGGTAGTGACGTGTCTTGTTTGAGATAATGTTGGACTGCTTCTATTCCCTGGTTGTGGTTAATGACTGAGTAGAGGGAAGTGATGTCACTGGTGCAGATCCAGAAGGAGTCTTGCCATTCTATGGTCTGGAGTGTCTTGATTATGTCTGTTGTGTCCTTTATGTATGCTTTCTGTGTTTTTACGTATGGCTGTAAAAATTTGTCTACGTATTGTGACATGTTTGATGTGAGGGATTGGATACCTGATACTATAGGTCGGCCGGGTGGATGTTCAGTGTTTTTGTGTATCTTAGGGAGGTAATAAAATACAGGGATGACAGGGTTGTGGTTATCGAGAAACTGGTGTTCTTTTTCATTAAGTATACCTTTGTCCTTGCCATCTTGGAGTAGATTTCTAAACTCTTTTTGGAATGTTGCTGTGGGATTTCTGGTGAGTGGTTCGTAAGTGTTTGTGTCGGATAATAATCTCATGGATTCTGTGATATAGTCTTTGGTATCAAGTAAAACAATCCCCCCCCCTTTATCTGCTGGTTTGATAGTTATGTCTGGGTTGTCTCTAAGTTCTTTCAATGTCTCTAATTCCTTTTTGGTAAGGTTCATGTGTGTCCGTGGTTTCTTAAGGTTAAGTTCTTCCAGGTCATGCGTTACTAATGTTTCAAATGTGTCCACTAGATGTCCTCTCATATATTGTGGGTAGAATCTAGAGGTAGGTTTAAGCTCGGAGTGTCTGTAGTTGTCTGTACTGTCTTTTTTGGGTTGGTATGGTAGAGGTTTGTGATGATATTTGGCGAGTGATAATTTTCTAGTGAATCAGCCTGTTACAATCTTTTGCGCTTTCATACAAGTTTGCCAGCCGTTATATTTGCAGTTCTGATACCTGAAAACAAACAGTTCCCTGAGTTTAACTGCACAAAACAAGAATGGGCTATTTGCCCTCAACAAAGATGGCCACCGGACATTCAGCGCCTCCCACCGGCAAAATAGTTAAAAACCACGTCCAGACCACTCCACAAACATTACTCCCTGAAGAAGACCCTTCAAGGGTCGCAACGCGTTGGAGAGACACCACATCCTACCTAGTCCAAGTCTCCTCCCGGCTGGGAGTAGAGCGCACGGAGCGTGAAGGGACTGAGGCACCGGTGCCGGGATCTCGCGATAACGGTACCCGGAAGTCTCACCCCAGACACAATCTGTGGAGCCCGGCGGGCTGCACGACTGAGGTGCGCATCGAAAGGTGATCGCGACGTGGGACCAGAGGAGGACACAGTCCGGCAAACACAGGTCAGAGGAGTACTGCGGTCGGGACGGGACGCCAGCCCCCCGCACCACCAGTTCTGTGCCACTCAGACTTTCCCTCCCCCCCCCATTCCAGACTGCCTTTCTCCACCACTTGTGCTTTCATCCCGCTACCCACCCACCAGAGACTTGAGCCACAGGCTCATTATTTTGTGCACCACAGCACTTGCTTATTGATCTGCATACACTGGACATTGTCTATTACATGCGTTTAAAGACACATGATTTACTCTGTTCCCCACTGCAGCAATAAAAGTGTGCTTATTCACCTGCAATCACGTCCAGCTTCATTTGCATATTGTTATATTTAAACCTACTGAGCGCAAGACCTCATAAAAACCATTTGTTCATATTATCTATTAGAGGGCAGCCCCCCCTCTTTGAGGACCTGCAGCTTGTAAGTTATCACTCCCCCAATCGGGTTAGCGCCAACCAACCTTTTTCAGGTTTTAGTGATATCCATGCTTCAGCACAGATTAGCTAATAAAATAAATTGAGGTAAAAAAATGAAAAAGTTGCCTGGCGCTAGTTATAGATATCCCTGAAGCCAGGACTGTTAGTGGACCACGGTTGGAAACCCCATGGCTGTATTTTTATTGCCCACTAGAACAAGTAGTAGGTGAACACTCGGTTTTTGAAGTTGGTGTGTTCCACCAAAGCAGCAGGCCTGGTGTGGTGTACCTGTAATGCAGTTGTTACTATGCACCAAAAGTGGGTGGAAGGACAACTGGTAACATTGCACCCAAGACCCATTGGTGGACATGGACAGCGTAGGCTAGTCTGTCCAGTCCTACCCCACATTACTGTAGCACAAACTACTGTACTGACTCTGATAGAACACACAGCGAGATGGATCCATGTAGCCGAGGACCAGTCAGATCTCTATCCATTTTAATGTTATGGCTGATGGGTGTACTATAAAATATATTAATGGTACAAAAAACCAATGTGCCTCTTGCATTATATTTATTTGCAATTATATTATATGTAATACAGTTGGCGGCTGTATTATTATTATTGTTATCATCCTCAATATCACCACCACCACATCCTAATTTTTATATTCACTGTAGTTCATTTTTAATGTAACCACTTATAGTATGTATCTTTACAATGCTGCTTGTTTCTCTACACAATACAACTGGAAAACCCTTACGGTTATGTATATATTCATCGTGAATAACATAGAATTTACTTTAAGGGTAACTGGAGGAGCTTTGCAGTATGTTACATGCAGGTATTGTGGATGAAGTATGCTATGCAGGCGTTAGAGAGGAACACTATGTTATTGGCCTGTATGATAAAACAATCTACAATATACAGTATCATGAAAGCACTTACCCCCTCTTACAGGAAAGGATTGGAACCAGCACACGGATATGAAGTGAAAGAAAAAACGTGGTTTATTGTACAAGCATTATTGCACAACAGACAGCTGTTCACCTGACAGCCGTTTCAACTGCATGGCAGCAGTTTTCATCAGAGGTCCTCTGATGAAAACTGCTGCCATGCAGTTGAAACGGCTGTCAGGTGAACAGCTGTCTGTTGTGCAATAATGCTTGTACAATAAACCACGTTTTTTCTTTCACTTCATATCCGTGTGCTGGTTCAAATCCTTTCCTGTAAGAGGGGGTAAGTGCTTTCATGTTTCTCATATGTACCTGGCACCGGACTATTAACAATTACCTGCATTGAGTGCCATCCTGTGACACATCATTCAATATACAGTATCTGCATACAAAATAACCTTTATTTGGTATACTTATTTGTTTTCCAGTTGTCCTGAAGGTCCACAGAACTTCATATCATATCCAAACAAACAATGGTTCTTTAATACGTTGTTACAGAACATCCACTGATTAAATGTATGCTTATAGCTGATTCAGCAGGACTGGAAACACATCTGTGCATTCCTAAGAATCATTTCCATAAAGCTTACAGTATGTTTATTTATTTTTTGCTGTACAAAGTGACAAAGGTTACAACCACAACCATTGATGTGTCCTAATGCCATTCAAAAACACTAGAACACTGAGCATGAAAAGTACGCAGTACACATTTGTTCTCAAAATGGGCAAAACCATGTGCACTGCAGGTGGGGCAGATGTAACATGTGCAGAGAGTTAAATTTGGGGAGTGTTAAAACTGAAATCAAAATTGCAGTGTAAAAATAATGCAGCCAGTATTTACCCTGCACAGAAACAAAATAACTCACACAAATCTACAGTAACTCTATACATGTTACATCCGCCCCATCTGCAGTGCACATGGTTTTGCCCATTTTGAGAACAAATTCGTACTGCGATCAGATCTGAATAAGGGCCTATTTCACCATTATTCACTTAATTGTTGGTCTCTGGTAATATAGGGGCAGATGTATGAAGCCTGGTGAAGAGATTTGGGTATAAAGTAGAAGGAGATAACTCACCAGCCAATAAGCTGTGTTTGAAATATGACAGTTAGGAATTGATTGGCTGGTGCGTTATCACCTTCCACTTTATCACCAGGCTTAATACATGTGTCCCATAGTCTATTAATTAAATATACTCTAGAACAGAAAACCCATGGAACATATATTTGCACAGTCATAAAAGCCATTGCACGCTTCCATACCCCAGATGCTGACAAGCATGGTTGGCTGAACAGCGGAAGAAGCTGTTTTCATTAAGCTGTTTCATTCAATGGCTGGGAATTTATCAGAGCGAACAATGCCAAAGCTGATCCAGCGAACTGTAAATCCACTCTCGCCAGGTTATCATGCAATGCATTCAGGAAGAGCAGTGCAAACAGCACATCCATGGTTTGTAGAAGGTACTGTAATGAATGTATGATGGGACTATGCATATAACATCATGGCAATGCATACTGATATGCACTCAGCTTTTGCAAATGTCAAGTATTGACATTAATGCAGGCCCTGTAGTCTTCATAGTCATTATATTGAAACATGAAAAATGCTCTCTGGAGCTGTCATACAACATGGGTTTTTCACATGCATGCCGACCTAGTGGTGTCAACCTAATGCTTGTAGACCTAGTGACCGTATCCCTTGCTACTTCTGCTCTCGGCACTATTCCCAGGTGTAGTCCACATGGATGGGTAAGTATGAAATAGTATTAAAAAAACACCCACACTTGCCTCAACCATACCTTTGCCAACCACTCTCATGTTGACCATTTGAAACGGGCAAAATAAAAAAAAGAAATGTTGACCTTAAGCACTGTGGACCTTTTAAACGTTTACCTTTTTGACCGCATGGACCTTTTTTTACCTTTTCTACCAAATGAATGTCGCCCATATGTGTTTAACCAATTCACTATCGACCTAATCACTGTCGGCATATGATCCAGATACCCTCCTATCACACATAAATAAGTGTTACATGTACGTTGAGCAAAGAGCTCTGTATGGAAGATCAAATGAATTATCATTAAATGTAAGGAGGTGTGTCGGGAGTGGGCAGCTGATGTCACATGACATCAGCCGCCCACCCTGTTTTCGGCGGAATGACCGCAAATAAAAGTCAGTCTCCATGGACTTATATTTTATGTGGCCTGAAGAAATCATTCGATGGTCGGCGACCATGGAATGATTTCGGGCCCGCATGCAAGGCTGCAAATGGATGTTTATGCAAAACATCCATTTGCAAGCCTGCAGGAAAAATCTGCCTTCGAGTGGGGGGTGGGCGTTTGTGCGGGTAGCGTTTAGTTGGCTCGCAAAGCAGCGAAATTCAACCAGAATGACCTCCAATATGTATATTACGGTCAGTCGTTCACTGGCTTGGAGCTGCGAGCATGGCGTTTACAGGTAAATAATGTCTCCTCCATTAATTAACACTCATCAAATATATTTTTCTGTGCTGAGCTCCTGTACACTTTGCAATTCCAATACCATATACTGTACAATGGTTCTATACAAATGAACATGCATTTTGCTTGAGATGTAAAGAACAGTGTATGACAGCGTTCTCTGGCTAATGCAATGAGTTCCGCCACACTAATAATGTGCATTCACCCTCACTGTCTAGAACTTGCACATCTCAATTGAGGAAAAGAGCGCTGAGAATAAAAGACCCAAAAGTAACCGTGGACACCACACAAACAGTCATGTGACCCAGGCAATGCTTTCTGAAGGAGATGCTTTCTGAAGGAATGTCTGTGAAAAGCACCATTGCACATAATGGGAGACAGAAAGTACATACTTTCAATGCATGCGGCTGCTAATTTTCTCAGAACACAGCTGTGAAGTCCTTAGAGTTTCCGTATTGTTAAAGACTTTAGAATTATATTTTATTTGAAAATCTACAACATAATTTACAGTGGTGAAATTTTCCTACACTTGCTTATATCTTATATATAACATTCATTTATCTGGGTTTTTTTTGCCTGTCGTTATGCATTTGGAAATTCCTGCACCAACTGGGGTGAAACCAACGCAATGTGGTCCATTTGGATCTTTGCCAGGTTATAGGTGGTAAGTGGAGGGGGTACTTTAAAACAAACATGCCCCCAAGCTCCACAAACAGCCCATCTCTCTCTTGCCTGGAATGGAATGCGGTACAGGCAGAGAGAGGATGCAGCTACTATACCACACTATGCGCTGGAGCTCCACCCCCGCCCACCATTTAAAATTACAGTAACTACAGTAGTTGCCAGCAGTTGTAATAAATACATGCTGCTGGCTAAGTAGTATCGGTTAAAAGGGGGAGTGAGGTGAAGGGGTCAATAATGTAGGCATTGAGGAGCAGAGGTCAGTGACAGAGTAACTTTTTTGGCAAGGGGGACCAAAATGTATAGTTACGCCACTGGGATCTCACAAGCGATCCATGCTGAATTAGCGCCATTATAGTGAAAAAAATATCTGTGAAACAACTTTGTTTTCTGAATGACTCCTCTTAAATCATTTAAATGTTGTTTTTACAGTAGCAAAGCACAATGTAAACAATTCGTTAGCCATTTTGGTACCAGAGTAGACATTGGATGATTAATGTACTCCAGATGTTTTGCCAAACTTTTAAAAGGCATGATCTTTGTCAGATTTGGCAATATATGTTTATACAGTTTTGGTCAAATCCAGAGAGGGTAGAAACTAAGGATTGGTATGCTGGGACATAGAAGGACATAATGGGTATGCTGGGAGATGCAGGGTACACCCTTCAGCCACTAAGAGAGGGAAGAAACTACAGTCGGATGGGTATGCTGGAGATGCAGGGTACACCGATCAGTCACTGGTAAAGGGCGGAAACTAACATAGACAGGCTGGATGGGTAGATGTAGGGTAAACCAATCAGTCACTAAAGGTGGCCATACACTACTGAGATGTATTGCAGCAGTACTGTATGACCATCCGAGAGAGAGAGTCAGATGGTAAGAGGGGGGAGAGAGAGAGGGAAGAAAAAAAGGAGGGGGGGGGGGGGGTGAGAAAGAGGGAAGAAAGAAAGGAGGGGGTGAGAGATGGTGTCAGTGATAGAGAGAGGGTTGAGATGTTGTAAGGAATAGAGAGAGAGGGGGGTAAGAAAGAGGGGGGTCAGATACAGAGAGAAAGAGGTGAGTTCAGGCCAAGCTAGAGGGGTGAGAGAGGGATCAGGTAGGGACAAAGGGGGGTCAGGTAGAGAGACAGGGGGAGGGGGTCAGACAAAAAGAGAGATGAGTGATGGAGAGTGGGGTCGGGAAGAGAGAGATAGTGAGTTGGGGGTCAGCCAGAAGGAGAGAGAGAGGGGGTTCAGCCAGAGAGAGGGGTAAGAGGGGGGTCAAGCAGAGAGAGAGAGGGGGGGTGTCAGGCAGAGAGAGGGGAGTCAGGCAAAGGGTGAGAGGAGTTCAGGCAAAGAGAGAGAGAGGGGGGGGGAGTCAGGCAGAGATAGAGGGGGGTGTCAGGCAGAGAGAAAAGGGTGAGAGAGGGGATTCGGGAAGAGAGAGGGGTTAAAGCAGAGAGAGAGGGGTAAGAAGTCAGGCATATAGAGAAAGGGTGAGGCAGAGAAGGTGGGGGGGGGTTCAGGCACAAAGGGATGAGAAAGGGGGATCAGGTATGTAACCTGCATGCATAACTCCTGGCCGCCAGCAGCCCCCTAACCTTAGCGGCACCACTGGAGCCGCAGTGCCGGAAGCCGCAGGACCTGCAGTGCCTCTGCTGCCTTCCAGACCTCTCGTCCGCTCCTTCCCTACCCTTCCTCCCACCATGGAGACTGGGGCTGCTCAACAGTCGCTAGCTCTGAAGCGCCGGCAGCTGTCTATCACCGCCTGCGATCCGCCGATCCACGGTGAGTGACAGTGGGATGGAGGGGGGGGAGGCTCTTGCTCACTGAGCTGGCCAGAATTGTGAAAGCAAGGCGCCTTTTCAGCCTAAGTTGTCTTCCAGAGTTCCACCACTGCTAACATAGATGGACAGGATGAGTATATTGGGAGACCAAAAAGTCACTAATAGAGGGTGGAAAATAACATTTCCCAATTTCTCTTGAACTTCCCGGCAGCTCGTTGGGGGAACTTCCATCCGGTGTGGCACTTGATGTGATTTATCGCATGTAAAAATAACACGGAAGGACTCCAGGGAGCTGCCGGGGAAGTTCAAGGGAAATCGGATGTGATTAATCGGATGCAGCCATATTGTGCACTGACAGTTGCGATTCCGATTTATCCTATGTGCAAGAGGTTCAATCTCCAGATCCGATGCGCACGAAGCCACGCATCGGTTCCGAACCTATGTCAAACACATGCGATTTACCCACTTTTCACCCAATTCTTTGGCCCGATCTGTCGGAATCAGGTGAAATCAGCCATAAGTGTATGGCCACCTTAACAAAGACATATAAGTTGAGTATGCTGGGAGAGTATGAAAGAAGATAACTCAGGAAGGAATAACTTAAGAATGGAGAAGGAGCCCCAAGAGGAGACAAGCTGCCAAGAGCCACACATTACATGGTATCATGACCACACATATTTGGGGGGGGGGGGGGTATTGGTGCTGGTCCACTGCCCTGCTGTAGTGCTGGGTAGATGGCACAGATTCGCAAGGTTATTGACAGGGAGTAGGCGTCTGAGCGTGGAAACCGGCCATTTAGTAGTGCTAAGAAAACGCAGGGAGTGTCTGGGAAAATGCTAGGCGTGCCTGAGCATTTTAGGGGAGGGTGTGTGACATCAGCTCAGGACCTGATATTTATTATTTATTTATTTATTAGCAGTTTCTTACACAGATTCCGCAGCGCTTTAATATGATATGCCTTTTTCCATTGCTGGCCACACATCAGACCAACTTTCATCCAACCATCCAACTAGTTGGTTGGATGGAATAAAAATCTGGTACTGGATGGAAGCAAATGTAATTTGTAATTCAGTAATTTGCTCCAAAAATCTGGAAACGGACAAAACCTGTCACTCAGACAAAGTAATGTAGTTTGATCTGTTTGATTTAAATAATTTCACTGAATGTTTTTGTCCATTTTCCTGGGTTTGTGAGCCAATTGTTCTTTGTCATTTGCCCCCATCCAGTACCAGATTTTTATTCCATCCAACCAACTAGTTGGATGGTTGGATGAAATTTGGTCTGATGTGTGGCCAGCATTAGTGTCTGGCTACTCTGAGCCTGTGATAAAGGGTGTCCAGCGCACGCACAGTGACCACAATCATTTTCAAGACAGGCTTTTACTCTAGTGGGGCGGCAGCTTAACTGAACGCTGGCTGTTTTGAATTTCTGGGCGATCAGGTCTGAATCGACCCAATGTCCATTGTGAATCTGAATGTGAAGATCATTAGAATAGCATTCACGCTGAAACTGTCTACCAGAAGCAGTAGTTGTAATACAGTCCAACTATTAGTAACACATTCATCTCCTTTAGCCAAGAAGTTCTGAGGAGAGTTCCTTCTCTCGGAGATCTGGGGAAGCCCCTGGGGCCCCTATGACCATTGTCCCTAAGGCATCAACTCGCTGTTTGCTTAACACAATGAGTCAAAACCACAGCGCAAAGAAAGCCCGCAGGACTCATTACCACATGAAAGCTGCATACTGCAATAGAGAGGCCTCCACATCACTTTATACAAGGATCACTCAGCGGCCCTTGTGAGTTGTGGTATTAGTTTCTTTACCAATAAACATGTGTAGTACACCAGATGTGTGTGACAAGCTTTATCCGTACAAATACAAAAAAACAAATATAAAAATCAAAGGTTGGGTGCACAGAATTGAGTTAGGGGTGTACATTTACCACTTTTTCCTTAGCCGCTCACTTTCCAAGGTCAAGTCCATTTTACTGTAATTGCTTTTGCAAAATTCATCCTCTGAGATTAAAATGTAAATGTGAAGAGGCTGGTTAAACAGTAACCAACAACCAAATGTAGTTGCTGTTAGAAAATGATCTGGCTGTGGTTAAATGACTCACTGTACTATTACTGCACTTTACAATGAATTCACAGTTCATTGATCATAAGCATTTAAATTAAAGCAAACAGAAAAAACAGTTATTGTTCAACCAAGATCACTGTGTGCAACCAAGATTACTGTGTGCAACCAAGATCACTGTGTGCAACCAAGATCACTGTATCTGTATTGGTTTGTAAGATGGATTTTTGGTAAGAGCATTTTGCTTCAACCTGAAATGCACAACTATATTTATACAGATGTGTCTACCTACCGATGGAGCGACGCTCGTTATTGCTGGGGCTGGCGCTTCCATCGCCAGCCCCCACCAGCCATCCGACCCCCCCCCTTCCTAACCCTGCCCGTCTTCCTGAAGCAGAGATGGGCAGGGTCCCTCCGCCCAGCCGCCGACAGACTGGGACGCGCGTGTGCGTAAGACGCACACGCGTCCCAGTCTGATGGAGTCCTTCTCTGCAGGCTCTCGCCAGATCGGACATTTTGGCAAGAGCCAAGCAAGAATGAGAGGGGCTCCATCTGTACATCTAGCCTCCCTGCATGTTAAACAGCCCTTCTGGTTGTCTGCAGATACAACCACAGGCACATACGCGTTTAAAATGATATGCGATCACTGGGTACACAATGGCGGTTATTCTGGTTGATTCGCAAGGCTTCGAATTCGCAGCCTTGCGAGTCCACCAAACCCAGCCTTGCGAATGATTGGTTGCCACCACCCATTCGCAAGCGGGATTCGCAAGCAGAGCATGTGAATGGATGTTACACAGTTATATATCTCAGGGTTGCCTACCTGACCCTCTCCTTCAGGGAGAAAATGCTCTGTTGCTGGACTTCCCTGGTAATGTATGATTGCCATCACCTGTGGGGAGCTAGGTAATTGATAAGAATGGTGTTTCACCATAAGTGGGTCAGGTAGGCAACCCTGCTTTTATTTATTAACAGCATACTTGCCTACCTGACCCTCTCCATGTGGGAGAAAATGCTCTGTTCCTGGACTTCCCTGGTAATGTATGATTGCCAGCACCTGTGGTGAAACACCTTTACCTAGCTCCCCACATGTGATGGCAATCATACATTACCAGGGAAGTCCAGAAACAGAGCATTTTCTCCCGCATGGAGAGGGTCAGGTAGGCAAGTATGATTAACAGTTCTTTATATAGCGCAGCAAATTCCGTTGCGCTTTACTTAGCAGTTAGATAATTCAGCTTGAATGCGTAAATTCCATTGATCAACAACTTTTAGTCCAATAAGTAAATGCTAGTCCAGTTGGTACAATCCCTACACTCCTTATACATATGATACAGTGTAGTTCAAACAACACTGTTTACATCAAAGCAGCCTTGCAAGTTAGGAATTGTTTAGAACTACCTTTATATTAAAAGATCAATATTCCATATTAAACTCTTTTTCCTTATCATATACTTGAAGTCTTTGCAGGTATGTTTCCGTATAAACAAAGCTGCTGTACCTAGACTATTACCACAATATGAAACAGAAGGTGCATCACCTGTGTTCTCACAGCAGTGTGACAAATCTTTAATCGGTCTGTTGAGTGATGTGATAAAGTTACTGAACTTTTTGAAAAACTAAATGCCTTCTGGCCCTAGAAAGAGAGCTAGCAAATCATCTGCTATAATTACAGAGTAACTATGCACCTTGTGGAGATTTCAAAATCTCTCCCATTTAACCTATTTTCCAGCTGGTAACACTCTCTCCCAGGCATGTTAAACTCATGTGACATTAATGACCACATCAGCTAAGAAAATTAACTGAGAGTCACTTTTCTTCCAGGAAATGCTAGAAATAGACCATTAAACGAAATGCTATGATATCATTTAACACACTTATAATTACCTTCTCGTGGATATTTTGGATCATTGTTAAATTAAACAAATAATGGCAAAAACACTTTCAACACCCAAGACTGAGAAGTACATTGCCACTAGGACTTTATTCATATTATTTATATTTTATTAGACTTATGATTAACATTGTATTTAACCCAGACTGTAAATTATACATTAAGGGAGATACGAATGCTGGCCACACATCAGACCAACTTTCCTCCAACCATCCAACTCGTTGCTCGGATGGAATAAAAACCTGGTACTGGATAGGAGCAAATGTAATTTGTAATTAAGTCATTTGTTTCCCAAATCTGAAAATAGACAACAGCTGTCACTCAGACAATGTACTGTAGTTGGACCTATTTGATTTAAACAATTTTATTGAATGTTTTTGTCCATTCTCCTGCGTTTGTGAGCGAATTGCTTATTGGCATTTGCCCCCATCCAGTACCAGATTTTCAGCCCAACCAAGTAACTAGTTGGATGGTTGGAGGAAAGTTGGTCTGATGTGTGGCCAGCATAAGAACCATAAACTAGGACAAGGACCACATTTAACCCCAAAAATAAGGAGGCTCAAATTTATTTATCTGTAAGCAGAGGCATAATTTGGTCTGGTGACACCCTGTGTACTCTCTGTATACCCTCAGCACGCACGCTGGAGGTGTGTGTCTAAAAAGGGGTTTGGTAACTTAATATGGGCGTGGTCTCATGGGGAATCCTGATTATATCAGTCTGGAGGCATGGGCAGCATCCCTGGAGACTGGTGCCTGCACTGAGGGCTCCTCCTCTGTGCCAGTAGCTGAATGCCGCAGGAGGCATCATTGGGTTGCGCATCGCTATCACTATGGTCCCTACTCACGGAGCGATGTATGGGCATTTTCAAAGCGATCTAGTGAGAGCACTAAGCAAATGCCCTGATATTGCCCGTGTGTGGGCCACATTAGTATAGCCCCTTAATCTCTCTCCACTGTTTATCTCTAAAGTGTGATAAATCTCCACCTTGATCTCTTGTGGGGCCAAGCCCTTGCTGAGAGAAAAACATAATGATAGTTGATGAGTATTACATTTCAAAAACAGTGGTATAATTACTTGTTTTAAATCCAGAGTTATGGTGACCCAGTGGTACAACCTCCCGTTCTGAATACTGGGACTCTGCCACCATTCGTTAGTGCCATCAATAGCGTTGGTGATTGGGTGCCGTTCTTGAAAATCAGAAAACATGTTATTTTTAGAAACATGTATGTAAAACAACAGGAGGAACAAATTACTATATTACCAAATATATATATATATATATATATATATACACACAACAATAACTGGGCGTCACTCAGAGTCTTGTAATCAGGAAAAACGTGTATTCAGTACACAGTGATACATCTACGTTTCGTGACGAAGGGGAGCACGTCCCCGAAACGTAGATGTATCACTGTGTACTGAATATGAATACACGTTTTTGCTGATTACAAGACTCTGAGTGACGCCCAGTTATTGTCGTGTGTGTATGGACGTGTCCGGTTGGGAGGGCACCTGAGCGCTGTATCCCCGTGGGGGAACCAGTTGAGCCGGGGCACCATTTGCTGTATATATATATATATATATATATATATATCAGTGCAAAAATCAGGCGTCACTCCGGGGCTTATGTGAACCAAATATTTAATGTGAGGCGGTCAACGCTGTTTCGGGTGTTACCCCGTCGTCAGGACCAAAGCTCAAACAATGTGACAAACCAAAGTGCATCAGCTTACGGCTGCAAGCGGCAGCCCCGGCTGGGTGATGGAACAGATCAGAGGGTCATCTAAATGTAAGTTTGTTATTTAAGCACTGCACTTTGGTTTGTCACATTGTTTGAGCTTTGGTCCTGACGACGGGGTAACACCCGAAACGGCGTTGACCGCCTCACATTAAATATTTGGTTCACATAAGCCCCGGAGTGACGCCTGATTTTTGCACTGTATATGTGGTGGATCCCCCACCTTGGTAGGCACCCGTGCAAATACCAGCAGGAGTGCGAGGAGTGCCGGACATCATTGGTTCATATATATATATATTTATATAGGGTATATATAGATAGATAAGGTGCTGGATAATACCATAAGGCTAGGAGAAGGTTGATAAAATTGGTACATCACGCCTGACCTAACTACCTATATATTACTTCAGTTCATCTTTTATCCTTTTAAATCACTGTTATTAGGGAGTCATACCTTATCATAATATAAAAGAAATGAGCATATATTATAACACTAGTTACCAGCCCATCCAAATGATAGAACAACATAACAGTAATTTCAGCGCTGGAGGCTGTACGGCATGCAAAACACTTGAATTCCCCCATAGAGGTGATCAGCAGTATTAGGTAACAACATGTGTTTTGGATTATAACTATGACCCACAGTCATTAAATAGGCTTCTCTGACTGAAAAAACACCAAAATGTAAATATAACTTGCTTATGTACTAAAGTAACTATTGACAACCATGTGTGAAAATTTTATATTTTATCAGTTTATCAGAAATAAAGATAATTAAATAAGGCTCCTTTTATTACCGGAAACACTTAATAAACAACATAAGAAATATAACTATACACATCTAAAAAAACGTAGAAAAATAATATAAACATAAACAAAATGAATAGGTTGTGTAATAATTTTTTTGGTGTTTGGATAAAATTGCATTATCTACACCTGAGATTTTATGTTAGAAAATATTTAATAGACTTGGAATCTAATTTATTTCGGTACTTGTTTCCTATCTGGGCGCCCGCTAAGTTAATTGCGCACCATGCTATTCTCCGTATAAAAATCGGATCGCATCGCATCGGATACCACAAATACACATACACGATATTGAACGATGCGATGCGATCCGATTCGATACTATCCACTAGGGCGTGGAGTGAGAATAGAATAGTGTGGCAAGCGCAGCGAGCCACCGAGCCCGAAGCGTGGCGAGAAGACGCGGATACCTTCACAGGTAAACGCGTCCCTTCGCGGGCTTCCCAGGTGTCCGCGTCGCCATGGACACCTGGGAAGCCCGCGAGGGGACGCGTATAACTGTGAAGGTATCCGCGTGCGCTCGCCACGCTTCGGGCTCGGTGGCTCGCTGCGCTCGCCACACTATTCTATTCTCACTCCACGCCCTAGTGGATAGTAGGGCATGAAAAGGTCGGAGGACGCGTACCGCCGCCCCTCGCGGGCTCGCTGCGCTCGCCACGCTTCGGGTTCACGTTGATGGCGGGGTGGCGTCAACTACTTTTGGGGGGACATTTCAATGTTCAGGGGTGTTTTTGGCCCATTTACTATTGTTCCTATGATAATTTGGCTAAATTGAGCCATTTCACATTGTTTCCTATGGGAAATCGAATCGAATCGCATCGCATCGTATACCATCGTACATCATCGAGTACCGAATCCGATGCGATGCGATCCGATTTCATTACGGTGCCGTACGTAGAAAACCTGGGCGCCCAGATAGGAAACAAGTACCTTTATTTCTATTTATATAAATTTTTTCAAATATTCTCTGTAAAGCGCTGCCAAATATGTGGGCGCTATATAAATAACTGGTAATAAATAATAAATAATTTTTAATATAGTTGTAAGCATATATTAGATCAAAATAGTAAATGTAGGTAGGAATAATTGATTCAATAGTATTCAATTAGGGATCTTGACTGTCGAAACGTCCTAACAGTTGGAATCCTGGAATACCCCTTTCACACCAGAAAATGCAAGGACCGACCCGGGAATATGGCCCAGGGATCATGCCAGGGCATTCCTGGGTTGGCCCCTTTCACACCAGAAAAGTCCCTGCATTTTCTGGTGTGGAGGAGGTGGGCAGGCGGTGGGATGTGGGCGGAATGGTGGGCGGAGGCGGGCAGGAGGTGGAGAGTACTCCCCTCCGGTTGCTGGTCCTCGGTGCAGGTCGGGGATCCACACAGGCTGCGGGCGCACATGAAGCAGCTCTCCGGCCGCAGTGAGGGCGCCGGAGAGCTGCATCATCTACATACGCGGCCTGTCCTGTCATCTGCTCCCGCCGCCTGTGTGGATCCCCGGCCTGACAACACACCGAGGACCGTCAACCCGGGTGAGTACCCCCTGCCCCTTTCACACCGTTGAACTCGGGAACAACCCTGCTTGGGCCCAACCCGGGAATTTAGGCTGGTGTGAAAGGGGTATAACTCAACAGTTGAAATACAATGTTCCGGCTATCGGAAAATCCGTGGATCAGGGAAAACGGACGCGGATTATAAAAAGAAAAAAAAATAGGTTTGACAATCCACAGCCGTATCCAACAAAACAGATCCGACTTTAAAAAAAGTCGGATCTGACAGCCTTCAATACTATCATTAACGATAGCATTGAATAGATGAGTGCCGATATTTCTCGCCAGAAAGTATCGACACAAATTAAATACCCCACCTCTATCTATCCCTCTCTCTCTATCTATGTATCTATCGATCTATCTATCCGTAAATTAGGACAATTTACCTTTTGGATTAACGCTGTTCTGGTCACAGGTAGGACATTGTGGATTTCGTACGATTCTTCCCGGCACATGTTCGACCAGTTTGCAATACATCTCTGGTCCCATTTCCCCACATGTAGCATTGGAGGTGATTTCTGAATTGCTGGCAAGGTTTAATATAGCGGGGAACAAGCCTAAACAGAAAGATACAATATTAAATTTGACAAACAATAAATGGTACTGCTTTCCTAGCACGGCGCCCACGATCTAGATTGTATGTGTGGGGCTGATATATCAAGCATCTCATGCATCTTATGTGTTTGTGCGGCATAAGATGCATGAGATGATGCAATCGACGCGATCGACGAGATTGACGAGATTTTTACATTGCAAGCATCTCATGCATCTTATGTGTTTGTACGGCATAAGATGCATGAGATGATGCAATCGACGTAATCTACGAGATTTTTACATTGGAATCAATGTAAAAAGGCCCCAATACCCCAATTTTAATTGCTAACCCCCCCTCATGGGTGAAATGGCCCCCCCATTGTTAACGCCACCCCACTATTGACGCCAACCCGAATACATGTAAAGTAGTCCGTGTCCCCTCGCGGGGCTCGCCACGATTCGGGCTCGGTGGCTCGCTGCGCTCGCCACACTATATAAAATCAGCTCCACGCCAACGTGGATAGTGGGGGTATGAAAAGGTCGGAGGACGCGCACCACCGCCCCTCGCGGGGTCGCTGCGCTCGCCACGCTTAGGGTTGGCGTTGATAGTGCTGGTGGCGTTAACAATGGTTATTGGGGGCTCACGATTTTGGATCTCATGGATCTCATGCATCTTATGGATGCATAAGATCCATGAGATTAAAAAATCGGGTCCATCGCGTTGATTGTATGCCTTAAGTACCTTAAACTTAAGGCATACAATCAATGAGACGGGCGCCGTGCTAGGAAACCAGTACCCTTTAAATGACTGTTCTTATTACAGTACAGTAGCTATTCATCTTGGTAATTATTTCATTATACCATATACTGTATTTGAAACTTATTTATAATAATAAATATATACTAAATATAATAATGATGGTTTCAAACATTAAATCACTTTTTTTAATTTGTCAAGATCACAAATTAATTTAAATGCAACATAAATTTTATATAAGAAACATACAGTAAGAAATGATGACATAATTAAAATGAAAACTAAACATTAAGTAAGCAGGGATCTGAAAAAAACAATACACTGAATGGTCTCTGCAGACAAAACAACTGAAATATGACAATAAGCACTAGAGATAAGATATCAGGGCATCGCTGGACTAGACACAGACACAGACATAACCCAGCAGACAGAGCTGTTCAAAATAATAAGAGGAATTTGCAAGACTGGCAATTTCTGAGCTCTTGAAACATGAACACAGATAACAGAATCCAAAAGCTGTTTTTGGCACCGGAACTGCTTCTGTAACTAGAGCACAAACTAGACAGACAGACAGGCAGGCAGACAGACAGGCAGTGTGGAGCAAAACAAATATGTTAGCCCATTGACTCCAGTCTAATGAAATAGGATGGCTAGATAAATAAAAAGGATGATTTGTGCCCAATTTGATTTAAATCAGTTAAAATGGAAAACCAATTTCGCAACAAGTTTTCAGTAAACTTGAGTGAGGAACAACAAATGGGAAATTGAAATCTCTTACGTTGGGGCAGATGTATTAAGCCTGGTGAAATGATGGAGAAAAAGTGGAGATAAAGTGGAAGGTGATAACGCACCAGCCAATCAACTCAGAATTGTAAGTTTTTAAACATAGCTGATTGGCTGGTGCGTTATCTCCTTCCTCTTTTTCTCTACTTTTTCTCCATTTTATCACCAGGTTTAATACATCTGCCCCATTGTGTTCCAATTTCCTACATAACGCATGACAGGGCTGATACCGATGGCGGGAGCGCTGCATATGCCCTGTGACAAGGCCACAACCCAGGTAGAAAAGCTCAGTCACTCTGATGGCCAATGCGTTTCGACAGCGACCTGCTGTCTTTTATTTGGACTCCTAAATGGAGTATTTTACTAATTTTATGGAAACCGGAAATGAAAGTCGTGATCCGGAAATAGCTTATCCAGCAGGGTATACAGACGGCCGCAGGTTCAGTCACTCTGTAGCCTTGAAAAAGACAGCAGGTCGCTGTCGAAACTCGTTGGCCATCAGTGACTGAGCTTTTCTACCTGGGTTGTGGCCTTGTCCACTCCCGGCCACTTCTCAGGTATTGTGTATTTTTATTCATGTTTTTACATTTTGTGTTTTTTTTATTGGACTAAATTAGTGTGAGACTAAGACGGTTCCCTCTTATTTATATACTACCCCATTTGCGAGTTCATCTAATATGGAGGAGTACAAATGAGGAATGATAAAGAAAGTCGTGCTGTAAGTAACGATACGCACTGCCACACTAAGAGCTTTCCACTTAAGGTGACATCCCATAAAGAAACCTTTTTTATACACTGTGTTTTACAATCTCCTGTGAGTTTGGTACGATATAGAGGTTTCCCATGTACCCTTGAATATTTGTGCACTCCTGAATTTTTGAGGACTTACACATTGTTTTTGCTTTTCAGTATCTAAACGTTGCCATATGGAGATTGGTGTATGAAATTCAAAGAAATTTGACAGATCCAAAGAAACCTTTATAGGAGTCTTTTTATCTATTCCTAAGTGAGTATGGTATGCTATCTATTCACATCCCCATGTCTACACAGACGTGACCCTTTAAAGAAACCTGGATGCACGGGATCTCACTATCTAATTTTGTGAGTTTGGTACGCCACCATTGTGCTTCTCCCATCACTTTTTGATTAATTTAATTATCTGAAAATAAATTGACACGTTCTTTTTTCTTTTATTTTTAAATATCACGATCCACCAATATTCATCACACGGAGTCAAGTGCCATCAATGTTATTCTTCAAGCAAAAACATTCCAGTGCTGTATGTAATGTTACAGTGCCACACCTAGCTCCCTGTCACTGAGGAGTCTACACTTTGGTGTCTCCCCTCAGAGGGTGACACTTGGGTCCTACCCACACCCCAAAATGATGCCACTTGTATACTCTTTGTATACACATACTGGGTGACTATCTCCAGCGTGTAAGGACAGCGAAGATCGTTTTTATTGCTGGGAGGGAAAGCCGCTCAGTGCATACACACTGAGCCGCTTTCCCCTTGCCCAGCGCTGTCAGTGGGGGGAGGGTGGCTTTGCATAGCACAGAGAAATCCATGGGCAAGTACCCCTGCATGCCTCCACCTGTGTCCGCACGCACCCAGCGTATGCACATGTGCAGAAATTCGCATGCACATTGAGAAAACATTGGCCCTGTGCGAACGAACGGGCCACTGCAAATGGACCTGAATAGGGTCCAGAGAGCTTTGTAGGGGCATTTTCTAAGCGATCTAGTGAGATAACTTAGAAAATGCCCTGAAATTGCCCCATGTGTAGGTATCTAAACTCAAAACTACAGGGAAATACCCTGTGAGACAAAGGGACTATTTATCATTTCCCCAAGACTTACCGCTAGATAAACAGGCCCCAAGGAATGTTTGCTTATGGCTAAAGAACTGTTAATTATGTTCATTGTCCTTCCTTCACAAATTCTGTTAGCAGTCACCCTTCTGTTTGCTTTTAGTGTAAATATATTCCCATCTGTTTGATTTTTTCCGATCTGTATTATCTGGACTCTTCGTGCTGTCCCACAACATGGGTTACAACTTGTTAAATCAAAAGTCATTCTTTGTCCTCTGTATTTGATGAGGGCTCATCAACAGGGAAAGAAGTGGAACAACAGGCACGGAGGAGCCACTGTTTTTTGTTTAACGGGCAGTGCAAAAATAGTGTTCGCCTGAAAACACCTGGACGAGAATAAGACTCCTTTTACTGAACAGGAAATGAGTGGGATTCAGAAACACCACCAGACATCTGGGAGCACCTCCTGGAGGCATCCATGGCTGGGTTACCAAGAAAAATGGCACAGGATGTTTACTTTCCTAGTCTCTGTATTTATGTCTTCCTGTGAGATGTTTTAGTTTGCTGTAGAAAGTTATGTGAAGTAGCTGACTATTATATACTGTTTGTATTGTCCTTAATGCATGCAATCATTCATTTCTGTGCTTAGTACCTCCAATAGCTCTGTACATTCACAAAACATGTCAATTAGTTTTATCTTTTTAAAATGTAATATAATTCTAATTTGGCAAACAACTGCTTGCAAATTAGATATATATTTTAACCAAATGATCTTCCTGCAACAACCCATATGTAAAATAAATGCAAATGTTGGAAAAACATCTTGCATAAATAACTTCTAGCAAATAAGAGATGCATTTTTTCTTTTTTTTAGCAATACAACACAGAATTTTAATTTAAATGGTCCTTTTATTTTATAACGACTCATCATTCTGATACAACACCGTAGGCGAATCTAGGGGGTGGTCCGGGTGTGCACAGGACCACCCATTATCCCCTTTAGCCCCATTAGCTGAGGGATGGGGCTTTCCAACGAGCCCAGCCCCGTGTCTCTAGCCCCCTGTGAACCGGAGATACGGGCAGGCAAAGCTGGAATGTTTTCCCTATAGGATAACATGGGACCCGCTAATTCTGACCCCCAACCAGTTCAATAGCTGCCAGTTTCCCCTTCAGCATCACTGAAGCTTGAGGTTGATCTCAGTCGAACCCAAATCGCTGGGCCTTCAATCTGATACCAGGCTGGATCCATATGGGTTAATTGGTTCCAGGGATATTGAGGTTAAACGTTTTTTTTATTTCTTAATTGTAATTTGATGGGTGCCGTTATAATACACAAGTACCAAATTTACAGTAAGTGGCACTTTTGGGAGCATTGCTTAAGGGACACTACAAGTGGCGGTATGTGGGGGCATTACGCATAATGTGTGGCTTAATGAGTAAGGGGCATTACGGTGTGCAGCATCATGTGTAAGCGGCATTATTTGTGCAGCATCATGTGTAATGGGTACTATGGTGCGCGGCATCATGCGTAATGGGTACTATGGTGAGCGGCATCATGTGTAATGGGTAATATGGTGTGCGGCATCATGTGTAATGGGTACTATAGTGCCATCAAGCAAGAACTCCCTAGCAATGAGCACGTAGGTAAGCAGCACTTATGTGGCAAATATGTAATGGGCCTTACGGTTTGTTACATAGTATGTAATGGGCATCATGATGTGTGGCACAATGTGTGAGCATTATGGTGTGAGGCCTTATGTGTAATTGGCAGTAGCGCACGCAGGGGGGGTTTCTGGGTACCCAGAAACCCCCCCAGGAGTCTAAGGGCCATAGGCTGAAAGCTGAGGGTCCCCTCTTTCCATGGGTACAAGAATTTAAAAAATCGGCACTTGGGAACCGAAGATATCTGAATTCAAAGCAGTGGTCCCCATCCAAGCCTGTTAATTGCTCTTCCAAGTCAGATATTTCAGGTTCTATCTGACTCAGAGTTTCTCTGAGGGTATATTCCAAAAGCTGGGACTCTCCCCCATTGGTGGACACTAGTAGCTTGTCTCTACTGTGCCCATAACCAGAGATATCAGCCTTCCAGCAGCTGGTTACTGCTCCAGCTCCACACACCTGGTATGTAGTTTTATATACTCATTGGCAGATTGCTCTGCCTCCTGAACTCTGATCCCCTAGTCCCCATTACCATTTGGTAGGTGGGATTCTCTAGTTTTTAAATCCATTAAAATCTAATAAATGGATTTCTGGGAACTGGAGATATCTGCAGTCAAGCAAGCTGTCTCCCACCAGAAAATTATGAATAATATGCCCACTCCACTATACACCCCTCCTCTGCGTATTAAACATCCTCTACCACCCTGGAAGTTATGTATCAGGGCCCCTTCATTCAGCCCAGTGCCCCATTCTCCCACCATCTGTGCAGTAAAGGGGTAATTAGTGGAAATTACTGATATAGGCCCTACATGCTGAGCGGTTGATATAATACCCCCTACCACCCGGGGACATCAAAGCTTCCCCCACCCCTAATGCTGGAGGATCGGTAGGTGCCCCAATACATTGCTATGCCCAGGAGTCTACACTGCTGTTGACGCCCCTGTATGTATATATATATATATATTGGTCTATCTATAATACTTTAACTGACCCGGCATATACTGGGTCACCTAAGTGTCCATCTCTGTGCTTTGCTCCGCCCCTCTGGAAACCCCCTTCTGAAAATCCTGCGTTTGCCACTGATTGGCATTACGGCATGTGGCTTTAGGTGTAATGGGTATTACGGAGTTTGCTAAAATGTGTAATGGGCATTACTGTGTATGGTCTAAAGTGTAATACCACACCCCTTTTTGTGATGCCACACCGCCTTCCCATGAGGTCATGCCCCTTTTTGCCACGCAAAGGTCTCCCTACTTTTATGTCTAGATCTGGGACCACCCATTGCTATAATTCTAGATTCGCCTATGTACAACACCTATCCACAAAATACTGATACAATGGAATGCTTCAATAGTTTTTGTTAATGGTCATCAATCATCCGTTAAATCAACAATCAGCCTGGGGCTACAACCTCTATCTTAATTAGAAGGCATTTGTGTAAACATGTACAAACCCATTGAAGAGATATGGTGTATCTTTTAACCCATGGGGATTTTAAATGGTTAATGATTAGAATCAAGAACACAAAGTTAAACGGGTATTTGCTGAACATTTCCCAGAGAAGTAAAATAAAGATGAGTAGAATCACTTGTCTATTTTAGATTTTTCAATGATTTATGTTTTGCTCTATACACGGGGCAATTTTAGCCCTATATCTAAGCCAGAGGTGTCCAAACTTTTTGCAATGAGGGCCAGATTTGGTGAAGTGTAAATGTGTGGGGGTCGACCATTCAGCCTGACATTCTTTGAATCATTAATCACTTCAGAATGGTCCCCCACTCTGCCCCCATTCATTCTATGTCCCCCAGCCTACCCATTCACTGTATATTCCCCACTATGCACCAGTGTTCCCTCTAAGCTGTGCGCACTTGCGCGCACACACAACTCGACGAGCGTGCACACAGACATTACAATAGAGCGCACAAAGCAGCAGTGGTCCCTTTATGCAGTTGTGGACTCAATTAATTTAAATTTCCTTCCAAAGTTGCACAGCCAAAATCTTTTGCCGCACACAGCCTTCGTAATATTAGAGGGAACATTGCTATGCACCCATTCACTCCCTCAGCCTGCCCCCCTTCTCTTAATGTCCATCAGTGCCTCCATTCATTGTATGTCCCCAAGCCTGACCCTCCTTCACTGTATGACTCCCATGCACTGTACTGTATGACCCCCATTCACTATATACCCCACTCTGCCCCCATTCGCTGTATGTCCCCCAGCCTGCCCCTGCTCCCCCTTCTCTGAATGCCCATCACTGCCTCCATTCACTGTATGTCCCCCAGCCTGACCGTCCTTCACTGTATGTCCCCCACTCTGCCCCCTCCCTTCTCTGTATGTTTCCCAGACCCTTGTGTGAGCCAGAAGAAGGAGAGGCAAAGAGGGCACTGCAAGGACAGGAGATGCTTGGGCTCCCGCTGCTGCCCTCCTCTGCTCTGAATGTTGCGGGAGCAAGCTTCCCCCTTGCTGCCCCCCTCCCCAAACACTGCTGTCACTGTGATTGTGGAGTAGGGTGATATACGATTGCAGCAGCAGGGGTAGGACGCCAAACACATCCGACTGTGGCAGCCGGCACCTCCTCACTGCAGCAGACAGCAAGGTAAAGGTGCGCTCGCCTGGACCACACCTTTAGTGTCCTGTGCTGTGCTTCCCACATCTGATGCTCTGCCCGCTTCCTGCTGGAGGCTGTGGGCCGCTTAAAATGACAGCACAGGCTGCAATTGCCCCCCGGGCCTGACTTTGGACATGCCTGATCTAAGCGATCTGTCTAGATCGCTTAGAAATTTACCACAGATCGCTCCATGTGTATGCCCCACAACTATGGCTTTACGTGGTACCCATCGCCTGACTAAATCGTGACGACATGTAGTCAAGGTCTAGTCAGATCGCCAGTGTTCTAACAAGAGAACACTGGTTAGCACAGATCACCCATACACACATTGCTACGTGTGTATGGGTGATCTAGCAAGCCATGTTTTCTGAGCGATCTGACTAGCTGAGATCGCTCAGCACACCAAGGCACATACACATTGCCCCGTGTGTATGAGCCTTACCCTCCCTACATACAGTATTTCTTAACTTTACTAATGTGTACTAAATAAATACAATTATTTATTGTAGTTTTAAAACAATTATTTAACACCGGTAACTCAATTTAGACAACAATAAATGGAAAAGAACATGGTGTAATGGGTGAAATGGGTCATTCAGCTACATACTGTATGTAATTGTAGGCCATATATATCTCAATATACATAAACACACTCATTCCCGTGCTACACTCGACGTCCACTCAATCACTTAAACTTTATTTTTAACAAAACCTGTTGTTATATCTAATTTGCATAATGTGGAAAATTAAAATGAAAAGATGGTAATGATAAAAGTAAGCAGGCGCTGCTTCTTCTTCTGTATGGAGGATCCCAAGGAATAAAAGGCTTCCTATTGTTTCATACTTTTGTTTATAGTCTTCATTCGGCACATCTGTCTGAAGATTTCAGATCAAAGCTTTAAAATGTTTAAGAACTTACAAAGAGCAGCATTATTTTGCTGAAAACACCAGTTCACAAAGCTGAGATCTCTACTATAAACTAAAAACCATGTGATAAAGTAAAAGCCACTTGTCATTTTATTAAAACCCAAAACCCAATATATACTGAAGAGATACCCACAGGAAAAATACATTAATAAAGCCTCCCTTGATATTACTTATTACAAGGTAATTATATAGCACATTATATAATATGATGTGTTATACAGAGAATTTTCAATATTTTACATTAGTATCTGCTCCACTGGGGCTAACAGTGTATATTCATACAAATTTATGGTATACACTATGGCAATAGTTTTGTCATTTTTATACACAAATGCTCTTTCGTTCACATAGGACGCCATACTCAGATGGAAAATCTGCTTCTGACATGGAGGTGATGGTGATGTTTGAAGACCAGGCGTCATTATAGTATCAAACGAATGCTCAATGTGGACATCTTGCCCCTGCACACCAGGGAAGGGCTTCATAGAGTCAAAAGTCAAATTATCCACCTCTGAATTAGGACCACAGGGTGTGGCAGAATCAGATACAAAAATGCAACGGTGTGTGTGTGTGAGTGTGGGGTGATGGATAGAGGGAAATAGGTGATGGATATGGGAGGAGGGAGTACTGTAAACATCATAGAAACCTGGTACTTCACTGAAAAGGCCTTTTCACTGAGCCAAAGTTCAGTGAGGGGGTTTAAAGAAAAGTTCAATTTTAACGAAACGTCAAAGTTTGATTTGGATTCCATCACATCCAGTCCATATTCTTGCACTGTATATCAGTCCCTTAGTTCATAGTTCACAAGGTGGAAAGAGTAAAGACATAATATTAATGTTCCACTCAAGGTCCATACATCCTGGACCTTTTTGCCCAGCGTGTATGGTGAGGGGTGATGGGGAAAATCACTGGGATAATAAAACACTCAGTGCATAAACCCTGAGAGTTTTTCGCCCGTTTTGACGATTTTCCCCAGGGTGGAAGACTTTCCATAGCAGGTCGCTATGGAAAGCTGTCCACTCCGCCGCTCATCTGCTGGTAACACCAGCAGATGAGTGGCCGGGCCAGCGATGATGCAGGAGTGCGCATCAGCTGTCATTGATCATCGCTTCCCCGAACACACTGGGCGGCTTTTGTGCTGGAAAGCAGCTTAGACGAGTAGACTGAGCTGCTTTCAGCTCAAAGTCACCCAGTGTGTTTGGAGCTGTACATTCCAAGCTCGTAACATCTTTTACATGATAAAAATTGGGAAGGCAACAGAAGATAGACAGCATTGTGACAGTTTTGTAAAACTCAGCATCTACAGATGCTGAGGTGTACACTTATGATCACCCCACATAAGCGCAATGGAATATGCTGTGCTATATATGAAACTTTTAATAAATACAATTTCCACATGAAGCCACAATGCGCTAAGTGCCTTGTGTCAGGAGATGTGACAATCCTGTCATGCAGATATATTTGCTTCACTACAGTCATCTGTTTTGTGGTCTTTCCATGTTCCTTATAACCCTTTATATTTATACACTTTACCAATGCAGTCTTTAAACCTTTATATTGAATGATGTGTTTGTAGTGTACACAAGGATAAATGGTTTATCCTTTCTGAGAAACAAAGTACAGTACTTTAGATAGACAAATGAAAAACTCCAAAGAATGTTGATTCTACACATAGAAAGTTAATGAACAATCAACAATAAAATGTTGTTCTTGGCTAGAATGTATAGAATGCCAGAGGGGTTAACTGGTGATGTCTCGGAGCTGCCTGCTGCGCTACAGGATCCAAATGTGGTTGGCTTAGTAGTCAGAGCTTCAGGGGTCAGACATTAGTATGCCGTGGACAAGACTGGAAAAGGATTCTGGGATTCTGCAGCTATCATGATTGTAATACAATGAGCTATACAGAAAGAATTATGGAACTAAGTTCTGAAGTTATGCGAGAGCAAGTAAATCCAAACAAAACATGTATTAATGCTTGGGTAAGCAGCAAAGATTAACTATAGATCTAGGAATAAAGGTATTAAGATATTAGTATTATTAATTATCGGATTGTAAATTCTGAAATAGCTACATTGAAGTAGCATTGATAATTATATAAACAATTAGAGCTCAAATACACAATGAATAGTGAAAAGTTAAGAAATATTACATGTAATTATGTTTTTATAGCACGGTCACCTGATTCATTCCAACATTATAAATATGTCCCCATCCACCTAGAATATACCATACTTACCTACTGTCCTGGAAGGTGCAGGAGAATCATGGATTTTTAGGTAGTGCCCTGAAGGAGTGGGTGGAGCTTCCAAATATTGCCTATTTATGTGTACGTTAAGGGGAGTGGGGGAGGTTTATAGCCCAAGGCAGACCAGCTTGGGTCTGGTTGCCATTATGGTTGCCCACACTGTGTGTCCCCCGCTATAATAGGGTCAGTAACATACTCTGGGCTTGATGTACTGAGCTTGAAAAGTGATAAAATGGAGAGTGATAAATCACCAGCCAATCAGCTCCGAACTGCCATGTTACAGGCTGTGTTTGAAAAATGACAGATAGTAACTGATTGGCTGGTTACCACTTTATCACTTTTTGCAGCTTGGTACATCTTGCCCTCTGTGTCCCCCTGTTAGACTCAGACCCACTGTTGGTTCAGCCTAGTGCTGGTTATTGTACAATTGGAGAGACCTCATGTCTGATCACAAGCCTTTAAGCTATAAAAATACATCAAACATTATTAGATAGCTTTGTACTCCTGTGAACTATAAATGCTTTATATATATATATATATATATATATATATATATATAGATAGATAGATATATATATATATCTATCTATCTATATATATATATATATATATATAGATAGATATAGATATGGGTGCCTGACGGGTTCCCGATAGTTGGGATCCCGATAGGCATTCACCCGACGTCGTGATCTCGACTGGCAAAACACTGACAGCTGGGTTCCCGACGGCCACCTGCTATTTTCCCTCGTGGGGGTCCACGACCCTCATAGAGGGAGAATAGAATAGGTGGCTCGTGTAGCAAGCCACCGTGCCCGCAAGGGACTTAGTTGCGCTCACCATGCTGTCTGGGTCCGGCCAGTCGGGATCCCCTATACCACACCCATATATATACCCAGAATTACCAGTAAAGTATGCACTAATTTGCTGCCTGCCCAGTGTACCCTCCTGGGACAGAAGTATTTGGAGGATCATTTTTTTAGAAGGCATAAAGACATCATCAAGCTCAAGAAATGTTCCTCTGATGATAGGAAAATTACTTTTTGATCACATTCTCTACACAATGTTTTGTTATATATATGATGTTGGGATTATGTGACAGTTACTTTTTCTAAACTATTTTGATCCATTAACTTAATTTAAGCATTTTGTAAGATTCAGTACTTACAATGATTTGTTATGACAAAGTTAAGTAATCCAAATACTTCCAAGATCATCCTTTTCGATTTGATGAGCAGTTCCCAATCTTGTGTTGCACACCAGGCACATTGTCATTTCTTTCCCATGAAATGATGATAAAAATCACCAAAATTCCTCTGTTCTGTTCTATGCCATCCAGCATAGCTGTACAGTTATTATTTACCTTTATAGTGCATATAAAAGTATAGAATGAATTTGCAATAAGTTCTTTGCAAACTGACATTAACGTATATATGAAATGCATATAGGGATCATAATTTATATTATACAGTAGTTCCCAATAGCATCAAACTTATCACTGTGATAAAATGCTCAACTGAGACAAGCTGTAAAACGCAATGGCTGCTCTTTAAGAATGCAATGTGTACTTAGTAGAGGGTAATCCAGGTTTCTTTTAAGCAACACTATCTCCATGAGTATGTAATTATGGCTTTGCACGCCAGTCTGGAAACACATGCAGGTTGTGAGACTCAACTTTGTGGCCATGAACACGCAGACCACAAATAGTTTGGAAAATTGCATGTGGGTCAGTTATTATACATGTAATGAATCATGGAGAACACATGCATATGATATGTTAATATAAAATTCATATTTCAAGTTTTTAGAGTCATTTGTATGCAAATTATTTTCATAATTAACCCACGTATACCTTAGAGGTCCGAATTTGCCCCTGGTTCCAATGGTGGGGCACTGCACGTGAACAAATATGTGCAAGCCCCAGGAGCGAACGCCTTTGGAAAGTTTCATTAAGCATTTACTCAATGGTGGGAAGGGGGTGACCATGGGACGAATGCAGAGGATCACCCAGTGTTTTATGGGCGTGCCCAAGCATCCTCAGGGCGGGCGGCTGATGTTACAGAAGGTAAGTGCCTGCCCCCAATTTTGCAGATAGTGGGCATCTGAAAAGTAAGTATGGACCATCAAATGATTTCTCCTCCGGGTATCCACATACCAGCGGATTCGGGCGCGGGGATGTGCGTTCCGCTCGGTGGCGTTCACATGCTTGGTAGGCAGCGAATATACACTACCAGAGGCGTAACTTTGGGAGGCAATGGAGTCATCTGCCACCAGGCTCCTGCTCCCAAGGGGGCACCTCTCCTCTGAGTTTGAATCCGTTAAATGAAAGCCATCAATATCGCTTCTGTGGCTGACCCTCCCCCCCCCCCCCCCCCAGCAGGACCATAGACATTACAGTTTCTTCAACGTTAACATGATTTTTGCCAAGTCTCACACGCTGTATTAGAATCCATGACCTGTTCCACTAGAAGCAGATATTGTACATACTGTACATACGGTACATACATACAAACACACATGCATACATATATTTATTTAAGGTGTGTGTGTGTGTGTGTGTGTGTGTGTATCTTGCTTCCGGGCAACTGGTACGAACTGATGCCATTGTACACTACCTAGTGAGCAGGTCTGCATCAGGCCCTTCATTTGCTCCTTAGAACATCCAAGAGGAAAGAGACGTGTGATGATATTATGTCACATAGCGGCCTATAATGGATAGATATTATGTCACATAGCCTATACATAGCCAATAAAAGGGCTAAATGTGCTCTTTACAAAAATCATATGTGCTACTACTGTGAGTACAAATGAGTTACCACTGTTATGCGAACAAGGTGGGCTATAATAGATGTGCACTAAATTAATATTTGCCCAACCCACAAGCCCTTGCACCTTTGATATCATTGGGTGTTTGGTAAAGACCAGGTGGCAATCTAACTACATTTGTTTTTGAATGTTACACTTGCATCCCAATAAAGAGACGCAGCATACAGCATAATTGTCCCACTGACAGACCAAGGTGTTACAGTACTTCTGTTTCCCTACGGGACCTTTAGTTTCACATGTTAAGCTCATAATTGCCATTATTCTAGGAGATGCCTCCACAACCTAGAAGAGCTTACTGTATATGTGACATGGAAAAATCTCTAGTGGGAAAAATCTCTAGTATCACTAGTTCTTCCCTTTTCAATAAACAAATCTATCCATTTTATCCTAAAGAACTGCTATTTAGCCTCATTTCGCAATCATAATGTGAGCAATGGCAATACTACTACTACAACTACTAGTACAACTAATAATAACAATAATAAGAGCAATGGGACACAGTGATTGCCAATATTGTAGTGTATTTTCGCAAACCAGCACAAAATAAGTGCACTTGTACAAAGCAAACTCAGCAACATCACCTTTTTGCCCTTTGCACTGCGAGGCCCCAAGCGGCATATTCCATATGTTACCGCATTGATACTCGTCACCACAAGGACATAAGTACAGTAATTTTAGCAAAAATGAGTTGACTATTTCCAGTTTAATAACCAATAGGAAGTAGGCTGTAAGGGCAGAATGAGCACATCATTTGATGTGTTGAATAACACTAGGCTTATTCATGAATTGTCTAGACGGCTTCAAACAAAAGGGAAGTACTGACGGCAAACAGCTGCAAATCCCAGAAAATGCTTTTTATCTCTAGCTGTTGCTTAGCTCTGCTGTACCACTAACTGCGTGAACATCTGAAGGCACTAACTTCTATAAACTCCACTGAGTATTCCACAGATCCTTTCCTGTGTCGTCCTCCAGGTCACAATACAAAGGATCAGCAATTATTTGCACCACATTGAGAAAGGAAAGTTCCAAAATTCAAGGCAAAATAGACCTGCAAACTTTGCAAGTATTGTAGTTAAAAAGTTTTGTATGATATATATCCATTATGTACCTATTTCCTTAATTTTTGTAAAATTAGTTAAAACACAGAGTTTATGTAAGATTTAATGATAGAGAGGAAGAGAGAGATAGATAGAGAGATAGAAAAATATATATAAAGCGCAACGGAATCTGCTGCGCTATATAAGAAACTGTAAATAAATAAATAAATATAGACAATTATCTGGTCAAATATATCCTTATAATTGGTAAATACTGTAGATATGTTGGGGGAAATATACTAAGGTCCTGATTACGGCAGATCCAGTGTACGAACAGGTATGACAGGGATCAGCCATAATCGGGCCGCAAATACGAACTGAGAATACGGCTAATTTAATAAACTGCTGTATTCTCAGGATTTGTATTTTCCAATGGTGAAGGGATTCGAATTGACCTAAATAACCTTTGTGGTTTAGGATACCACAAAGTTCCCATGCCTATTTAGAGCGGGGAATCCCTCCCCGTTATAAATAGAAAGAGCTCTGCTTGACTGACAGGTCAGTGGAGCTCAGCCAATCAGGAGCACTGCTGACGTGGTGCTCCCTGATGGGCTGCCAGCTCCTGCAGTAACATGAGTCACTCGAGGACCCAGAATTCAGTTCATATGGACCAGGTTTTTGCACGTTTTTTATTTTTAACCCCTGGATACAGTGTATCATCTGTGGTGCTAAATCTTCTTATTCTGTATAATGATAACAGAATTCCACCAGGATAAAAGTTAAAACGGATCCACCGGGTTGGGATTACCAGAGTGGATCCGTTTTTTACTTTTATTCGAATGGAAAATGAGAAGCATTTTCCATTTGTATTTTCTGCCAAATCTGTAGCTGAATTTACCAGTGCAAATGCTAGAAAGTCGGCTCCTGATTGGCCGCTAGGCGGCCAATAGAATCATTTGGATGAGAAACATCTCTGCGCCTCTCAAAGTCCGATGGGTACCGGCGGCTGACTACGGCGGAGACAGAGAAGATGAGGGGATCTTCGCCAGAGGACCTGGGTGAGTAGGATTTCCTTCCACAGGTCCCCCATGGATTTCTTCGGATCCAGGACCATGGATTCTTCAGCCCTGGAGCCCCGGAACCAAGGCACCGGAACCAAGGCACTGGCAGCGGACCCAGGGACCTACCGACGGACTCAAGATAGGTAAGTATCAGTATGTATGGGCTTTGGATGTATTAAAGTTTTATTTTCAGTATGTGTCAGTGTGTTTATTTGACTATTTTTTTTTCTGTGGATCTACAAGTGCCAGCGGGCCCTTTAATGCCCCGCATGCTGGGACTTGTGGTTCTCCAAGTCCCAGCATACGGGGAGGCTTGCTGGGACTCATAGTTCCACAGTAAAAGACAATAGTTTTTATTCTATTTTTTACACTTCAATCAGCCCGGTGACCACCGCACAGGGTCACCGGGGACAGCACCAGGCTTCAGCCTGGTCAGGTAAGTCCTGGAAGGGGGGTACTCCTTAATTGGGGGGGGTCCCCACTCCCCCAGGGCCCCTGGCCAGGCTGACCGGTCAGAGGGCTGAATGCTTTGACCGGGGGGACTTGTATAAAAAGTCTCCCCCCGGCTGTGGCATTACCCTGCTGGCTGGTTTCGCCTGGGGCTGGTTATTAAAATTCGGGGGACCCCTAGTAAGTTTGTCCACCGTATTTTGGGAACCAGCCCCGGACCTGGAGCCTGGGGCTGGTTTAAAAAAATCAGCGAAGCCCTATTTGTCGGGTTTCCTGATTTTTTAATACCAGCCCCGGCTCCTTCAGCCTGGTGCTGGTTACGGCAGTGGGGGGGACCCCACGCCGTTTTTTTTAAATTCCACCCCCCCTCATTTTTACTATAGTTTAAACAGGTTTTTAAACGGGTAAGTGTGAATGTGCCAAAAGCGGCTTTTAAACGGTAATTTACTATTTAAAAGCTGCAGTGGGAAAGGGTCTTTATGGCTCTTACCCGTTTAAAGACCCGTTTAAAAAAAATGAGTCTTTACCCATGTAGGCAGTGGGAAAGCAGCATGAGATTCTGTGTACATATTAGTAAATGTTCTACAATGCGAGCACGGAACTAAACATGGCCACATGCTGAGTACAAATCTCTGCAGCTAGACTAACTGTACACTTCACAGCCTATATCAGTGTGCACTTCCCTATTCAACTAGGTACAAACAACTTACCTTCAGGGAATCACCCCACTACTACCAGCCAGGCCTACACAGAGGTCACTACAGATCAGACTAAAATTTGAACAACATAGCATCACCCTTAGTTGTGTTTACCTAACATGTGCATTGTGTATATATGCAATATACTGTACGCTATGTGCGCCAAACCAATTTGTGTTGAACCCTGCATGAACCCCAAAATATTCATAGGTAAAGAGCAGTCCTGCATTTGGGACAGCTGTTCTTTCTCATTAATGTGGAAACAATTGACCTGTCGCTAATGGTGTCACAGGCTGGCTGCAGGAATGCCTGAAGAAGAGCAACTGTTTAGTTACGGTAAACAATGAGGAGGGACAGGAACAAAGCATCTAGCTAAGTGTGAAAGCAAACAGCAACTTGCTGTCAACAAATGCAAGGATTCCATTAGTCCACTTTCACTGGCCATCCAGTAATTCATATAAATACAATGCTGTTGCTCCTATGACTATGCATTGTACTGATGGGCAAACATAGTTGCTTTTTTTTTACAACTTGTTGGGAACACACCCTGGGATCAGCTATAGAAGGAAACTGAATGAATAGCGATTTGATAAAATGACTGATTTTAAAGTTTGGATTTAGAAATGATAAAAGGTTGATCATTACATTTCGTAAACAGAGTATTTCATTTCATTCAAACCAATTGGGGATTATTCCATAAGCATTCATGTTTGAACGATTAATAGGATATTATCAGTGAATTGCTCAGACATTAACCTGTGCCCCCAGATTTGACTAAGAATTGTTATGTAGTGGAGGGAAAAGACACCACTAGGCCCTCATGTCATGATAGTCATCTCCAGACAGTTGGTATGATGTTTGGCTTTGAAACAGCATCTAGTCAGGGATAGATTATACAGACAAAGGCCTGTTTAAATCAGAAGGCCACTCTGCATTAGTTCAAAGGTACATCTAGTGAGTAACCAAAAGCATGTTAATTAGGGCTTGTAAGAATAGAAGAGATAACAATAAAAAAAAATTCTAGGGCTTTCACAAAGTCTGAAGTAACTTCACACACTACATCATGGAAAGGAATGCACAAGTACTGTTAATAAATGGCCGACCACTGACTAAAACACCTTTGGCCCTTGGACAGTGGTTATGATATGGACTGTGATTCCACATGCCTTTTCATGATCATTCACTAAAACATCATTACATACAACAGCAAACCTCTGGCCCAAATATATCACAATATGTCAGAACAGGGCAGAAACCCTCTGGGCCAGCCCCTGAACATGTGAGGCATGAAGTCATGAGGAGACAGGACTAGGAACAAGTTCAGTGTCCCTAACATCTTATGGACACTACAAGATGCCATGAGGTAGCTCTCCCGGGAGAAACATTGAACAACTATGTTTTTGATATGTACATATAGGCCATTTACATTCCCAGGACTGCATGGGTTATAAACGAGCACATGCTTTTTTTATTCAACATCTATTTACCTGCCTATATCTTAGTACATTGAGAATCCAAAGCAAGCCCCGACATCTCCAAGAAAGTGGGCAAAAATAAATTGCCATCATACTAGCAACTGTGTGGTTGCATCTAGGCTTTCCCTGACGAGTTTACTCAAAACTCAGGGGAACTCAGCAGTGGCTTCTCTTATCCCTCAGGTCAGCTTCACAACAGGGGGTGGCTGCAATCACTGATGTGGATTGGATTGCCTGCCAGCAGTGCAGAAGCCTCCTCACCATGGTTTAATCAGGTGCCGGACGGGGTTCCTGACAGTCGGGATCCCGACAGTCATTAACCCGACGTCGGGATCCCGACTGTTAAAACACCGACGGCTGGGTTCCCAACGGCCATCAGCTATTCTCCCTTGTGGGGTCCATGACCCCCATAGAGGGTGAATAGAATAGGTGGCGAGCCACCGTGCCCGCAGTGTGCCAAGCGCAGCGGGCCCGCAAGGGGGTTTCTTGCTCTGGCCACGCAGTCTGAGTCCGGCCAGTCGGAATCCCGACGTCAGGCTAATAACTGTCAGGATCCCGACTGTCGGGACCCCGTCCGGCACCCGATTAAACCATGGATTAGACTGTCGGAACGGCATACCACAGCCAGTTTAATCCCATCTATTCCCCAATGATGGCTGCTTACTGCTTGTCTTGATTAAGTTTTGTTTTTCAGTTTTTAGGGCTTTTTCTTAAAGCAGCCCGGGAATTGGAATACTAGCAGACAGATGACTGACAGCAGCATGCAGATGCACAGAATACTGACACCCAGATGATAGACATCTAACCCTCCCCCCTAATTCTCCCTCTCTGCAGTTTCAGCCATTTGAATGAGAGATTAGGTACTGGTACCCATTGTGTCTTTTCTGGTGCCTGTTTATCTTTTGACAATATTTACCAATAGGCAAGATTAATTCATATCAGATTATATATGCAGTGGTTCCAAAACTGTAAACACTGGGGTGCCAAGAGGATCTTGCAGGGGTGAATTGGGTTCGTAGTCCAAGACCAAATCAAATTATGGTCAAAGTGATATGCAAAACCATTGCTAGTAGCTGTCAATCTTAAAGTGTGGACAATCGCAATCAAAATGGTCCACCACCACGTAAATTAACTTAAGGATGACAGTTAGGCACAATTCACTCAATTTAATTAAAAAAACTTAATCTAGGGGTGCCGTGAACAAAAATGCTGATACCCTAGGGGACCCTGATTCAAGAACATGTGGGAACCACTGCAATAATGCACATTTCAGTTTCTATATGCCCAAGGAGCAAAAGATTGCTGATACTGCAGGGTATGTGTTGCCTTATTAGCTCACACATACTAACTCTATCAGAGATTATGGTCCTTATTCTGGTTCACTCGCAAAGGCAAATTCTTTCTCAAATGGACAAAACCATGTACGCTGCAGGTGGGGCTGATGTACAATAACAGGTGCAGAGAGAATTAGATTTAAGTGGATTTTACTTCAAAGTGAGATCTATATTGCAGTGTAAAAATAAAGCAGTCAGTATTTTCCCTGCACAGAAACCAAATAACACCCAAATCTAAATCTCTCTGCAGTGCACATGGTTTTGTCCATTAGAGAAAAAATTTGCCTTTGCAAGTGAACCAGAATAAGGGCCATAATCTCTCATAAAGTTAGTATGTGTGAGCTAATGATGTAGCCAGGAGATTTTGACTAGAAGGTTAGACACAATCGCCCAGTGCGTACACTGTGGGTGATAGCGATGCACGGCACCTTGTTTGGGTGCCTGGTGTAGGTGTAACCAGATTGGAGGTTCTCCAGGACAGAAACTGATATGACTTGATATAGAGCTTCTAGAAAGGTTATCACTATATGGGATTGTATTATAGTAGTAATGAAGATAATATTCAATACTATTACTATACTATATAAATAAGAGTTTATCATTCATATACTCATCATTTCATGCTGCAAAGACAGATATATTGCTTTTTCAATTCTAGTATTCATAATAACATGTTGGTTTACATTGGGAATAGATTATAGGTTGTTAAATTAGCTTTCAGTGTGTGAGTAAAGCAATAGCAATATGTCGACATGGAAACTGGCAACATAAAAAGGGTTGACACAAGGATTTCTTGTGATTTATGTCAACATAGGTCAACATGGACACCGTATAAGTGTACTGCTTCCCCTTGCTTCAGGCACACAACTGTATTTTTCCTGTATTTTTATGTGTACTTATTGGGGTAGCATGGACGGTGTAACGGTTAGCATTACTGCCTCACAGCACTGAGGTCATGGGTTCGATCCCCACCATGGCTCTAACTGTGCGGAGTTTGTATATTCTCCCCGTGCTTGAATGGGTTTACTCCGGGTAATCCGGTTTCCTCCCACAATCCAAAGATATACTGGTAGGGTATATCTTCCAACAAAATTAACTCTGGAATGTCTGTGTGAGTGTGTGCTACATGTGGTAGGGAATATAGATTGTAAGCTCCGCTGGGGCCGGGACAGAAGTGAATGTTCAAATATTCTCTGTAAAACGCTGTGGAATATGTGTGCGTTATATAAGAAACTTTTAATAAATAAAAAAGTATGAAAAACCGCCTTTAAAAAAAAAAGCATTAAAATTTCACGTCGACCTTTTGACCATGTCAACCCTTTTCATTTGTTGACCTATTGCCTGTCGTCCAATAGTGGACGACCTATTGACTTTTATGTCGACCAGTGTGTCCTAATGTCTTGTGTGGCAACGACTTACAGTTAAATGACCATTATAAAAAAGACAATTAAAATGTCTATATCAGCCCAATGGCCGCTAGCTTCATCCTCGTCGTGACCTTTTACATTTTACAATACAATTCTAAACTGCATATACAGTATGAGCAGCATACAGTATATAAACAATGCCAGGAGAAAGGTTTCCATATTTAAATGTCCAAGACAGTATAAATGCAGCCTCACATAACGAAGTGTGAAAGGTATTGTTTGCAAAGTCTGTATAAGAACTCAAACAGACTCAATACTGAATGAAGTACCGGTTATTTATATAGGTAATGTGTTCTATCCGGAGTCTGTTTCCGAGTTGTTTAGCAGACAGGAGAAAATAGTCCCATAAGAACTTGTCGCAAAATACTAAAAGGTGTTGAACACTTCCGTATTTTTACTTGATGGCCAACCTAATAAACTGCTATGAGTGCTACTGGGCCATTACAGTGCTGCAGTCGTCTACGAAGGATGAGCAGTGGGATCGCAGACACATTAATGAAAAGCACACACACACCCCCAACATAAAAAAAGAGCCTGGGGCCATTCTTTTAAGCGTCATCTCCTATTGAGAACAAAGAACAGCTAATCCACAGCTGGTTTTCATTATATCTCATACTTTAATGCATTAGATCTAAACCTTCGTTCATCTTTCCACAGGGGATGGCGTTAGATAGGAATTGCCAGGTGACTAAATTCACTCTACAGAACTGTACAAGAAGATAATAAATTCACTACATTACTGTGATCTGAATCTTGCCTTATAATGTCAGTATATGCACTTTGGTCTATATTATCATTTATATCAATTAATCAACAGGAAAATATATTCTGCATCAAGATTCACTTCCATCACCAATTGTTACGTTCCATAGCGGTGTGGGGGGGGGGGGGGATGGGGCAGATTATGTGCCTGATTCTAATCTGATCGGGCCCCTGCGTGTTCGCATGGGGGACCGATGTTGAAGCACTACGCATGTGTATATTCGCTTCATCGCATGTGCAGGGCTTCTGTGCGGGAGCCTTTCGGAGACTTGCATAGTCTCCTTGGCGCTGGCACGGGGGTGATGAAGGGGGGCGTCCCCATGGGAACCTGGACATCAGCCGCCCACCCAGTTCTCGGACCGCAAGTCTACGTCTGCCCAGACTGACTAAGATTTGCGAGCACTGTAGAAATCCTTCGATGGTCGGCGACCATTGAATAATTTCGGACCCGCAAAACATCCATTTGCAGTGCAGCGGGGATATTCGCTGGGCGGAGGGGGCCAGGCATTCACTGCTTAGCGAGTCAACCAGAATCAGGCCCAATATCTTAAACCTGGAGGACATATATAAAAAGCCATGCAAAAAATAAGCTTATTTACATACAAAAGTGGTTCTAACTATGGCCCTTATTCTGATCGGTGCGGCTGGATCCGAATATGCGGCCAGCACCGTGCGTCCTAAACCCCGCCTTCCATACGGATCGCCAACTCCGTCCATACGCGGTAAGAAGCTGTCCGAACGGACCGCACGTGTATTTCTCAGGAATACACCTCCTCCATCTCAGGGAACCTCCACCATCATTCGATGGTCGCAGAACATCGAATGCAGGACCGAGTGGCCAGGCAGCTCCCGCAACCTCAGACCACACTGGCATTTCTCCGTGCAAAAGCAGGGATCTGGGCGGGCAGCTGACATCCGGCAATGTCATATGTCCGCCCCCCACACGTGCGTCACGGCCGCATTACCATACGTACGCCCAGCGTTTGCATGGGAACGCCCATGAAACGCGGGGTGTAAACATATGGTAATGAGCCCAAACAGCCCTTCACGCCCCTCTCCACCCCCTGTTCGTAGTGTACACATTTCATGCGGAATGTGGCCATGCGTCCCGCTCGCACATGCGCAGAGACGCCTATGCACATGCGCAGACACAAAACATCGGCGGCACGAACGCACGTGGATATTACCGCACCAACCAGAATAAGGGCCTATATCCATTATTTTAGGTAATAAGTAAATTACCCCCCCACCCAAAAAAAAGGAGAATTGATATATTTGAAAAGGTCAGCAATCAATTAGCCACCACCCCACCAGAGTGAACGCAGCCATGTGAAGATGAAAAAATAGTCTCCACCCCCCCCTCACAAATCAGGGCGTAGACGTATAGCACAGCTTTGCAGAGGTTGGCACCAGTATACCGGAAGAGTTGGGCATAATGAGGCCGTTTCTCACTGTGGAGTATGTGCAAGAGGATTTCATCTTTTGGAGCAGGAATATGAAATGCGTTAAAGGGATATAGAGGGAACATTTTGTGCATAGGACATTCAGGAACACATGGACATTTACATGTCACTAACAATTTTCTATCAACTCTGAGTTGGCAAAGATCAGAACTCCACATACACATATAATAGGTGCTATATCATTTATATATAATAGGATTTTACACCTTCCAGCTGCATTTCCGCAGAGAAGCACATTCCTTGCCACAATTTGCGCAATTTTATCTTTCTTCACAACAAAGTGCCACTTAATGTACTTAATACGGTTCCGATAACCCTACTCTCCCATGATTGATTGCAGCTTAGATCTAAACCTCCAGTTAGGAGACAGAACTCATAGGGGGTGTGGTATATTTCACCGACAGTCTGAATTCCGACAGTCATTACTCAGGCGTCGGAATCTCGACTGCACAGCGGGGGGAGCGCGATGAAGCCCCTTGCGGGAATATTTTATTCTCCCTCTATAGGGGTCGTGGACCCCCATGAGGGAGCAGTCGGGATTCCGACGTCGGAGTGCTGGACGGAGCCGTCTAGCACCCCTCATAAGGGTGTGCAGCAAATAAGCATTCCTGCTCTCCGGTAGTTATCCATGATGTGTGTACTACAGTAGTTTTTCCAGTGTGGTCTACACATAACATATAGGCCCTGATTCTGGTTTGCTCAGTAAGCTGCACACATCCCAGCTTACCGAGCACTAGAGACGCTGCCCATCTGAACGACCACCTCCCATCAGGTGCCAATTTCACTTGTTAACATGAGAGGGGCTGTGTAATGAAAACACATATCCTCGCATGTCTCCGCCAACCATCAAATGATTTTTCCTGCCTTCACAAATAAAAGTCAGTGGAAACTGACTTTTATTTGTGAGCGCCGGGACGAAGATGGGCATGTGATGTCCTGTGACGTCAGCCGTCCGCCCCCAGCATTTGCATGGGGTTGCCCATAAAACGATGGGAGTTCCTATGGCCCGCCCCATGCGGACAGCTCGGCTACTATGCAAGTCACCGAAGCCATTTGTAAAGGGGAGCTTTCTATGCGCATAAGAGATCATGGGCATGCTTAGTCCCCAAAACATCAGGACGGGGCCGAACTAGCATTAGTGCAAGTAGATAGGAATCACCCCCATAGTTATTGGATTCAAACTAGACTCATTGTATGTTCATCCCTCTATTGGCTGCTGGAAAAACTAAGCAAGGTTCTCCTTCCCGGATAACGCACACATGATGGACAGAACGTTGTAGCCAATGAAGCTCCTACTATGTGGGATGTTTACACTTTTCCCCATGCTCCTTTTATGGGATTTCCTTACACCTCTGCATACTCCTGGGCTCATTGCTAATTTGTATAAGAATCTGATGCTGGGCATACATTGACAGACACAATGTATGTCAGACCAACAGACATATCATCTAACAACCTAAAACCTACCACATTGTGAGATTGAGATATCAATGATATCAATGATCAGATTATACCCCTTTTACAACAAAACGACGGGTTGCACACAGGTTTTTTGGACCCATCTTCAACCCGGGTGCAACCCGTCGTTTGTTACCTTTTACACCGGCGCTTGGAGATGACATAATCTCCGAGCACCGGGACCGCCGATCACCACACCGGGGCAAGCCCAGCACCAAGGTACGCTGCTGGGCTGCCCCCATGCACCCCCCACCCCCAGCCCCTGTCCACGAGGTAAATGGATGCTGCTCACAGGCATCCATTCACCTCCTCCCTGTCTCCACTGCTGTCTGTAGAATACAGCAGACAGCAGCGGAGGCTGTGTGCCCCTTACCCCCCCCCCCGTCCAACCTATGGACGCTGCAGTCCGGAGGTTGGGTTTACCCTATTGATGTAAACGAGAGCCAGGTCAAATGACCCGGCGTAGCCGTTTACACTGCCCTCTACCCAGGTCCTGCCCATGTTCAACACAGGTCAGGACCTGGGTAGAAGTTCCGTGTAAATGGACACAGGTTGACCCATTTACACTGCTGCTGACCCAAGTCTGGAAGATTTTCCATACACGACCCTCCGATTATGCTGATTAGTCACAGACATACACTATGCAATTATCGTCCCGATCTGCCAAAAATCAGTGGATCTGGCTAAAAACAGAATGCATACAGATGCCTAGTGGATATAATGCCAGCGGTCAGAATACCAACTCCAACATTAATCTGCCCTGCATACTTGCATTCGAGATGCACGCAGTCAGGATACCGGCGCTGGCATCCTTATAAATGTTGTTCTTCCAGGATGCCAGAGTCGATAATCTGACTGCCGACATTTAGTCCACCAAGATTCTAACCACATACCCTATTATCTGCATACTGTAAACCCCGTATAAAGATGGGTACAACAGGTGTACAGTATGCTGGGGTCTATACTTATTTTGGACATAAAACGATCCTGAGAGCATCCGATTTAATTGTTGATACAAATGGCCACAACTGTGACGATATAACACGGACTGTCAGGAATCAGAACCTGGCAGTCAGAATTATGCACAAACTACGTTTCCAGCACAATAATTTACTTTAGTAATAATCTGTGCGTAGCACAACACAGTAATAATCTGAGCATAGTACCAGACAGAAATAATCTGAGCATAGTACCAGACAGAAATAATCTGTGCATAGTGCTATACAGTAATAATCTGTGAGTAGTACCAGACAGTAATAATCTGGGCATAGTACCAGACAGGAATAATCTGTGCATAGTACCAGACAGGAATAATCTGTGCGTAGCACAACACAGTAATAATCTGAGCATAGTACCAGACAGAAATAATCTGTGCATAGTGCTAGACAGTAATAATCTGTGAGTAGTACCAGACAGTAATAATCTGGGCATAGTACCAGACAGGAATAATCTGTGCATAGTACCAGACAGGAATAATCTGTGCATAGTACCACACAGTAATAATCTGTGCATAGTACCACACAGTAATAATCTGTGCATAGTACCAGACAGTAATAATCTGTGCATAGTACCAGACAGAAATAATCTGTGCATAGTGCTAGACAGTAATAATCTGTGAGTAGTACCACACAGTAATAATCTGTGCATAGTACCAGACAGGAATAATCTGTGCATAGTACCAGACAGAAATAATCTGTGCATAGTACCACACAGTAATAATCTGAGCATAGTACCACACAGTAATAATCTGAGTGTAGTACCAGACAGTAATAATCTGTGCGTAGTACAACACAGTAATAATCTGAGTGTAGTACCAGACAGTAATAATCTGTGCGTAGTACAACACAGTAATAATCTGAGTGTAGTACCAGACAGGAATAATCTGTGCATAGTACCAGACAGTAATAATCTGGGCATAGTACCAGACAGGAATAATCTGTGCATAGTACCAGACAGGAATAATCTGTGCATAGTACCACACAGTAATAATCTGTGCATAGTACCACACAGTAATAATCTGTGCATAGTACCAGACAGAAATAATCTGTGCATAGTGCTAGACAGTAATAATCTGTGAGTAGTACCACACAGTAATAATCTGTGCATAGTACCAGACAGGAATAATCTGTGCATAGTACCAGACAGAAATAATCTGTGCATAGTACCACACAGTAATAATCTGAGCATAGTACCACACAGTAATAATCTGTGCATAGTACCACACAGTAATAATCTGAGTGTAGTACCAGACAGTAATAATCTGTGAGTAGTACAACACAGTAATAATCTGAGTGTAGTACCAGACAGTAATAATCTGTGCGTAGTACAACACAGTAATAATCTGAGTGTAGTACCAGACAGGAATAATCTGTGCATAGTACCAGACAGTAATAATCTGAGCATAGTACCACACAGTAATAATCTCTGCAAAGTACAACACAGTAATAATCTGTGCATAGTACCACACAGTAATAATCTGTGCATAGTACCAGACAGTAATAATCTGTGCATAGTACCACATAGTAATAATCTCTGCAAAGTACCAGACAGTAATAATATGTGCAGAGTACCAGGGAGTAATAATATGTGTGCAGTAGCAGACAGTAATAATCTGTGAGTAGTACCACACAGTAATAATCTGGGCATAGTACCAGACAGTAATAATCTGGGCATAGTACCAGACAGTAATAATCTGGGCATAGTACCAGACAGTAATAATCTGGGCATAGTACCAGACAGTAATGATCTGTGAGCAGTACCACACAGTAATAATCTGGGCATAGTACCAGAAAGTAATAATCTGGGCATAGTACCAGGCAGTAATAATCTGGGCATAGTACCAGACAGTAATAATCTGGGCATAGTACCAGAAAGTAATCATCTGGGCATAGTACCAGACAGTAACAATCTGTGCATAGTACCAGGCACTAATAATCTGGGCATAGTGACACTATTTCATAATGATGCATTACATCTGTCTATATATCTATCCACTTTGTAAAAGTTTTAGCCCTCACATAGTCCTGCCAGTATGAAGTGATTAGCCGTCACTGTGCACAGGCCCATGGACTGTAACATTTGCCAGAGGGATGTAAATTCCTGTACAAGCCACAGTGCAGCAATGCTGGGAGTAACATCTGGCCAAATCTCATCTCCCCCACACACATAACGCAGCAGGATGTGTGCAGCTACAGTGGGATGCTCTGCAGTACCGGGCAGCTGGAATAGCAGTAAGCAGCAGTGAGGAACACCGTGCAGAGGGTGACCCAATGACACTTTCCGACAATGCTCATCAGGAGCCTCTGTACACTGTACATTCCCAACCACAACACACACCTTACTGTTAAGTGACATATTGCCTATCTATAACCCAAGTGCCCAGTCCCGATCATTCATTTCATTACAGTGCAGCTCATCACAATGGGGTAAACGTGTCTGCAAATACTATACATAGTAATTATTTCCCCCGAGTATCCGTGCTGTTATACCCAGGCTCTCACCTCTGAGCTGGCACTGCACACCAGTGCACAGCGCCAACACAACCAGCAGCCGGCATGGCATCTCCCACTGCTCCGATCTGATGCGGCAGAGTGTCGGGTACAGCACAGGACAGGGCAGGGTGGCTGTAACCTGCGCTCAGGCTTTGTAAGTGATGGGGGATCCTCCTCCTTGTATACAGCCCAGGCCGGCAGAAGCAGCAGCACCGACTCCTAGTTATTCTCATTCAGAATCTTCAACCATCCAAAGTCCTCCTGTAAAAGCCGCTTGGGGAGAGGGGGGAGAGGGCAGGGGAGAGACCACTGACTTACACATGGGTGGATCCTATAAGCACACAGCTATAGAATTACGTTTGTGCCTTCGCCCTCCCTGTATGAGCTGGAATCTTTACTATAGAAAGGTTTGTGGAGAGGAAGGACGAAGATGTGGTTTCAGCAAACTGAATAAGAAGGAATAAAGTGCAAATAATAAAATGGTAACCCCCCTATAGAATGTTGGTGTGGTCCACTAGTGTCTGGTATCTAGATGAGAAGCAACTTTTTATTGAGGATGAGTGAGGAATGTTGCTGTCCTACCAGGACTCATGAGGGGGGTGACTAAAAAAAATTGGAGACTGGACTATAGCAAGGGGCTAGCTGCTCGGTTTCTGAACTGCAGGATGCGATGTATCATGTATTTTATCTGCTGGATTATAAACTCTTGTGGACAGAGGGATCGCTTTATTGTAATCATTTTATTGTTATTACATAAAACAAATACTATATTATTCTATACAGGTTTTACGTGCACGTTTGCAACTTTGCACATGAAATACTTCAATAGGTAATTTAAAAAGTAGCTAATATAAAGTTTATTATTATGTTATGTTTATTATTAACTGGTAATAAATAATGTATGCAAACTGTTGGTACTCTTTACCTAGAAGGGCGCCCATCGCGGTGATCGCGGGCAGTACATTAACGGCCGCGACGCGATGCCCGCGATCACCGCGATTTCCCATAGGGTTCAATGTTAAATTTAGTGCTGACCGCGATTTAACATTCAATGCTTCAATGGCCGCGATTTGGCCATAGGAATCAATGTTAAATGGGCTACAGAGCCCAAATAGCCACAATTAACCCTTAAATGTCCCCCCAAATTTTTAACGCCACCCCACGATCCACGCCAACCCGAAGCGTGGCGAGCGCAGTGAGCCTGCGAGGGGCGGCGGTACGCGTCCTCCGACCTTTTCATGCCCTACTACCCACGTCGGCGTGGAGTTGAGAATAGAATAGTGTGCGGCGAGCGCAGCGAGCCACCGAGGCCCGAAGCGTGGCGAGCGCAGCGTGCCCCGCGAGGGGCCGCGGATACCTTCACAGTTATACGCGTCCCCTCGCGGGCTTCACAGGTGTCCGTGGCGACGCGGACACCTGTGAAGTCCGCGAAGGGACGCGTTTACCTGTGAAGGTATCCGCGGCCCCTCGCGGGGCTCGCTGCGCTCGCCGCGCTTCGGGCCTCGGTGGCTCGCTGCGCTCGCCACACTATTCTATTCTCAACTCCACGCCGACGTGGATAGTAGGGCATGAAAAGGTCGGAGGACGCGTACCGCCGCCCCTCGCGGGCTCGCTGCGCTCGCCATGCTTCGGGTTGGCGTGGATCGTGGGGTGGCGTTAAAAATTTGGGGGGACATTTAAGGGTTAATTGTGCCTATTTGGGCTCTGTAGCCCATTTAACATTGATTCCTATGGGAAAATCGCAGGCATTGAGGCATTTTACAGTGAAATCGCGGTCAATCTTCTTTTTTAACATTGCTCCCTATGGGAAAATCGCGGTCATCGCAGGCACCCGTTTTTTATGTACCCGCGATGCCCGCGATGACCGCGATTTTTTACTCCCGACGGCCGCGATTCCAATCGCGGGCGCCCTTCTAGGTAAAGAGTACCAAACTGTTTTATATAGTAATAGCAGCTTCAGGGCCAGATTCTCTATGCTTCAAAAGTGATAAAATGGAGAGTGATAAACAGCCAGCTAATCAGCTCCTTCCTGCCATGTCACAGACTGTGTTTGGAAAAAGTCAGGCAGGAGCTGATTGGCTGGCTGTTTATCACTCTCTATTTTATCACTTTTGAAATTTAGAGAATCTGGCCCCCAGTGTTGCAGCTTGTTTGTCAGTCAGCCATTGCTGTAACTATGAAGCTAAATGTTCAGGTACCATTAGAGGCCTTATATAGAGTTGGATGCCAATGTAATCACAAAATGCATTTTAATTATTCATATACACAAGTCAGCAGCTGCACCTCCTTTCCTTTCGCGTACCTGTATCAGATACGCAGCTATATGGCTGCAGATGTAAGTACACTAAATGCTAAAAATAGGCAGTTTGTATAGCAAACACATTGGAAGGTATTCAATTGTTTTCTTGTACCAGTGCGTGCACACCAGCCGCTATTCAATTGCTTCTGCCGGTGGGCACGCTGACATCATTTCAGTGGGGCACCTAGCTGAAATGCACAAAAAGTCATCAGTTTCAATGCTCAAATTGGACTTTTCACGTCGCACCCATTGTCTTGGTCATGTTTAGCCCCTATGCATTGCTAAAACCTGACATTATGAGCGTGATAGCCGCAGTAAACATGATCAATTGAATATCTCGCCATGATTTCCTTTCACTATAGATGGGAGATAGGGTGCGATATATCAATTGAATCACCCATTGTATTAATTGACCATACTGGGGGTGAATAAAAAGCAACTCTTAATAAGGACCAAATTGAGCATATTGTAACAATAAAGCATATGTTGTATCTTGGAATGGTACTTATGTAGTATCTGGGCGTCCGATTTAGAAATCGGATCGCATCGCATCGCATCGCATCGCATGCGACCAAATCGTATGCGATGCGATGGTCAAGATTTTTCCATAGGATTCAATGTTAAAATGGTCTGAGTCCATTTTAACATAAAATTCAATGGGAAAAAGGGGTCCTTTTCCTTTTCCCACTATCCAAGTGGGCATGGAGTTGGATATAAACCTGTGGCGACCGTAGCGAGCCACCTAGCCCGAAGCGTGGCGAGCGTAGCGAGCCCCGCGAGGGGACACAGAATACTTTTTAAGAAATATGCGTCCCCTCGCGGGGCTCGCTTCGCTCGCCACGCTTCGGGCTCGGTGGCTCGCTGCGCTCGCCACGCTATATAAAATCAACTCTATGCCCACTTGGATAGTGGGGAAATGAACAGGACCTTCTTAACATTGAATCCTATGCAAAATCGCATCGCATCGCATCTGATTGTATGCCTTAAGGTAAGGCATACAATCACAAAATCGGACGCCCAGATACTACATAAGTACCCTTGGAATATATCATGAGGTTCTATCATGCTGGGACTTGTAGTTCTAAAAAGTACAATGCTGATGCACAATCCATAATAATAAGCTCTGCTATCTCATATAGAGCAATAATCAAGGTCTTTGGCATATTTATTGCCAAGAATTATTAGCCCACCAATCAGCATCTAGGTCAGGACAGGCCAACCTGTGGCTCTCCAGATGTTGTGAAACTACAAATCCCAGCATGTCTTGCCACAGTTTTAACACTCCCTTATAGCAAAACTGTGGCAAGGCATGATGGGATTTGTAGTTTTACAACATCTGGAGAGCCACAGGTTGGCCAGGCCTGATCTAGGTGACCTTATCTCTCTGGTGGGTCCTAATACTAAATTTGAATCAGGGGTGAGGGACCCCAAAAACAGCCAGTGAAAGCCAGTTACTCCAGGGCAGCACACTAGTGAAAAACTAGTGTTGGGTCAAGATGTACTAAGATGCAAGATGTACTAATCCTTGAAAAGTGACAAAATGGACAGTGATATACCACCACCACTCAGCTTCTAAACAACTGTCTAAAAAACTGTCATTTTTCAAACACAGCCCATGACATGACAATTAGGAGCTAATTGGTTCGTACTTTATCACTACCCATTTTATTACTTTTCAAGCTTAGTACCTCTGGCCCTAAATGAGTTAATACGAAAGAAGCAAAAGCTAGGGGTTAAAAAGTGTTACATGAGTAACAAATACTAGAAAGTAGAATATTAGTAGAAAATAAATAGTGCTAAATAAATGTTATGGTGTGCCACCTCATGGCAACCAGGCCACACCAACCTGAGGGGAGCTGCACCCCAAATTCATCGCTACAATTTGCAAATTGTACAAACTTTTGCATTAGCACTGTATATTTTTCTCTAGCACCTCTTGATATATTTGTATAATTATGGTAGGCATTCCAAGATTCCTTTCCTGCATAAACTCAACATTGTGTGCATAGTGCACCTGAGATTGTCACTCCAACTTGGAGTAGCACCAGACCAGTAGCATAAGTTCGTCCCAATCGGCCAGAGGCAAGATACGTTTTGATGTCCCCTGTCCCATAGATAGATAGATAGATAGATAGATAGATAGATAGATAGATAGATAGATAGAGCGAGCAGTGAGGCAGCCCTTACAGCAATTTTAAGAATTTGGCTAGCTGGCTTTGGTGCAGAAACTGATAAGAGCTGTGCTGAGCGATCATGCAGAGCTTTGCCTATTGTTTTTATAGGCAAAGCCCCACACGATCTAGGTAAGATAGTGCAAGCACTGGCTTTCCTATCGGGCGATAGCGACACACAGGACCGCGCATCGCTATCGCTGCAGGAAAAACACATGGAGCAATCTGTGCTCCTTTTCTAGTCAGATCCCTTAGAAAAGGGGCTGAAATCCCCCATGTGTATGCCCTTAAGGCTGCAGGAGGGGAGGTTAGGTGAGAAGTTAGGGTAAGGCTGCAGGGGGTAAGGTTAAGGTTAGTGGAGAAGTTAGGGTAAGGCTGCAGGAGGTAAGGTTAAGGTTAGGGGAGAGGATATGGTAAGGCTGCAGGATGGGGTGTTAGAAGAGATAATAGGGTAAGGATGTGGGAGGGGAAAGGTTAGGGGATAGGTTAGGCTAAGGGGGAGATTCTCTAAGAATCTCCACCCCCCTTCGCCGCCCATCGCATACTTAATTATCGCATATGTTGTAACATATGCGATAATTAAGGCAAAGGACAGCTCTTGCGTTAAGAGTCCCAGCAGGTCCCGGCGACTCCCTCCTCCCTCACACACCCGGCGCTGCTGCTGCTGCGCCGGGCTCTCCTCCTCCCTGCACCCGGAAGAGGATCAGTGCAGGGAGGAGGTCACAGGTCCGGGCAGCACTGCGCTGTGCTGGCCGGACACAGGTTAGGGGGAAGGGGGCGATGCGGGGCGGCGGGGGGTCGGCGCGGGGCGGCGGAGGGATGCGGTAGAAGCCCATTGGCTTCTATGGGGCATCGCCAGATTTTTCTGGCGATGCCCCCCGCCGCGTTAACCCGGCGGTTGATGCTTACAGCATCCCAAAATGCGGTAAAAACCCCGATAACGGGTTTTTTACCGCATTCCTTGTTTAGAGAATCTCCCCCTAAGGCTGCAGAAGGGTAGCAGGTTATCTGTCTCTGGCTGTAACCCAATCCCTGCTTCTACCCTGCATTTTATAAGCTCCATTCATGTGTAATCTGACCTGCATGAGCCATAGGCAGGGGAAGTGATAGGGGAGAATCTCCTGACTGTGGCTGGCGGTAGCTGCTCACAGTGTGAGGCTCCTGTGCCTAGGCTGGATGCTGGCTCCTGGAAGCTGCATTGGAGCTGTGTGTGTGTGTGTGTGTGTGTGTGTGTGTGGGGGGGGGCTGGGCAGTCTCCTGCTGCTGGTGCTGCTGCTGATGATGATCGTCATCATCCCCAAAGGTCAGAGGACCATGTGCTGGGCTCTCCTCCAATCAGAGCCCAGCACATGCTCCTCTGATGCCACTACTGCATTGCCTCATGGGATTTTTTTTACTCAGTAGTGCACTGCAGAGTACTGTGTGCTGCCCAGACCCCCCTCCCCCGCATCAGAGTTAATCGGCGGCAGACAGGTCTCTCCTGCTCCTCTTCTCCGGGAGGGAGGAAGGGGCACTCTGGGTGGGGTGTGTGCACAGCGGAGCCGGAGGCAATGGAGGAGATGTGCCCCCTCTGGAGCTGATGCCCGGTGGCGGATGACTCCATTGCATCTGGCAGTTCCGCCCCTGAGTAGCACCCTGTCCACCTGTAAAATGAATAACTGCTGCTCCCGGGGAGCTCCCGGGCGGCTCACAGGAGAATTGGGTCCGACTTGTCTTAAGGACAAGTCGGCCTAATGTATGGGGGCCTTAAGGGGCCCTTTATTGTTCAACAAATTGGACCTGATTGACTCGAGATTTATCCTATGTGCAGGAGGATCAATCTCTTACAATCTCTTGGTTACTGTATATCCAATGACACAGGATTGTGGATTGTGTCCTACACATCAGGCACATAAGATTTTGTCAGACAGGCACACCAGATCTTGTCAGATAAATTGACTCAATCCACCTGAATTGGGTCAAATCGCACAAAATTTAAGGGTCCCATACACCAAAATGCACCTATACTTTAAACTACTACATTGAGATGTTCTTTTGATTTCCTTAAGATAAACATGGCCATTAAAAAAACAAATGGTTAGTTATATACCAAGGAGTGACCATAATCTTGCTCCTAATTAGGGTATATTTATTATTTATTTATTGATTTATTATTAACAGTTATTTATATAGCGCACACATACTGTATTCCACAGCATTTTACAAAGAATATTTGAACATTGACATCAGTTCCTGCCCCAGTGGAGCTTACAATCTATATTCCCTACCACATCTACACGCACACACAGACATTATAGAGCTAATTTTGTTGGGAGCCAATTAACCTGCCAGTATATTTTTGGATTGTGGAAGGAAACCTGAAGAACCCGAAGGAAACTCACTCAAGCAAGGGGAGAATATACAAACTCTACACAGTTAGGGCCATGGCGGGAATCAAACTAATGACCTCAGTGCTGGGAAGCAGTAATGCTGACCATCAAGCTGAAATATTGATAGACAATCAGGGACACAATTCAAAAACATTGTTAGTTACTTGCTGTTTGTGAGAGTGCTGCATGACATTTCTGCCTTTATTTTAGTCTAGTTAGGAACGTTTTCCGAGATGTTTTGGTATACAGTATCTCTATGATATATTGAAAATAAGAGTACTTTTTGGCATTCGTTGTATTTACACAGTATTTACAAAGTTTGTGCAAGATTTCCGCAGTACCATACGTTCTTTGCTGACCTATATAGGGACATTGTTGTGACTATTAGATCAGAAAACATCCTGCTCAAACCTTTTCCATTTCTATCCAGCCTGTCTGATTATGGCTTAGTGTCATAACAAAGAGCAAAATGACCTTAAACCAGATGTTTAAGTGCAGTTAATTACTATGAAGAACACTATTTCCTCTCTGGTTTCTTTTCTTTTAAAAAATAAAGCACACGTCCCATTTATTGACTTCACATTGAGATGAGTTTACTGCCACTGTGTATCTTTGTTTAATGAACATCACCAATGGTTAAAGTGAGGGGGAACGGGGTGGAACTGAGTTCTACCACCTCTCATGGTGGAACATTTTACCCTCCACATTGGCCCTGCGCAGTGATTCTCACAGAAAAGCATTCTAGTTTGCAGGGATGCCAAAAACCCTACCACTGGCCTTGTCTCTGCCTAATCGGGGGATTGAAGGGGCGTAATTAGGTGGCATAGGGAAAATTAGTTCCCCCACATCTGCATGACCACTTTAAGCCCTGAATGTCACCGAATGTAAAACTACAGTTTTCCTGGGTATGGGTTATTGGGTCGACCAATATTAGGTTGACATGCATTGGGTCGACTACTGAAGGTTGACATGGCTCAGGCTTAAGTCGACACTTGAAATGGGTCGACATAGCTAAGGTCTCCATGGTTGGAAGGTCTACACAACTATTAGGTCAACAATGTCAACAGTCAAAAGGTCAACATGGGTTTTTACACTTATTTTTTGTCCCAAATGTTGATACGAACGACATGGACACCATTAAAGTGCACCGCTGAGCTTGCCATGCTTCGGGCATGGTGCCTCACTATGATCGGCACACTATTATATTCTTCCTCCACGCCATAGCGGATGGTAGGGCATGAAATATCGCCTGTTGGCACATGTCGGCAAAATAAAAAAATTGAAAACCTAGCCATTGTCAACCCAATGATTTTGTCGACCTTCCAACCATGTCTACCTATTTCATGTGTCAACCTAAGCATGTCGACCTTCAGTGGTTGACGTAATGCATGGCGACTTACGTTTACGTTTAACGACTTACCGTTTTACTAGACACTGATACTTTTGTTCTATATTCTTTTTTTGTATTAATACTTTTATTATCTACTAGACAATAATACTTTTATACTTGACAGGAGTCACACAGTCTTTTAACTCTCCAGAGCCTTTTTATTGGTTTATTTAATGACATTTAAATCTGGTAATGCATACAATTAAACAAGATGCATACTTTGTCTTTTGTTTGAATTGTTTCTTTTTGAATGCCAGAAATACCATCCCACATGTAACTATACAGACCTCACTCATAAAATAATAATGACGGCCTACCCACAAGGAAAATGACAACTGCAGATGTATTATGTGTTGAATTAATTTGAATTCTATTTTATGGTTCTTGCTTCTTAAACGGGAACTGTTGCCTATACTCCTTGGAGACAGTTTTGTGGCATATTATAAATGAGAATGCAGCCTCTAAATTCATTAGGAATTACTGGAGGCATGACTTTTGTGTGAATTGATAGGTGGAACATTGGTTCAGTCTAGCAACATTTTAAAGTTCCATCCATTTTAGGAACAGTGAATTTGTACAGACCCACTCCAGGGGCAAACGCAAGATTCTCGTGAGGGGGTTTCTGCACACACACTCATCAATACTGTATTCTTAATACTGACCCCCAAATACCAGAAAGTCTCTGGGCCAGCATGATTTAATATAGATACGAACCCCTCATACATATGGCCAAATCACAGTGCAAAATCATTGGGCCGTTTATGTTTGTTCTGGCTTATGGATGGATTTGGCCAGATAGAATGTATTCCTTGTTAAACATAGGTCCGGTATGATATGCCGGTGGTCGAAATACCGACGTCAGAATCCCGACCGCCGCAATGCCGACAAGGGGGGCCGTGGACCGGTGCCTTGCTACTCTCAGCACACTTTTTTATTCTCCCTCTATGGGTGTCATGGACACCCATAGAGGGACAAAGTGCCGGCATTGCGTTGTTCGGGATTCCGGCATCGGTATTACGACCGCTGGGATTCCGACCGCCAGCATATTGACCGCATCCTGTTAAACATGTATTATGTACACTGATTTATCTACATTTGTGAAAATAGGCAAGAGCTAGACATTTTGTTGTGCGAGAATATTTAAAAAATTAAGCTTTTAAGTGAACATTTTTATTTACTACAAGTAGTGATAACGTGGTAGGATGTGCACTTGATCACATTCTCTCCACACAGCAAAGCATACTCCATGCTTCAGCAGGTATTTCCCAAGAGGGTAGAGTAGGTTGTAGGTGGCTACCATAATGTACCACTGCGAGAGTACTACTACAAGAGAGGGCTACTTCCACCACTTAATCTCCAAGCCCACATTAAGTACTTAGGACCTAATTTAGATTTTTATGCAAATCTGAAGTTTTACATACAAATCCAATGATTTGTGGTTTGTGGATTGTGCAGCACAAAATGGGTCTTGCAATTTTGCTTACAGCCCCCCTTCCTTAGCTGCAGCCTGATTGTAATGATGCAGTGTTTGGGGGCAGAGCCGGGGCAGCAACCGGCATTATGCTTCAAATTGGGTGTTTTGTAGACGTATGGGGCCCGGGTTCTGCATTGATGGACGTAGACCCTTGACCTGGCTGTATGTATACTACAGCCAGTATGAGTAAGCTTTGGCTTACACAGACTGACCAAGGTGGGCTACCATTACCAATCACGACCAATGGCCATGATGGTCACAACAGTGTTTCAAGGCTACATCCTTAGATGAAGCACTTGGATCTTGTAGATACATGAGGTGGCTTCTACTGTATCTCCTACACACACATCCTGCTGCATTTGAATTTTATTTGAACAGAAATTCCAGCCGATTCCCTGCGGCTGTGGAATTCTTTACAAATCCGAATCAGGCCCATAATGTGTGCATTATGTATAGGTTACTAAGGACACATTCTTAGGGCAGAACTGTTTTTTATTAGAAACTATAAGACAAAAGTCTGTTAGTTTTACAGTACTTCACCCGCCCCCTCTACTAAGCTGAACCAGCTGCCTATTTATCCGGTGAACTTTGTCATACTGTAAGCTGATGGGAAAGAAATAAATAAAAAATCACAAACAGCATATACTTAGCACAAAATGTATAGGAGCAAAATGTAGGGTACTTGTTTCCTAGCACGGCACCCACTAAGCAATTTGCTTACTGGGCTATTCTGCGTAGTGAAATCGCATCGCATCGCATGGCCCTTTTAAATCTCATGCAATCGCATGCGATTTTATAGGGTGTGCGATGCCATGACATTATGTATACAATAATATGATTGTGTGTCCCAAAAAATAGGTTTAACGCACCCCCCCCCCCCCACTAACCACACCACCCTGAAGCGTGGCGAGGGGCGGCAGAACGAGTTTTTCATTACCCCATTCTCCACGTCGACGTGGAGTTGAGTTTATATAGTGTGGCGCGCGTAGAGAGCCCGAAGCGTGGCGAGGGGACGCGGAATACACGTAAAGTAATCCGCGTCCCCTCGTGGGGCTCGCTGCGCTCGCCACGCTTCAGGCACGGTGGCTCGCTGCACTCGCCACACTATATAAAATCAACTCCACACCGACGTGGATAGTGGTCTAATGAAAAAGTTGGAGGACGCGTACCGCCGCTGCTCGCCACTCTTTGGGACATACAATCATATTATTGTATACCTAATGTCATGGCATCGCACACCCTATAAAATCGCATGCAATTTTGCGGGACATGCGATGCAATGCAATATGATATTGTGGTGTAAAATAAAAATAAAAAAATTACATGAAAAAATCGCATCGCATGCCGCTATAATGGCAAATGCAATGCGATTTCCCTACGGTGCCGTATGTAGAAAATCTGTGCGCCGTGCTAGGAAACAAGTGCCAAATGTAGTAGAGCAATGTGTCTCCTCAGAAATATGGACTTCATTCAGATACATGACACAAACTATTCACTTATGTAACGGGACACAGCTTTCTCTATTGAATTTAACTAATACCTACTTTAAATAAAACCACTTACTAATACTTTTAATTCTAAACCACAGTAAAGGAAGTCACAGCCTTCAAATTGCTATATAGAATGGAGTCCTCACAGGTAACAGTTGAACAGGTAATTGGATTTTATCTTTCCTTCCTGCAACTTTATCTCTTGCTCATGCAGCTGCCTTTACAGATCACTGTTAGGTAATTGGATTGTATCTCTCCTTCCTGCATGTGCATAGACAATAGCCGCAGCTCCCCTCCCTGCATGCTTCCATTGTTGTCTCCATCCATGCGCTGTCTGTAGTAGCTGCTCCATTGTCCCCGTTGCCTTCAGCCTGCTGCAGACCTGTCCCTCATGCGGTAACAGTCATAATACGGGCACCGTTGTGAGCTGCCCCCTCTGCAGGCCAATCTGCACCCGGCTCCTGCTTCCTCCCCTCTGTGACAATGCCCCCTGCTGCCTCTACAGCCCTGAGGTGGTGTCACTCTGGGGACCATGTAACAGGCACTTCCGGTGTTATGTGACTGAGCACCCGGCTACATGAGCGCTGACCCCGGCCATGCTGCGGCACCAACACTGACCCCCTCCCTCCTTTCTTCTCTGACAGTGATGATGATGGCAGTGGCATTTTTAACTGTTCGCACTGGGGATTAAATAGTCTATAAATGGCCCAGCTCGTGGCCCAGCAGCAAATCAGGAGCCACTGCTGCCTATTTGGCAGCCAGGCCGCAAGCTCCAATTGGCTTACGAGTCACGAGCTGGCCCGTAATTGAAATAGCCATGCCACAGATGGATGGACCTGCTCTGAGACCGCTCTGCCTGGCTGTTTTTTACTGCACAGTGCAGTGCACACAATAACTTCCCCCTGGCACCATGCATGTAACCGCTGTCATCGAGCATGTAACCCCTGGCATTGAGCATGTAACCACTGGCACCGAGCATGTAACCACTGGCACCACGCATGCAACCCCTGGCAAAGAGTATGCAACCCCTGACAAAGAACATGAAACCCTGGCCATCGAGCAAGAAAACCCAAGCAAAGAACATGTAGGTAATTGGCACTTATGTGGCATACTATGTAATGGACATAACCGTATGTCGCATATTGTGTAATAGGCATTACAGTGGGTCGCATATTGTGATTCCAACTGTAGAACAATTGTTCCTGATGAGATGGTAACAACACTTTATGGGGGAAAACTTTATGAATGTAGTAGCCGGAATGTGGTGAGAATTAGCTAGCTGAATTAAAGTAGGTCTAGTCGCCACTCCAGCCGATCACCGTAAGCGGCAGCCGTCACCTGATGACGGGCCGCCTGTGGAGGATACCTTGTGTCCATGAGCTAGCAACCCCCGTGGGTAGTGTGAATTGACAGTGATGAGGACCAGGGCTTGAGTGCGGCTCTAGCCCATCACCTAATGATGGGCTGCCCACAGGTGGTCCAGAATGGCCTGTATTGTGGCAGCAGTAAGCGTTTTAGCAGTGGTTGCAGTGGGTGAGAAATAACAGGCCCATTAAGAAATGCACTTGGACAATGGTGCAGATTAAAGGAAGAAGTGTTGTGAAACCCGTTTCCTTAACGCGTTTCTCCGTTATCTGGGTGTGCAGCGGTTTCATCATCTTCTTCTGATGAAACTGCTGCACCCAGCTATTGATTTTAAACAACTTTATACCTCTCTGCAACAACTGCTCTCACCCATTTCTACACTTGCCTGTCCTGAGACAGCTGTATATCACCTGAACCAGTCTCTACAAACAGTCCTTGATGAAGTTGCTCCAGTTACTCCTCAAATCCACGTAGGCTTAGATGCCAACCATGGCACTCTAAATTAACAAGACACCTGCAAAAACTATCACGTAGATTTGAACGTCAGTGGCGTAAATCTCGAAATCCAAGTGACTTCATCACATTTAAGACTACCTACCACTCCTATCGCAATGCTCTGGACAATGCTAAACAAACATATTTTAAATATTTAATCTTTTCTCATGCCACCAACCCCAAGCAACTTTTTAATACATTTAAATTACTTCTTTACCCTCCTGCATCGTCTCCACCAGCTACTATCAATGCACAGGAACTTGCTTCCTTCTTCAAGGACAAGATTGATAAAATCCAAGATGAAATGGCATGCTCTTCCTCTGCCAGTGACTAGCTTACTTCCTTTCCTGAGCCCTTTGCCACTTTCTCCTCATTTGACCCCACAAGTGAGGATTAAGTATCAACACTCTTCTCATCCTCTCACTCCACTAACTTTTGATTTTATACCCTTACAAGTCAGTAAAGCTCTGTCTCCTGTGCTTATCCTAAACTTAACCTAAATCTTTAACCTCTCTCTCTCCCTACTGGTATCTTTCCTTCTCTGTTCAAGCATGCACGTATTACTCCCATTCTAAAAAACTGTCTCTCTAACTACTGTCCTATATTTCAGCTCTTATGCCTCTCCAAGCTACTTGAGAGACTTACCTACACTCGCCTCACACACTTTCTTAACAACTTATTGGACCCACTTTGGTCAGGCTTTCGCTCTCAACACTCCACAGAGACAGCACTGACTAAAGTAGTAAATTATCTGGCCACTGTCTAAAGGCCATTTCTAAAGGCCACTGTCTAAATGCCATTTCTTACTTCTTATTCTTCTAGATCTCTTTGCTGCCTTTGACACTGTTGGCCACTCTCTTCTCATACAAACACTACAATTCTAGGTCTTCAGAACACAGCCCTTTCTTGATTCCCATCATACCTATCTAATCGCTAATCTATCCTACCCGGAATTGTCACCATCAGTATTGCTTTGTGTCTCTGAATGCCTTTCTGCCATTTCATCTTGGATATCATCTCACCACCTCAAACACAGCATGTACAAAACAATAAATTATATTCCCACCAGCCAAGAGTAGTTACCAACCTGATATCTCTATCACTGTTGAGAACACAACAATCCTACTCCACAAGCTCGCTACTTAGGGGTCATCCTCAACTCTGTCTGAACTGTCCTTCAATCCTCACATTCAATCTGTCTCTAATTCATGTTACATACATCTAAATAACATATCCAAAATGTGTCTGTACCTTACACAAGACAATGCAAAAACTCTAATCCATGCACTCATTATATCACACACTGATTATTGCAATAGCCTCCTAAGAAAAGACTCTCACCTCTATAATGCATTTTGAACGCAGCTGCGAGGCTGATCTTCCTGGCTAGACGTTCAACGTCTGCTGATCTGCTCTGTCAGTCCCTCCATTGGTTTCCTGTATATTACTGGATTCAATATGAAATACTTCTACTTACAAACAAAGCCATTGCTCTGACTACACCGACTTATATCTCTTTGCTTACTGTATCTTAAAATATATCCCCACCGACCTCTCCGTTCTGCACAAGATCTGTATCTCTCATCCACACTCATTACTCGCTCCCACTTACACTTGCAGGATTTTGTCGGGCAGCACCCACCCTATGGATTGCCCTTCCACATACATTAAGACTCTCCTCTAGCCGAAAACTTTCAAGGGTTCCCTGAAAACTCACCTCTTCAGACAAGCTTATCATATTCCGGAACCTCCAGTAGCATTCACATCTACCTGCATCCCATGAGGACTGTCTTGTAATAAATGTGTTGCGTAGCTGAGAGAGGCACAGATGGGTCAGCATTAGAAGGAATTGCTGACTTCAGAGTGCCATTAAAGAAGCCAGGGGTATCTCCAGGTAAGCTGGCTCTCAGATGCTGTAGGAGCCATTATCATGTGGCCTTACACTGAGCTATTAAACCCAGACATATTTGTTACCACTTATGGTGTGGGTTTGGTGGTGCGGTGCCCCCTGTGTTGGTATGGCTGGGCTGCTTCAGGTTGGCACACCCTAACACTTTATTAACACTTATGTTTTCCCTATCACATTGTATATATTTTGTATTATTTTAATCACACTTCTCACTTACTTACATAGCACTTATGTGCTCTTATTAACCTGTGAGTGGTCGAACTGTGCCGGCATGATGGGGGCCTGCACCCTGGACCCATACCCAGTATAAGGGACCCCAGTGACACAGAGACGCCTTGACGTACGGCCTGGGGGCTTAGTCCTATATCTGCAGATATATGCAACCAAGGTCTCTGTATTATCTGATTATTATGTAGTTAATTCTCACTCAGTGTGCAATTGGGATAGCATTTTTTTCTGTTTTGTAATCTGGTGGGACTGCCATGCTATGGAATCTCATATTTATGTATCCCGCCTATTATATCTATAGATTTGCACTTGTAGATAGTGATAAAACAAACTGGGTAACAACAGACAGACTTGGAGGTAAGAGGGCCCTGCTCCAAGCTTACCATCTATAGGAACATAGGAGGAAAACACAAGGACAGGCACCAGTAATAGCATAGCAGTCCCACCAAGTTACAAGTCCAGAAGGGAAGTTATATAATACATGAGTGCCTCTGAGGCTTGCCTGAAGAGGTGAGTTTTCAGGGAACGCTTGAATGTTTGGAGGCTAGTAGAGTGCGTGGAAGGGCATTCCATAGGGTGGGAGCAGCCACAAGCAGAGCTGACAACAGTGCCAATTTTTGAGGGATAATCCTTATTTTTGACACATAAAAACTAGAGATGTGCAGACTCGGATTCCAGAGATCCGAGCCCCCACGGACGTCATCATTCCGAGCCCGGTTCCGAGCAGCGTTCAGAGATTTCCGCCTGACTCGGGTCTGTCCGCATGGGCAGAACGTCATCGCCCGGCGCCGGATTTCGCGAGGCTTTAAAGAGCAGCTGCTGCGCCCTCCATCTTCACTCCAGTCTAGTTGTGGGTTGGGAGAGGGTGTGTTGGTGCTGCTGCTGGGGCTTAAACTTGAGCTTGACCTTGAACGCAATATTTTTTAATCGCTGGGGCTGTCTCTCAGTGCTGCTGTGTAGTCTAACTGTGTACTTGTAGTACTACTGTCTCCTCCGTGCGGTCTACCTCTGGTGTGCTGTGCTGTAATTATTTTATTCGCTGGGGCTGTCTCCCTCAGTGCTGCTGTGTACTCTGTTCTCCTCTCTGCTTAGGGTGGGATCTCACTAGCAAGGAGGACAGTCTAAAGGCCCCCATACACTAGCCGATTTTGGTCAGATTTCAGCCAGATCAGTCGGATCTGGCCGAAATCGGACCAAAATCGGCTAGTTTTGATGTCCCCTCAGATCCGATGCGCGGTCCCGTGCGCATCGGATCTGCGTCGGGTGGTCGGACCTGCTGCACGTCCGACCACCCGACTTGGGACCTAGTGGGGCGGCGCGGCGGTGGAGGGAGCAGGGGACGCTGGGGACGCTGCGGGGGACACGTCTGTGTCCCCCGCTGCTGGGGACGCTGCGGGGGACAGCGTCTGTGCGGCGAGAAGGTAGAGGGAGCAGGGGGGGCTGGAGACGCTGCGGGGGACACAGGCTGCATAGAGCCGGGCAGGGGGAGCCGGCCGGGAGCTGTCAGTAATGAATAAAAAAAAAAAAAAGCCCATACAATGAATGGGCGGCCTGTGATTGGCTGAGCGCTCTCTCAGCCAGTCAGCAATTGGCTGAGAGAGCGCTCAGCAGCCAATCACAGGCTGCCCATTTATTGTATGGGCTTTTTTTTTTTATTCATTACTGACAGCTCCCGGCCGGCTCCCCCTGCCCGGCTCTATGCAGCCTGTGTCCCCCGCAGCGTCTCCAGCCCCCCCTGCTCCCTCTACCTTCTCGCCGCACAGACGCTGTCCCCCGCAGCGTCCCCAGCAGCGGGGGACACAGACGTGTCCCCTGCAGCGTCCCCAGCCCCCCTGCTCCCACCAGCTCCCACCTCTTAGGCCCCCCCCCCCCCTGCTCCCCGGGTTTTTTACATGTGATAAATCGAGACGATTTATCACATGTAAAAAATGGCACATCAAGTGCCAATCTAATCAAGCTCCCCCGGGGAGCAGCCGGGGAAGCTCAGGGGGAAGTCGGGGGCGACTTGTCCTAAGGACAAGTCGCCCTAGTGTATGGGGGCCTTAACTGTGTACTTGTAGTACTACTGTCTCCTCTGTGCTGGGGCCTACCTCTGGTGGTGTGCTGTAATATATACCTACCTAGTAGTTTAGTTTCTCTACCTACTAGGCTGCTATATTATTATTAATACTTAATTAATTTAATTATATATAGTCCACTGGTGCTGTCTGCACTGAGTACTGTGAATAGAGGTTGCCAGTATTAGGGCTCTTCCATCTGCCACCTTAGAACTGATTAGCCCCCTCCTCTCCAGACATTAGGCAATGATTTAAGAGACGACTGGTAATAAATGAATAATAATCACAAAATTAAACAGTCAGATTACATTAATTAATTAATCATAATCACACAATCAAGACAGATAGGGGTCTTGTTGGATGTTAAAGTGATCAAAACAGTTACACACTTGCAGACAAACTCTGTGCTGCACAAAATGCTCACTGCTCCTTGTCTGCACATGGTAAACAGTGCACGATCAAGCCAGATAGGGGTCTTTTTGGGGCCTAGATTTTTAAACTGCCATCCTGTCTGCCGCTGCAGTGCCACTCTTACATGAGCCACGTGTTTGTGCCGCACACTTGTGTGGCTTAGCATAGTTATCCAGCTACCTTGATGCAACCTTTTGCCCTAAAAACAATATTGTGAGGTGTTCAGAATAGACTGGAAATGAGTGGAAATGAATGTTATTGAGGTTAGTATAGCGGAGGAGCAAAAAAAAACCCCCAAAATTCTGCGATTTTAGCAGTTTTTATGCTAAAACAAAAAGTTTTTATGCTTTTATGTTTATGCTTTTTATGCAAAAAGTTTTTATGCTTTTAACAAAAAAATCAGAACCCAAAACCCAAAAAATCCAAACACAAAACATTTAGGAGGTGTTTTGGCAAAACCCATTAGAACCCAAAACCTCAAGGTAATCAGAACCCAAAACCCGAAAAGTGGCCGGTGCACATCCCTAATAAAAACAAAATGGCCTCACCCTTTACTGTGTATAGTTTCAGTGTATTTAGGTGTGATGGAGAGACCTGGGTGTGGATTTGGTGGTTAATTGTATGATTTTCCAAACAGGAATGTTGGTAAGCAACTCATGAGACACACTCATATATTGCTTTGCAATAATGACTGAAATTGGAAGACAGAATATAAAATACTTTCCTCACTAAATGTAACAAAGGAGGATATAGTTCTAGCAGATAAACTACTGAAGCAAATTACGCATTGCAATCTTATTTGCAAAAGAAACATTCTCATTCTACAAATGTGCCCTGAAGGAAATATTTAACCCAGTGGAATGTCTGTCCTGCTTGTTCACACAACTATTTTAATGCAGGTGTCCACTATACTTATCACATTCCTACTATATCCCATGTTTAATGGATTTTCTTTGTTATCCTATATCAAGCAGATTGTCCATCAACTCAAATTAGGCTAAACTGAGTGATGGAAGCACTTGTGGAAGAGTTAACTATGAATCCACTAACATTTCAACATGTATATGATATACGATATTACTCAATTTAACTAGATCGCTCAGAAAATTTCTCTGGGGCAATAGTGATAGTGACCCGTGGCCCAACACATCAATATCGCCACCGATTAATATCCAGCATGCTGGATAAATCTAGTTAGATCGCCAGTAAGGGCCAGTGTTCTTCTGCACATGTGCACCATGACACAAGTGCCACTGGGGTTTTGAGAGGGATCTGATTGGATCCCTCTCAGGGAAATGCACAAAGAAGCCCATAGACATCTATTGGGTAATGCCACATGAAAATAGCTTGAACCCAATGGGTTCAAGCTACTGAATATTGCATATGGAAGATATAAAGCTCTGAATATTGCATTTTTAGAGTTTTGAGCCAATTTTTGGCTTTAGTACATACTGCCACTGCTGTTATCCGTGAATACATTCCCTCCTTCACTCCCTACATTAAGGTCATCTCTTAACCTTGCTGTTTCTAGCTGCATAACAACAGCAGAATTCAACCTAGGTATCTCTTCAGGTTGGCACAACATTAGGAGTGGCATCTGCATGGGGACATAATTGCCGATATCATGCCCCTGCACTTACTATACAATGCACATATTACTGCCATTGTAAAACAGGGGACAGGGCTATGATGACTGCCTGTCTTTCCTGAGACATATTGCTGCGTACTGTACAACTGTATTTACTTTTGTGGATGGCTGCAGTGGGGGTGTGATCCAACTTTTCTAGACTACTGAAAGGGCCACATGATTTTTGGGAGCTGTCCTGGGACAATAGACAAGTGTGTCACACATGCATGGTCAGCAGACCACACATGTACACCAGGAAGTGAAAATAAAGTTATCAGTATTGCGATCGATTCACTTACATAGCGCAGGGATGGTCTTCTGCCGGGCCCTGTACCTGGATGTGAGCAGTAGTTCTTCCCAGCAGTAGCTCGTTTCTTATTTCCACAATAGTTTTTAAAATAAATTATAATTATTGGATATAGAACCAAGGACCTCATCCTGGTCCACACGCAATGCTGTGAAATTCACAGCGTTGCGTGTGGATAAAACACCACTCGCACAGCCGTCCACCCCCCACGCTCTGCGAATGAATGTTTTGCAGGGGCCAAATCCTTTAATAGTCCCCAAGCATCTAATGATTTGTAAGGTACAGGCAAAAACTAAGACACTCTCTGGTGTCTTAGATTTGCATACTCCCTGTACGGGAAGAGGGTGGGCAGCTGACATTAGCTGACATCAGCTGCCCGCCCCCGGCACCCGCATCACTGACTAATTTCCATGGGCATGCCCAGCGTTGTCATTGGAATACCCATGAAATGCTGGGCATTCCCATGGGCAGTCCTTCACCACCGACCACACCCCCATGCCTACTCGCACCCAGCTTAGGAACATGTGTAGAAATGTGCATGCGCAGACAGAAAACATCGCTCCCCTGTACGAATGCGTGGGGGAACTGAACCAATCAGAATAAGGCCACAAGTGTATTTCACTTTTTCTTCACTATCACTTCTGTGTTGCAGTGTTAAGCGTAGCATGCATATAATTATTCTGTAATTCTAGTGTTGGGTTTTGAGTTAAGAGACTTCACATGATCACAACACTACTTATTAAGCTTTTAAGAAAAAGTGAATAAGATAAAAAGCAACTGATAGAAAGATAAATTGATTGACATTCCAGAGGCATTGTTGTTGTGCCCAGGCTTGTCCAACAATGAAGGCCTTATGGCTGCATTACTTTATCTTTTATTTCAGAAATAAAGCTCTATCAATCTAATAAAGTGTTATTTATTGGTAATTTCTTTGTATCGTATAATGTGTACAAAAACTGTACTCATTTCTTATTTATTTTATAGCAAGTTAATGTTTACATTTTAAAAATGTTCATATTTCGAATGTCTCTCTAACCTATTCAGTATAATATCAGAAACAAACTGGCGTCAGGGAATTTACCAGACAAATTAGTTCTAATCAAATGTTAAAAACATTGTCGAAGTGTTCTCAAAACAATATATTGTTATCATAGGATTACATTAATGATGTGCTCTGCGTGTACGTAATACTTATGCAAACAAATGTTTTGAAAGACCTCTTAACTACTATTTACTTTTGCTAGGAAATTCTATCTCAAAAAGGAGAGATGTATCAAACCTTCAAGAGATAAAGGGGAGATGTTCCCACGTAGCAAGCAATCAGCTTTTGTCATTTTAGAGACTGTGCTACCGTCAGTTAAATGAGAGCTAGAATCCGATTGACTACTATTGGTAACTTTATATACATACATATAATAACTCACATCCCATGTCATCCTTCAGTCCTCTTGTTCCGTAGAATCCATAGTGGTACCTGTCAAAAAAACAAAAACGTTGCTAATCCAGATTGTTCCTCTTTGATCCAAGAAGTCATCCAGGGAGTTAAAAATAAACAAACCGCTAAATCCTATACAATATGGACTGAAGAGAACTCATGTACATGGGCCGCAACGGCATATGCTGCACTGTATTAGAAACTGTAAATAAATAAATAATAAATATCTCCCCCAAACTAGGTCAATTAGGTCAAGCATATAGTTTTTCCCTTTGAACGGTATGATCTCCACTTGAGTGACATCTCACCGGAGCTCAGCCAATCAGGAAAGCGCTACTACCTCGCACTCCCTGATTGGCTTCTGGGTCTCCAAGAGACCCAGTCGTATGGTACTGGGGACCTAGGTTTTTTTTAACCCTTTGGATGCCTACTTTGACTGAAGAGGATCGTCTAAACTGGACTTCACTGGATTCTGGTGGACAAGAGGACAGAAGGGTGACGTTGGATGTACAGATGGAGCCGCTGCCATCCTTGGCCGGCGGTCGCCAGATCCCTTTCACTGGTGAGCGCCGGCGATAGAGACGTGCATCCCAGTATCACGGTGGCTGGGCAGCATCTCCCTGCCCGTCTCCGCTTCAGGTAGACGCTGCCCAGTTCGGAGGGCAGTTGGTGTGGCGAGGGGGACCGGGCGCGTTGGCGGGGGAAGCAGCGGGGACCTCCGACAAGCTCCGTTTCAACGGGACGCGTGAGCGTCTCGTGCGCGCGTGCCCCTGGCGGTAGCCGGTCGCTGGCAGGGGATGGTGGTAGAATCGCCATCCCCTGCAAAGATGAGCTCGGCTACATCTGTAGGTATGTACAGGGGCATAACTATACCTTTCCGGACACAATAGCAACATTTTGAAAGAACCCCCTGCACTGGGGATGGGGGTTTGAGGTCATGAGGGTCAGAATAGCAGAGAGGGAGCAGAGCCTGACCCTACCTAAGGTAGCCTGCTCCTATTTGACACCTGTGCTGACCAAGTGGCCAGTAGGAGAGCACTGATAGATAGGTGGCAGGGGACCTGGTGTGAGGAGCAGCAGGAAGGAGGTTTTTTTTTACTTATGTAACTCATATAACTAAACACATACATACACTCATATACTGTATATAGGCACATATATGTCAACAGAAATACAGTAGGTACTTACATACTTTCATACGTATTGTAAGTACACACAAATCCTTCATTGGTTGCTTGTATCTTACCGTATTCAATATATAACACTTCTACTTGCATATAAAGCTATTAACCATACTGCACCAGCATATATCTCTTTACTTATCACAAAATATCTCCCATCTCGACCACTCCGCTCTGCACAAGATCTGTGTCTCTCCTCTGCACGGATCACTAGTTCCCATTCACTATTACAGGACTTTAATCAGGCTGCTCCCATCCTATGGAATGCCCTTCCACGCACAATAAGACTCTCCACTAGCCTCCACACTTTCAAGCGTTCCCTGAAAACTCACCTCTTCAGGCAAGCCTATCATATTTAAGTTCCACACGCATAACCCTCTGAGGCACTTATGTATTATATACCTTCCCTTCTGGACTTGTAACTTGGCAGGACTGCTATGCTATTACTGGTGCCTGTCCTTGTGTTTCCCTCTGATGTCCCAATAGATTGTAAGCTTGCAGCAGGGCCCTCCTACCTCCAAGTCTGTCTGTTGTTACCCAGTTTATTTTATCACTGTCTACTATTGTAAAGTGCAACGGAATCTGCTGCGCTATATAAGAAACTGTAAATAAATAAATAATAAATATAGATACACCTATACAAAGGTACACAAATATACATATATATAGGTACATACATTCACATATAAATATACTGTATATCTACATGGGTAGATACATGCACTCATATTAAGATAAGCACTTATATACACACACATAGATAATCATATAGAGATACCAGCTACTCATGAATGTCTGTGTTCATGATACCGACACTGGCATCCTGACTACAGCCAGGAGACCAGCTTCGGAAACCCCCCAAAAATTAGAATGCCAGTGCCATAATCCCGACTGCCTGGTCACTGGGAAGAGCAAACATCAGGCTGGAAAAGGGGGGGGGGGTACAGTTTAGGCTGTAGGGGAGTGTTAGGATTAGGCCCCAGTGAAGAGTGTTAGGGTTAGGCTTTGTGGAGGGCAGGGTGATGGTGAAGATTTACAGTAAGTTTGGGGATAGCAGGTGTGTGCTGATATTAGAGCCAGCAGTCGCCGCTACTAACTTTGTACATGAGCCACAACAGGGAGAGGTGTGACGTAATGAGTCTCATGAACACCCCTAACTCTCTGTCTCATTGTAACATCATCTGTACATGTTAGCCCCCTCGCTGCCTCAGAAACATCACCACCAGATGTGCAGCAGGGTAGCCTGTACTACAGCGTGACTTGTTGCAAGAGAGCTGCCGGCCCTACAGGCATCATGGGCCCCATATCAATCGATGCACCGATGGTAGTTACGCTACTATATGAATGTATTTAAGTGTGCAATTATGTTTACATTGTACAACATTGTAATCCTGCTATTAACAACTTTTGCAGTTACTTTCTTTCATGGAATCCTGCATCCAATGTAGTCTTCTTACCACACTGGGTGACCTTCTGGTTACTAGATGAAGCTACAGACTGCTCTTCAGTCTCCAAACACTTCTGTCATTTCACAGGATTGTAATATAGCACAACACACCTGAAAATCAACAAGAACAGCACCACAACATTGTGCAGATCCAAAAATGGAAGGGAATATGGAAGAAGTAAAGAGACACATGACAAAGAGAAAAAGAATAAGAATCAGAATGGGGACTACTGCAAAGAGAGAAGGAAAGACATAAGGGGAGATTCTCTAAACTAAATATGCGGTTAAATCGGGGTTTTTAACGCATTTTGGGATGCTCTAAACATCCCCCGCAGGGTTACCGTGATGGGGGGCATCGCCAGAAAAATCTGGGGATGCCCCATATAAGCCTATGGGCTTCTACCATGACCCACCGCCGCCCCACTCCGTTCCCCACCGCACCGACCCTCCCCTCACCTGTGCTGCCCGGACCTGTGACCTCCTCCTCCCTGCACTATGATCCTCTTCCGGGTGCAGGGAGGAGGAGAGCCCGGCACAGCAGCAGCAGAAGAGCATATGCGATAATTATGTAGGCGATGGGCGGCGAAGGGGGGAAGGGGGGAGGAGCTGGGCTGCGGATGTTAGAACATACCGCCCAAGGAAAGAAAATCAGGCAACCTGGGGGACAACATCTGGTACTATCATATGATGGTACACAGGGGTTAAAGTGAGGGGGAACTGAGTTCCACCACCTCTAATGATGAGGTGGAACATTTCAACCTCCACATTGGCCCTGCACAGTAATTCTCACAGAAAAACATTCTAGTTTGCAGGGGATGCCTCCAGTGTTGCTTACCAGACCAGAGTGAATATCTGTCTGCCCTGTGGAGCTTTGTCCTGCAGTTCTTTGTGACATTAGGAATACAGAGGTAGGCTACAGGATAGTAAAGCTGGGTACACACTAGTCAACATTGCAAACAATTTCCCTTGAACTGCATTTAACTACTGGACAAACGGTATAGCGCATACACTGAGCAATTTTACAAATTTTATCGATAGTAGCCACATTCCAGTAGTATGCTGTCATTGACAATATCCTCAGAAAGAGCTCCATGTACACATACCCTCCAACATCTCAGAGTAAAAAATCGGTACTGGGGTGTGTGGCCATAGAGGGCGTGGTCATGTGCAAAGGGGGAGTGGCCATTACCACCCTTTACTATCCACTACATATGGTGACAGACTAGGGAGAGAAGGCTGGCCAGAGGGGAATGGAGGAGGCTGTGAGAATAAGGAGAGTGGCGGCAAGCCTTAGGGTCGGAGCACTTACAGATACCGGCTGTTCCCTTCCTTATTAATCTCCTGCTCAATGCAGCAGCATCCTCCACCAGGCCCCGATGTCACCAGCTGAGGGGGGAGCTGCACATACACAGGCACCAGCAGCAGCGTCTGGAAACTTCAAATGCGCATGCCCGAAATGGTCCGCAGCACTGCATCATGACGCAACGTATGCTGGCCGTGACCCGCAATGCAGCCACTGGGACCAATTGCCTGGATAAACTGAGAAACCACAAGATAAAAAACGGTACTGTACCTGCAAAATCGGTGCAGTTGGAGCGTATGTGTACAGATGATAGACGATGTCACTAAGTACCCATGGGAGTGTGCATTGTTAACGATATTGTGTGTACACACTGATTGATATACCAGAAAATGTTGTTATGACTGGTCATTATTATGCATATCGTTTCAAATATTGCCCAGTGCCTATACACCCTAAAGGTGCATGCACCAATATCATTGATTTGGACCCTTCTGAGCGATATCGGTCCAAAATATTGTTTAGTGTGTATGCTACGAATGACAAATGAATCATGATGCACGTACCCACGGGTCGTTCATCAAGGTTCTTTGTCGACTGTGCAGGCAGCTCAATTTAGGATATCTTTCAGAAAAAGCTATAGAGCAGAGGTTCCCAAATGCAGCCCACAAAGCACCCCAACGGTCCAGGTATTAAGTATATCCATGCTTGGCCACAGGTGAATTAATTAGTAACTCAGTCAGTCTGATTTAACCATCTGTGCTGAGCCATGGATATACCTAAAACCTGGACCATTTGGATGCCTTGAGGACCGCTTTCGGGAACCTCTGTTATAGAGTCTAACTAGATCATTTATCATTTATCATTCGTCGTTCGTCAAATTGCTCATTGTGTATGCACCAAATCTTTAATTCAGGTCACTGGGGAAGTTCAAGAGAAATTGGTCACCAATGTCTTTCAGTGCATACATCTTCCAGTATGTATGCGCCCTAAGGGACTGGGACTCGAGAGTGAGGGGGTGAGGTCAAATTCAGGGATATAAGGGAGTAACTGTATAGATAGACATGGTGGATGAGAGGAGGGGCGGGGACTGAGGAGGGGTGGGGACTCAATGAGAGAGAATACTCTGCAGTTCAGACACTGGAAAGACACTGGCAGCTGGTGGTTCATAGTAGGAAACAGCTGCTAGTAATTAACTTCCTGAGCAAGTGTGTTTGACCTATCCAGAACATGCTGGGCAGCGCAACCCCGCCCCCCCCCCAATTGTCGGGGGCCAAATTATTGCCTTGCTCCGGGTGACAAAAATCCTAGTTTTGGCCCTGGTGAAGGGGTGTTACATAAATATGACAGTTACTGTATGCCTGGATATTTGGGTTTGTCACAGTGGGCAAGACTGCTGCACAACCTACAGTACATTTGAACAAAGGGGGTTATTCTGATTTAATCGGTCCCTCACCCAATTTTTAGCATCTGCACATGTGCAGTTATGCGCATATGCAGATGCTTGGTGTGAGCGGGCATGGCGAACTGCATATTCATCTAGCAGAGCGGGCGGGGGGGTGTGAGGCGGCGGCGGGGGGCACAGCTCATGGGAATGCTCAGCTTCTAATGGGCGTTCCCATGAAAAAGCTGGGCATTTCCATGGTAATGGTCAGGTGTCAGCTGCCAGCACGCTTCTAAAGAATTGTCTCCGATCTGCGAGTGCTGGAGAAATCATTTGCATTCAAATTTCTCAGCCTTGCGATTCAACCAGAATAAGGTCCAAAGTAAGAGTCTACTCTGCTCAATTTCCTACTGGAGAGGACATTAGCCCTTTCCTCTCTTACAGAAGGTACACACGGTGAGATATGCACTATTTTTCAAATCGATTTTGCTTATAGATGCAAAATCGAATAGAAAATCGAATGGGCATCGAATGGCATTTCTACATTCGATGCAGATTCGATCCCGACGCACTCCATTTTGCATTCCATTCAAATTGGGATCGAATCGCAAGCAAAATCCCACTGTGTGTACCCACTATGACAATGCCCATGTCCACAGTGGATCTCCTACAGATATGCTGGCTTTGTGACACTCTTCCTGAAAATCAATGATTTACTTTAATTTTCATCCTCAAGTAATGGACTTCTGGATAATGTATGGGCCACCTGTATTACACGGCTTGTTTACAACTGGTTATATAAAGTGAGTTGGCCAACAATAAAATGAAGTGTTTTGTTCAGTGATGGCAACAGGTGGCCCTCTGAGGCTTCATCACCGAACTTGATGCTTTATTATTGCCAGATTTGTTTGTCATACCTTGTAGCACTTGCATGCTGATGTTGCTTCAGATAGCTGTCTTTATCTTTGAGTCAATGTATTATTTTAACATATTACTAAAGGCCCATACACACACAACGATGTCTTCTTAATGATGATGAACAACCCCATTATAAATCACCTCCTGAACAACCCAGAACGACTTCTTTCAGGGTCGTTTAGGAGGTGAATCTTTTAACATCTCTAGTGTTTATGCTGTGAATGACAGACGACTACCAACGGATGCGCGTACCAGCAGGTTTAAAGACCATAGCCATCGTCCATGCATGCAGGTCAATTTGGCTATGGTCGTTAACAATGTTTGTTTTTCAATAGAAAAAGGTCCTGCATCATTTGTGGCCGTTTGTCATCCGTCATGCACCAGTGATCACCTGTAATGATGAGGTCCTTCATTTTCACTTCAAGGGTGAACGATGGTCGTTAACATGTGTCGTTGGCAACACATCTTTTTGTGAGTACGGGACTTTAGTCTGAGGGTAATGTCACTATTTTTAGACGGTTAGTGGCCCACCCATCTATTATATGCATGGTATGCAGTCATTAGATCTACAGTGTCTAGGTTGACAAACAAAAGGTCGACATGGTCAAAAGGTCGACATGGACAAAGAGTCGACAGTCAAAAGGTCGAATTGGTCAAAAGGTTGACATGGTCAAAAGGTCGACATTCGAAATGTTGACATGAAACGTTCTACACGAAAAAGGTTAACATGGGTTGAATTTTTTTTAAGCCAACATGTGTCTACAGGCGGTATTTCATACCTATGGTGTGGTGGGAGAATAAAATTGTGTGCCAAGCGCAGTGAAGCACCGTGCCCAAAGTATGTCGAGCATCCATACTGGCCTATGTTGACATAGACACAAAAAAAACCATGAAAAACTCATGTCGACCATTTAAATTACCTTTTGAATGTCAACCTTGTGACCATTTTGACCATTTGAATGTCAACCTTTTGACCCAGTCAACCTTTTGACCATGCTCACCAATAGTGGTTGACCTAGTTTTAACTGTAGACCTCGACATTGTAGCTGTAATATACCGTAACCAATATGCACAATGTTCTCTCTATGCTATTGTGGCACATAGGGCCTTATTCTGGTTCACTCTCAGAGGCAAATTCCTTCTCAAATGGACAAAACCATGTGCACTGCAGGTGGGGCAGGTATAACGTGCAGAGAGAATTAGATTTGGGTGGGGTTTTTCTTCAAAGTGAGATCCATATTGCAGTATTTTCCCTGCACAGAAACAAAAAAACTCACCCAAATCTAATTCTATCTGCACATGATACATCTGCCCCACCAGCAGTGCACATGGTTTTGTCCATCTGAAGGAATTTGACTCTGAGAGTGAACCAGAATAAGGCCCCTATTAGGGGCAGATGTATTAAGTCTTAAGAAGAGATAAATGCAAGGGTGATAAAGAGAGATAAATGTCCAGCCAATCAGCTCCTTACTGACTTTTTTCAAACACAGCCTGTAACATGGCAGTTAGCAGGTGATTGGCTGGACGTTTATCTCTCTTTATCACCTTTGCATTTATCTCTTGTTAAGGTTTAATACATCTACCCCACAGTTTGGTATAGCCTTACATAAATGTAGGCTACTGTTGCCCTATACTTAGGAAGTATACATACAAATACAAAATAAGTATTATTGAGTGTACATGTTAAATAAATCAACCGGGTTTCATAGCAAAAGGGACGTGTTTCAGAAGAGAAGGCATAGAGATTGTTTGGATTCCACAAGCTTACAGAAGAATAACACAAAACATATGTGCATTTCAAAGAAAGAACATAATTTTAATACCTATGAATATGACTTTTCAAATACAAAAAATATGATACTGCTCCAGTTGTACAGTGGTTAATGACATCATATAAGTTACTCTGGGTGATTGTGAATGCAAGAGTTGACTCAGAACATTGTAAACAGGACTTTTCCAAACGTTAATCAGTTCCTCAATATAATACCTCTGGGCTACAAATCTTCGGAGTCCATTGATCAGGTAAACGCAGATGTATTAAACCTGACGAAGTGATAAAATGATAATGCACCAGCCAATCAACTCCAAACCAAGTCACAGTCTGGGTTTGAAAAATGACAGTTAAGGAGCTGATGGGCTGGTACGTTATCACTGGCCACTTTATCACTTCACCAAGTTTAATACATCTGCCACACAGCACCCTGGAATAGATGTGGCTATGAACAGTGTCAACAGATGTGACCATGAATAAAGGAGATTCCCACTAAGCTATGATAACTGATCAGAAATCTGCAGGGCCCTGGAATTTACTATATGAATATGACCATGCTTATTTAGCCTGATCCTGCAGATCTAGAGAGGTAGGAACAAAAAATGGACTCTTTAGACTTTGCTTGAACAGAGAACAACAATTTGTGAGCACTTCAGATTCCTGGATGTCCAGTGCTTGATGAACTACCATAACAAAACCACTAAACCACTGTGTGATGTGCTGACATCAAGTATCTTCCTCAAACTAATTAGACAAATGCTTAAAGTCATAATTAGTCACAAATTTGCACTCTTGATGGGACAATTGCACTTGCACAAAATAGCTGGGTTATTTAAAGATTTCTAAAAGATTTTCAACAAAGGCATCGATAATCATGTTCATTGAAGAGGCACAGCTAATCCAAACAAGCTCTGACTCCTGCCAAACAGACTTAGAAGACTAGAAAACCAACCTTATGCTCGCCATACATCTACAGATTGATTGTCGGATCTGACTGGTTGGAACAAAAACCTGGTAATATCTGAGTGACAGTTTTTGGCAGTTTTCCAGCATTTCAAAGTAAATTGTCAACTGTCATTTGCTCTCATCCATTACCAGGTTTTTGTTCCAACCATCCAGACCTGACGATAAATCTGTAGATGTATGGCAAGATTTATGGCTGAAGAAAGAACATCCACTGAACTACCAGAAGCAAGATAACAATTGAACAAGCTTGAAAAGTTGTCACATGAAAATTTCCCTGGCGCCTGCAAAACAGGATACCCCTGGGTGCAGACAATAACAGCTCCCAACTGTGGCGCTGGTAGATAGATGTGTGTGGTAGGTGATCATAGGCATGTGCACATTGAGTGTCCGGAGGGAGGGAACACCTCCAATGGGACTGGCATGGGTGACTGGCAGCTTGGACTTCCAATAGGAAGTCACTGCCAGTCACAGTGAATCCAGTGCAGTTTCACAGACTGCATCTGGCTTCACACAGTGGCGGATTTTACTTGGAGGAGCTGCAGCCCTGTAGCTTATAGGAAGACACCACCACTGTTGAATTGCATGATGCCAAGTGAAGTAGACATATGATTTTATATCACCTGTTTGACTGTTTGATCAATACATCTACCATATAATGCCCAAAATGCTAGCATTGAGTAAATGTTACAGAAGTGCTCTGTGCTGGTGAACTTTTTTCAGCCATTTTATCATGACCTTTTTTTTTTTTTTGTAGGAAGTAGAAGCTGAAACTCGGTGGCATACTGTACCTTTCAAGCTTGGTAGCGGTCGAAAGAAAAAGACACTAGTGATGTCAGAATAGAGCTTCTATGGGAAATAAGGACTTGAAAGCAGCTGTCTACTTTAGTGGCCTCTGTGCATGAAAGGGCTAAATACATAAAATGAATGTGCTTCATACATTGGGTCCAAATTAACTACAATTATTTTGTTATATTTGATATATTTTGCTTTTATATAATAAAAAGATCATTCCGCCCCCAGTGACATTGTAGGCTGCATTACCAGCTCTTACACAGTGACAGGAGCCGGGTGCTTCATGTAATGTTACAGTGCAGCATGTGGCTCATTCCACTGGATAGGAGCCAGGTTTTATATGTGCCATGCGTTTATGCATGGCACATATAAACGCATTGCCCCTTGCCCCTTGGGCAAGGGGCATGGCACATATAAATGCATTGTCACTTGCCCCTTGTGACGCCATTATATGAGTCCTAGGTTATGGCAACATAGTGGTTGACTCTCTCTCGGATGTTGTTGAAAGGATATTATATCAGTATTGTATCCCTCTTTGGACAGTGGCTGCCATATGGGGGGACAGAGTAAGTGGAATGGTTTCAGCTTTAATTGTCCTGTGAGTAGGTCACGAAGTATTCTCCATTTAGGTTAGAAAGTAGATTGACACAATAGCATATGGTTGCGAAGTATGGCCCCCGGAAATTAAGGCGACTGAGCCATATTTGCTGTTTACAGGATCGCAGTTGCAATCTGTGACACACCCATAAAATGGTGACAACATACCTCTGATGGAGCAACCACCCTCCATTACCTCCCACACACACTCCTGACTGTCACTATGCAAAATCTTAACTGTGACCGCTGTCGCAAAACTATTGCAGCACATACAATATGACTGTTATGATATGCGGGAGTCCTCGCCAACCCTAACTCCGTTGTCATCGAATGGGATTGATGGCTGCGTGCTAGTGCTAGGCTTCGCCTATAATAGCCGCGTTCGACAGAGCCCGTTAGTCAGGCTCCGCCCCCGATGCCACCAGGTCTTGAGAGTTGACAACGCTGCCACCAATGTCAAGGATGAACAAGGGGATGACTAACTACCCCAAGAAGGCGAGGTCACCCTTGCTCTGTAGCAAACTGGGTAAACGTAACAATACGTAGAGATGTAACACAAACCTATACCAAACGGGTGTAACAATACACAGAGGTGTTTCATAAGAATCAAGATACGAGTAAGGGCAGTCTGGGGATAAACCCCACTTATCTGTGCTCCGAGGAGACAACGGCAGCGGGAACCAGGGTAAAGACAGCTGGACGACGCACGGACACCAGGAGGACAGGAGACAGAACGGAGGACACGGCTGGGAATGAACGACAGGACACAGGACGACTGGGCACAGGAACCAGGAGCAGTGAGTAAGCGGGAACCAGGAACACTTGAGACCCTGAGGTGCAAAAGCTATAACCGGCGTCTGTCCTGGGCAGACGCCGGCTCTTTATTCAAAATCCCCGCTGACGCTGACGTGCGCCGCACTGCCGGGCGCATGACCTCAGCGCGCCGGCACGCCGACGGAGACGCTCGGGGACGTTGCCCAGCAACGCCCCGATGCCTGCTGACGATGCCGTGGGGACGGAAGCCAGGGGCGTTGCTGCGCGACGCCGCCAACGTCTCCCCCGGCACTCGTCTACACTGTCTGTCCCGGCGGGTCCGGGACAGAAGTGTAACAGTACCCCCCCCTTGAGGAGGGGTCACCGAACCCTTAGAACCCGGTTTCCAGGGAAATTTTCTAAAAAACTCCGCTCTTAGCCGGGGCGCATGCAAAAACTTTTCTGGGACCCAAGATCTTTCTTCATCTCCAAACCCCTTCCAGTGGACAAGAAACTTGAGCTGACCCCTGACTACCTTGGAATCCAAGATATGTTCCACCACATACTCCTTATGCCCTCGAACCAAGACAGGTCTTTGAGTACGTGTAGAGCTGGATGGAAGGGTTCCGATGACAGGTTTGAGCAGGGAACAATGAAAGACATTATTGATGCGCAGAGACCTGGGAAGCTGAAGTCTGAATGCCACAGGGTTAATTTGTCCGATAATCGGAAATGGACCGATAAACCTGGGACCCAACTTGGGACATTGCTGTCGAAGTCTAATATGGCGTGTGGATAACCATACTCTCTGACCCACTTTAAAGAGACACGGTCTTCTGTGCCTATCAAAGAAAATCTTAGACCGGGCTGAGGATTGTCTAAGGGCTATGTGTACATTCTTCCAGGCTTTCCTAAAAAACGAGACAGTGGAAGAGGATCTTGACGGATCAACCGGGGGCATGAATGAACTACATTTGGGGTGCAAACCTGAGTTGCAGAAAAAAGGAGAGCTCTTGATGGCTGAATGATAAGAGTTATTGTATGCAAACTCTGCTAATGGAATAAGCTCAGCCCAATTGTCCTGGCACTTTGAAACGAAACAGCGGAGGTATTGTTCCAAAGCCTGGTTGACCCTCTCGGTCTGTCCATTCGACTGCGGGTGATAGCCAGAGGAGAGACTGACCTGAATCCCTAAGGCAGCAATGACTAAGGTGGCTAAATCTTGGGTCAGGCCCGCCATGATTACTGAGCAAGGGACAATGGGAGATGCTTTCGCCTCAGACCCCTGGACAGTCTGAAAACTGCGGGAGAGGGCATCCGCCTTCACGTTCTTAGATCCCGGCCTAAAGGTGATAATAAACCGGAATCTGGTGAAGAATAGTGCCCACCGAGCCTGTCGTGGGTTGAGGCGTTTGGCGGACTCAATATAAGAGAGATTCTTGTGATCGGTGATCACGGTGATGGTATGCTGAGCTCCCTCAAGCCAGTGACGCCACTCCTCAAACGCCCATTTGATGGCCAACAACTCACGATTGCCTACATCATAATTTCTCTCGGCTGGAGAGAATTTGCGGGAGAAGTAAGCACATGGATGAATCTTTAGATCCAGTGGCCCCTTCTGAGACAGGACTGCTCCAGCACCCACATCAGAGGCGTCGACTTCGATTAAAAAGGGAAGCCTGGGATCTGGGTGGTGCAGAATTGGAGCTGAGCAAAACGCTTTCTTTAATTTTATGAAAGAATCCATCGCCCGTTGAGACCATTGTCCTGGGTCAGCCCCTTTCCGAGTCAAGTCCACTATGGGTGCCACGATGTCCGAAAAGGAGCGGATAAATTTGCGATAGTAGTTAGAAAAACCAAGAAATCGCTGAATGGCCTTGAGCGTGGTTGGGCGAGCCCAGGATTGAATGGCCTGAACCTTCGATGGATCCATGGAGAAACCTTGAGGGGAAATAATGTACCCTAAAAAAGTCACTTGTGACACTTCGAATTCACATTTTTCCAATTTGGCATATAGATGATTTTCCCGTAGCTTCTGCAACACCAGGCGGACGTGTTGCCGATGTTCGGGAAGAGATTTGGAAAAAATGAGAATGTCGTCCAAGTAAACTACGGCAAAACCCCCTAAAAACGGTCGAAGGACTTCATTGATAAAGTCTTGGAAGACTGCCGGGGCGTTAGCTAGACCAAAAGGCATCACAAGATACTCAAAATGCCCCGAGTGGGTATTAAACGCGGTCTTCCATTCATCACCACTTTTAATTCTGATTAAGTTGTAGGCCCCCCTGAGGTCTATTTTGGAAAAAATCACTGCCTCCCGAATCTGGTCAAATAATACGGAGATGAGGGGTAATGGGTAGGAATTTTTTACCGTAATTTTGTTAAGGGCTCTGTAATCAATACAGGGCCGTAAAGACCCATCTTTCTTCTCAACAAAGAAAAACCCCGCCCCCACCGGTGATTTAGAGGGCCGAATGAACCCCTTTTCAAGGCTTTCTTTAATGTAGAGGTCCACGGCTTGGGACTCAGGTGCGGATAACGCATATAAACGACCCTTAGGAAGTCTGGCATTAGACACTAAATCAATGGCACAATCAAAGGGGCGATGAGGAGGCAAGGTGTTGGCTTCCTTTTTAGAAAAAACATCTGAAAAATCACGGTACTGAGAAGGGAGAGCTTGAAAATCGGGGTGCATCACACGGAGAGGGAGAGTGAGACAAACATCCGAACAGGACCCTCCCCACCGAGTGATCTCACCAGTTTCCCAATTAAATTCAGGGTTGTGTTTTTTCAACCAGGGCAGCCCCAGGACTATAGGAGTGAGAGGACAGTGAAAAATAAGAAAGGTGATATCTTCGGAGTGAAGAGCCCCCACCGACAGCCGAAGGGAGGGAGTCCTAAAAGATATACCGCCTTTAGACAGTGGACGGCCATCCAACCCACAAACAGAAACGGGATTTTCCAAGGGTATGGGCATAAGGCCCAATTGTTGCACCAGGCCTTCATCTATAAAGTTACCGGCCGCCCCACAATCCACAAAGGCAGATCCGTTCCAAGAACGGTCGGTAACAGAGACTGATACCTGAATTAATACAGAATCTGAGGGAGAAAAGCTCGACAGGCCCAAGTGAACCCCCCAAGTATCACTTAGGCCCTGTCTTTTCCCGCCTTCAGCGGACAAGCAACAGCAAGATGACCGGGACCCCCACAATACAAACAGAGGCCCTTGAGACGTCGGCGGTTTTTTTCGGATGAAGATAGTCGAGTGGCCCCCAACTGCATAGGCTCGTCTCCGGGTACCTCGGTAGACTCGTCTACAGATGAGGAAGGCAACACTCCAGACCGTCTCTCTCTCTGCCGCTCCCGAAATCTCCTATCCACCTTAATGGCTAACTGCATGATCCCATCAATGTCTTTGGGAGTGGGGTACTGTACTAATGCATCCTTAAGGGATTCGGATAACCCAATCCGAAACTGACTACGAAGCGCTGGGTCGTTCCAGCCAGAATCAATAGCCCAACGTCTGAACTTAGTACAGTATGCCTCAGCTGTGTCCTGCCCCTGACGCAGGGCCCTAAGATTTGACTCGGCCGAGGCCGCCCGGTCCGGGTCATCATATAATAACCCCATTGCTGAGAAGAATGCATCCACTGAAGAGAGAGCCTCAGCACCATCTGGAAGGCCGAAGGCCCAAGACTGAGGATCTCCCTGCAGGAGTGATATAACCATTCCAACCCGTTGAGCCTCAGAACCAGAAGATCCTGGGCGCAGTTTGAAATAAAGCCTGCATGACTGTTTAAAATTAAAAAACAAAGACCGGTCACCAGAAAAACGGTCAGGGAGATTTAACCTGGGCTCCAGACTCCCACCGGAGGAGGAGCTAGACTCGTGTGAGTTTACCCGTAGGGTGAGCTCTTGCAATTTCTGTGTCAGTGTGTGCATCTGTCCTGCAAGAGAGTGGGCAGCAGCCTGCTGTGACGGATCCATGATTGGGTTTCCCCACGACTACCGAACCTCTGAGCTGTAGGGGCTACAACAGTCTCAGAGTATGGTCTGGCCGGTTATAATGTTATGATATGCGGGAGTCCTCGCCAACCCTAACTCCGTTGTCATCGAATGGGATTGATGGCTGCGTGCTAGTGCTAGGCTTCGCCTATAATAGCCGCGTTCGACAGAGCCCGTTAGTCAGGCTCCGCCCCCGATGCCACCAGGTCTTGAGAGTTGACAACGCTGCCACCAATGTCAAGGATGAACAAGGGGATGACTAACTACCCCAAGAAGGCGAGGTCACCCTTGCTCTGTAGCAAACTGGGTAAACGTAACAATACGTAGAGATGTAACACAAACCTATACCAAACGGGTGTAACAATACACAGAGGTGTTTCATAAGAATCAAGATACGAGTAAGGGCAGTCTGGGGATAAACCCCACTTATCTGTGCTCCGAGGAGACAACGGCAGCGGGAACCAGGGTAAAGACAGCTGGACGACGCACGGACACCAGGAGGACAGGAGACAGAACGGAGGACACGGCTGGGAATGAACGACAGGACACAGGACGACTGGGCACAGGAACCAGGAGCAGTGAGTAAGCGGGAACCAGGAACACTTGAGACCCTGAGGTGCAAAAGCTATAACCGGCGTCTGTCCTGGGCAGATGCCGGCTCTTTATTCAAAATCCCCGCTGACGCTGACGTGTGCCGCACTGCCGGGCGCATGACCTCAGCGCGCCGGCACGCCGACGGAGACGCTCGGGGACGTTGCCCGGCAACGCCCCGATGCCTGCTGACGATGCCGTGGGGACGGAAGCCAGGGGCGTTGCTGCGCGACGCCGCCAACGTCTCCCCCGGCACTCGTCTACACTGTCTGTCCCGGCGGGTCCGGGACAGAAGTGTAACAATGACTTAGATACATCAACACTGCATCCATTACTTCAAGACCCTTAGTACAGTATCAATGACAGTAACTAAAACTGAGAAGCAAATCTAACTCACCTGAACATTTATCTTTCTATATGGTGATTGGACATCTAAAAAACAAAACTTTTTAAAAAATAATATCTTTGATGTTATACATCAGTCAAAGTAACTGGGCCGATTTGCATGAATGTAGGGATTTCATTGTGACCTGTGTTGGTTTAGCCATTGGAATGTAATTTGACCTGAATGACCTTTGGTTTCACATTACTTTGCAAGAGCCAAGGCTTTTTTAGACAGGTTTCATGTTTAAACTTTTCAATTTGTGGTCAATTGTTACTTTATTATTTAGCAATATTACCATTGGTCATTTTGTGCACACTTTACCACTTAAGTTTTTATCCATTGAAAGTTTGGATAATAGGTCATATTTCCTCTTATATTACATATTTTATCTTATTTATTTCTGCTTGTAAGTTTGTTAAAATCCATAAATGACATCTTAAGCAACCTGATCTGTTTATGTTATATTAGGCTTACTGGTGATTAGCGATGAGACATTCCTATAAGGCTACAGAAAGTGACAGTGGCAGCTGGTTTAGTGCGTTCTCCTACAAGTGTCTCAGCATTTCCACAGTATCAGAAAACAACTTCAGCTCACTCCATTTGGGAAGCAGCATAAAGGGAAGCCAAAAGTCTTCCTCAATCTCCACATTCTGGCTAAACTCCTATGAAGGCCAGAATTTATTTTCATCCAAGAGACAACGACTTTTTCAAGCTCAACGATTCAACCTGAGAATGAAAGACAAAGAAGACTTGAACTTAAGATTTCCTAAAATATGGGAGCTAGAGTTTCAAACCAGTCCTCCAGAAATAAGAAGACCAAAGGGCAGATTGTGCCAGAAAACCAAATAGTGCTTAATTCATTATCAGAGGCTTATCCACCAGTGATAAAGGATGAGGTAAATGTAAACTTTGTTTTAAAGGATGCTCTTGAAGTCCCCAGTTTTCTCTGGGACATGGCAGCAATTGAAAAACTCAACCTCTCCCACAACAAACTGTCTGTACTCCCTCCGACAGTGGGCAAACTGCAACAAATAACGGTGTTGAACCTGTGTGGAAACTGTATTGTTCACCTTCCCAAAGAGATCGGGCTGCTGGGTAATCTGAAAGTGTTGTTTGTCAATATGAATTACTTGTGTGAAGTGCCAGCAGAACTGAGCTTATGTAGAAAGTTGGAGGTCCTCAGTTTGTCACACAATCTTATATCGGGACTTCCATCAACATACAGTGATTTATATAATCTGAGGAAGTTAAATTTAAGCAACAATCGGATAGTTAACATTCCGGCGTGTGTCTTTCAGATGAAAACTCTGGATTTTCTACACCTTGGATCAAACAAAATAAAAACAATTGCAGAGAACATTAAATATTTGGAATGTTTGAAAATATTGATCATTGACCATAATTGCATTAATGCTTTACCTTTCTCTCTTTGCTTATTGACCTCTTTGGAGTTGTTAAATGTGGATTACAATAATATACAAACACTTCCAACCAATCTCTTTTTGTTAAAGAGATTAAGAAGAATTGCATGGAGCCCAGTGGGCAAAGGTCTCCATGTTAAAAATAACCCCTTAGTTAAACCCTTGTCGGAGACGGTGGAAGGAGGGTTAGATGTGCTCTTTAGTTACCTTAAAGACATAAAAAAGTTAAATTGACTAGTGATAATCCAACCACCATAAAATGTATACAAATATATAAACAGCGCAATGTAATCTGATGTTTAGAAGAATTGAAGAACAATTATTTGATAATGTTTTATCAGTTTAAACTTTTCAATAAAAGTAAATTTAAAAATGATCTGTAGCATCTGCTAAATAAAATATATGTTTATATAATTAACATGTTAGAATGTGTAATGAATTTACTTTCATCTTAATATACAATATGACACTTTTAATATATGTTACTTAATTTATCATTTATATAATTTATTCATCTCCTAGTTATTCCAATCCTACTGCATTGATTTATAGCTAAGAAATAGTTTCAGGTAGGCAACCACAGTTTCATACAAAGTGCGTAAAATACCATACAATATAATGTTCAATATGAAGTATACGTAATTGTCAATCTGTTTGGTGCCATCTGCTGAAAAAATGTAGCATTACATTTATTTCCATGCCTCAACACATTGTAAAAGCAAGAAACTGCAAACTCCGCAAAATTGTCATTTGAAAGAGGCCAAAAAAATTAAGTAGCACGGATTGATTAAACGTAAAGGTGCCCATACACGGTACAATTGCTGGGTGCGATAAGATGCGCACTCCCATCACACATCTCATCGCACAACTCAAAAAGATATAGTCCAAATTGTATACAATAATTGGTACTTATATGTTAGTTGGGTGCCATTGTACCGTGTATGGGCACCGTTAGATTGATGTGCTAATGTAGGCACCAAATTGATAGACAAAAATACCTTCATTCCTGCATTCCTGTACTAGAAGTAGTATAATATGATAGCCTCTGTGGTATTCTTTAATAATAAACAATAGAGATGTGCAGACTCAGATTCCGGAGATCCGAGCCCCCACGTACGTCATCATTCCGAGCCCGATTCCGAGCAGCGCTCGGAGATTCCCGCCTTGACTCGGGTCCGTCCGCGTGGTCAGAATGTCATCTCCCGGCGCCGGATTTCGCGAGGCTTTAAAAGCAGCTGCCACGCCCGCCATCTTCACTCCAGTCAAGTAGTGGGTTGGGAGAGGGTGTGTTGGTGCTGCTGCTGGGGCTTGAACTTGAGCTTGACCTTGAGCTTGAGCGCAATATTTTTCAATCGCTGGTGCTGTCTCTCAGTGCTGCTGTGTAGTCTAACTGTGTACTTGTAGTACTACTGTCTCCTCTGTGCGGTCTACCTCTGGTGTGCTGTGCTGTAATTAATTATTTTATTCGCTGGGGCTGTCTCCCTCAGTGCTGCTGTGTACTCTGTTCTCCTCTCTGCTTAGGAGAACAGTCTAACTGTGTACCTTTAGTACTACTGTCTCCTCTGTGCTGGGGCCTACCTCTGGTGCTGTGCTGTGCCTGTAATATTATATTATATATTAATAATTAATTAATTATATTATATATATAGTCCACTGGTGCTGCCTGCACTGAATCTGCCAGTATTATTTAGTTACTCAGTCCACTGTTGCCACTGGCAGTGCTTCTGCCTACCTAGTGTACCTACCTAGTACATACTAGGCTGCTATATCTAATTTAATTAAAAAATAATACTTGCTGGTGCACTGCATAAAGCTACTGGTGGTGTGTAATATAACTACCTTTTGAGGTGACCACTGGTGCTACTGCCTGCCTGCCTGCCTGCCTACCTACCTAGTAGTTTATTTTCTCTACCTACTAGGCTGCTATATTAGTAATAATTAATTGAATTATATATAGTCCACTGGTGCTGCCTGCACTGAATACTGTGAATAGAGGTTGCCAGTATTATTTACTCAGTCCACTGTTCAGTGGCGTAAGTTCGTCCCAGTTGCCCGGAGGCAAGATGTGTATTGCCCCCCCCCCCCCCCCCCATACACACACAAAACCTTATATAAAGTTTATACTGTATGTCTGCTATTAAATATAACAGGAATATATACAGTATGTATACAGTATATCTATATCTAGAGAGAGAGATAGAGATAGAACACATATTTCAAAACTCCAGAAGTGATATCAATGGCCTTCAATTAATAAATTTAAAATTGCAGGGGAGGAGAGGTGCCCCCTTGAGAGCAGGAGCCCGGCGGCAGATGACTCTATTGCCTCCCAGAGTTCTGCCTCTGCCACTGTTGCCACTGGCAGTGCTACTGCCTAAGTGTACCTACCTAGTAGTACAACTACATACTAGGCTGCTATATCTAATTTAATTAAAAAATTATATTTGTGCTGTGTGGGACTGTAAAAAACAATTCCATGCTGCTGGTGCACTGACGTGTGCCACTGAGTGTCACTGCCAAGCAGTACCTAATAATAAAATTAATTATTATAAATTCTGCTGGTGCACATACTAGTATTGCTGACGTATCTACCTGTCTTGTGCCTAGTACTGCCGTATTTACCTGTCTGGTGCCTAGTACTGCCGTATCTACCTGTCTGGTTTGGGGCCCACTGCCTAATACTGTCGTATCTACTGTCTGGTGCCTAGTACTGCCGTATCTACCTGTCTGGTCTGGGGCCCACTGCCTAATACTGTCATATCTACTGTCTGGTGTCTAGTACTGCCGTATCTAGCTGTCTGGTGCCTAGTACTGCTGTATCTACCTGTCTGGTCTGGGGCCCACTGCCTAATACTGCCGTATCTACCTCTGCAGTGTCACTCTTACATGAGCCACGTGTTTGTGCCACACACTTGTGTGGCTTAGCATAGTTATCCAGCTACCTCGGTGCAACCTTTTGCCCTAAAAACAATATTGTGAGGTGTTCAGAATAGACTGGAAATGAGTGGAAATGAATGTTATTGAGGTTAATATAGCGTAGGAGCAAAAAAAACAAAATTCTGCGATTTTAGCAGTTTTTATGCTTTTTTAACAAAAAAATCAGAACCCAAAACCCAAGAAATCCAAACACAAAACACTTTGCCAAAACCCATTAGAACCCAAAACCTCAAGGTAATCAGAACCCAAAACCCAAAACCCGAAAAGTGGCCGGTGCACATCCCTAATAAACAATAGATTGTTATAGTTGCCAGGGTTTGATAGGAAGATGTAGGTGTAACTGTTAATTGATGGTGGGTCATACATACCGACTTTTATGTTCCCTCATGTGGGATTTGGCAGCCTGATTGGTGTATAAGGCGTGGCTGGGGGACAGATGGTCTGATCGGGGTAGTGGTTGTATGATTATGCGATTGTGGCTCTGCCCCTGCTATACAACACCTTAAATACAGGCATTGTATATCAGAGGGCTGGAAACAAGTACGCAATTCAACATGAATCACGCAATTAGGTCTCCCTCAGTCTGCACAATTATGGTCCGAAGCTGGGTGTGGGGTTCTGGGGAATGCGGGAGACTTGGGGCCAGGAGGGCCACCCGATATATGGGAGCCTCCCATCCAATTACTGGAGGGTAGGCAAGTATGTGTTTGGTCTGAGTTGTTCGCATTGCCGAATTTACAGAGTTGAACAATTATTGGTAAACTGCAGTGTGCATGTGACAATTTACCTTAGCAATGTCACTTACACTGAGGAGTTAGTGAGTGCCAGTGACAGTCAAGGACTGTTCGGGGAGGGTGATGGGGAGAAATGACAAAGTGCCTAATTAGTCATTAAGGGGCCCCTCCCTCCCAACGACTGGACCCATATGCATTTTTCTGCGGCACTCCCAGAAAATGCAGATTTTCCTATGTAATGTATTCACTGCTCTCTCAGCCCCGGGGGATCACATCGCATGGCATCGCACCTCCCGCAAAATCGCATGCAATCGCATACGATTTTATAGGGTGTGCGATGCCATGACATTACATTTACCATAAAATGATTGTATGACATACAATGATGTTTTAGAGCCCCCCCCCCCCCCACTATCAACGCCACCCCGAAGCGTGGCGAGCACAGCGAGTCCCGCGAGGGGCGGCGGTATGCGTCCTCAGACGTTTTCATTACCCTGCTATCCACGTCGATGTGGAGTTGATTTTATATAGTGTGGCGAACACAGCGAGCCACCAAGCCCGAAGCGTGGTGAGCGCAGCGCGCCCCGCAATGGTACGCGTAATACATGTAAAGTAATCCGCGTCCGCTCGCCACACTTCGCGCTCGGTGGCTCTCTGCGCTCGCCACACTATATAAAATCAACTCCCCGTCGAAGTGGATAGTGGGGGAATGAAAAGGTCGGAGGACGCGTACCGCCGCCGCTTGCCACGCTTCGGGGTGGCGTTGATGGGGGGGGGAGGGGCCCTAAAACATAATTGTCATACAATGATATTATGGTATAGCTAATGTCATGGCATCGCACACCCTATAAAATCACATGCGATCGCATGCGATTTTGCGGGACATGCGATGTGATGCCCCGGGGTTGAGAGAGCAGTGAGTAAATGATAGTAAAAAATTGCATCACATCACATGACCCTTAAATGGCGTATGCGATGCGATTTCCCTACGGTGCCGTACGTAGCAGAACTGGGCGCCATGATAATACACAAGTACCAATACAGCTGCTTTCAAGAATAGCAACTCCAATCCGCAAAGTATAGCAACTCCAACCTGCACCTGATTTAGCCTTGTAACCAGGGGAATACTTGAGGGTCAGGCCCAACTTTATTAACTGCCCCAATCATGTCACTGACCTCTTCATGTTGTGGTCTGCCAAAGGCTTACCATTGCCCCCTCCTCCCTCACCACTTTGACTTTTTTTGAAATAACTCATAAGGACAAAAACAAAAGCCTGGCCATGAGCCTCGCATGGATCTTGTGCAAGTGAGCATGCTCTACTCCATTCATCAAGTGTCACCCATAGGCACATGCCTTACGCACCTTAGGGGGAAATCCACTACTGTTTGTAGACCACAAATTGTGCAGTGGACATCCCGGGGGGGGGGGGGGGGGGGGAGTTGTCCCCCACCCCCATCTCTACCTCTCTCTGTCTCTCAGGGGAGGAGGGTATACAATAATGCTGTACCTAGGAGTGAAAAAAAGAATTGGGTATATTATCCCTAAGGATAATAATTAGGCTCCACTTTGGGCTTCTTTTCAACAGCAGCAGTTATGATTAAAGGGATAGTCAGTCCCTTGTATGTGTACAAAAGAAAAAAGAAGAAAAAACTGCGCTTTTGAGAAAAGATACAATTTCACACAGCGTGTCAAAAAATTGTAAACATTTATTTGCATTATCTAACACATAATTACTAACAATGTTAAAAGAAAAAAGGCTAATAATATTGATAAAAGGGATCTTGACTGTGAATCAATTCATTGTTGAGGGAATGGACAGCCCTAATTTTCCTCATTAGGTGGACCCCCGTTCCTGTATTGGACTTGTATTGTGGTACTGGCAGTTGTGGAAATACGGTAGGACAGTTTTATAAACCACTCACGATTCACGGAATAAGTGTTTCCTTTAAAAAAGCTGAGGACCCCTCAGCGAAATGCATCAGAGTCCAGACACCCCATTCCTCTCCAACCATCCACTGTGGATTACAAATATATTTATGGACACCTGAACTTGTGGACATACAATCTTTGGAGCAGAACATTGCCAGTATAAGACAACCAGCAGCTGTCACCACTCCAAAGGGCCATCATCTATCTAACACCTAAATCTGACAATACAAGTGCTACTTGTAGGCTCTGTACTCAGGAAAATAAAGTGGAAGGTGCACAAGCCAGACAGCTCCTAATGGTCATTTTTCAAACCCAGTCTGTAACTTGATAGTTATATGTGCGTGTTTGTTTTCTGCATAGCCCAATTATACCTGCCTATTAGGAGAATAAACAAAGGTAGCTGCTCTTCCCAAAGATTGTCTTCTGTTAGTGGGACAATAGTGGTTTTGTATGGTTGTGGGTGTTTTATTGGGAGGCACTATCAACCCTTTATTTGAGATGGTAAGTATTTGTTTAGGGTCGGCAACTTTGACTGTAAACTGGCAGAACTGCAAAAACACCTTTTAGGGGGCTATTAATTCAAGATGGAATAGTTTTCTGTGGGCATAATTGATGACCCATCAAAGCACCTATAAAAGGTTCGTTATCTACTGCTCATATGAGAAAATTGATTTGATAATACATACACTTCTTCGTGCTCAAATTAAGGTGATGAATAATTCCATACAGACGACCCTATCGTGGAAACGCTGGATGATCCATTAAAGTACAGTATCTATAAAGGCCTATTGCTAACTGCCACAATGGGAAACGTTGATCTGACTAACAATCATAATTCTTTGTGTCTCAATATCATTTTATGTCTCCAACAATAAGACAGAATTAAGGAACCCCTGAAGAAGTCTGTATAAGACTAAACGCATTGCAAATCAGATCCAGCACCTATAGGGTGGATCAATCTGTCAAAACAACCTCTTTCCCAACACATATATATCAAGAATTAATTGTGTCATATGACTGCTGACTCAGGGGTAGATGTATAATGCAGTGATAAGGGAGGAGAAGTGATAAAGTGTCTGGTAGTTTATCACCAGCCAAAGTTGATGATCGTAAAAAAAAAAAAAATACTTACCATCCACCCCACTATATATATATGGATAATAGCCTGGCACTCTCCTTGTTAAAGGTCTCTGTGGTCCGGTGCTCTCTGTCCCTTTGGGGGGGAGGTATATGCTGCAACGAATAGGCACTCTGGACACTTTCAACATTCAGTCAAATAGAAAATAAGACACAGCTCACACTACTGCAGCTAGTGTGAGCTGTGTCTTATTTTCTATTTGACTGAATGTTGAAAGTGTCCAGAGTGCCTATTCGTTGCAGCATATATATATATATATATATATATATATATATATAGCACAGCAGGGGGGAGGTATAGCACTCCAGGCGGCTTCTCAACAATAAAGAACACTCAGAATCATGTCTTTAACCCCTTCCCGACATTTGACGTATATATACGTCATGGCCGGGATGTACTTCCCGACACATGACGTATATATACGTCATGACTTAAAAGTGCCACCGCGTCTACAGACGCGGTGACAGAGGGAGGATGTCTGCTGTCCCTGACAGCAGACATCCTCCCTCATTGCCCAGGGGGGGGGGGCAGGGTTGCCCCCCGTCTTGGGCGATCGCTGCTATTGGCTGTTCAAAAGTGAACAGCCAAAACCAGCGTTAAACTCCGTATAGTGTAAAATTTAGACTCTGCTGCCCCCTAGTGCCCAAAAAAATTAAAGGCGGTTGTAATAATGATTTTAAAATAAAGTATAGATATGGTATATGTTAGTTATTAACTATTTTGAGTGGTATGATTATTTGTCTCACAAGCAGAAAATGTAACATTTTGCAAATAGCAAAATGTTCCATTTTTTTACGACATTTTGGTATTTTTCACAAAAAAAAAAAAATTGTATCGACCAAAATTCACCACTAATTTAAAGTACAATGTGTCACGTGAAAACAATCTCAAAATCACTGGGATAAGTAAAAGCAAAAAAAAGTTATCCCCACTTAAGTGATACATGTCAGATTTGAAAAAAAGGCCTCTGTCAGGAAGGCAAAAAGAGGCTGCGTCGGGAAGGGGTTAATATAGTTCACTACATGTTTTTTGCAAAGCTATATGTGCGCACTAATGACACTGTATGCCCTCCACAGCCCGCCCCACGTGACCGCAGGTCAGTCCCGCTCTAATGCGCCTGAGAGATGACACTGTCAGTTGCGGTGACGTCATCAAGGTGCGATTGTTCCTGGAAGCCAGCCCAGCGGTCCCCATGTGTGAGTGCAGACTGCAGGAGGCGGTAAGTACCTGAGCCTTTATATTTCACTATAAATGTATCACTTGTTGTTATACCACCATATCTGTCCTGACGAAGGGGGAGACCCCGAAACGTTGGCGCTTTGACTGAATAAACCAGTCCACCATTCACCCTACTGAGAGTCCCTGAGTGCCCATGCTTTCAATTTGTGTATATATATATATATATCAGGGCAGCACTAGCCGGTAAACCATCTGACCAACCCCTGGCAAGGCATTTTGCCGAATTGAATCATAGCTTGGCAAGCTTTAAGCATATCATAATTGACCACATACCTGAGAGTAAAAGAAGAGGTGATAGGCACAAGAGTCTTTTGCGCCTAGAGGCTAAATGGATCTTTATTTTACAAACAGTAAAGCCTAAAGGTCTTAATGATATGCTTAATTTTAATGTATTTATGTAAATTTATTTGCAGTTATATTTGGTCATTTGGTTTATGCTCCTTTAATATTTAAAGTTTTCAGATATACTATTGCGTATGATTATGGAAAGTGGAGCTAAGAATACCATACAAGGTTATGCTGTTATGTCTTGTAATTGTTCTATGTACTTGTAATTTGCTATTTAAGTGATTTGCCCTTTGCATGCATATTTATATGATTGCAATTGTGTTTATGTTCAGATGACGTCTCCATAGCAACCAGCCGAGCGTTGCCAGCAGCGGGGGACACCGGAAGTGGGACACCCGGAAGTTCCGGTGTGTGAGCACGCTACGGACGGACGCAGTGGAGGCGGGAGTCTGAAAGATGTCTGGTGCATTGGTATATAAGGTGAGCACTGTCTTTGTTATTTGTATATATGTTGCCTGACGAAGGGCTACAATAAAAGCCCGAAAGCTTGCTAAACTCTTGTTAGAGTGATTTATTGCTGGGATCAAGTCCGTGGGTGCCCGCCTCTGGAAATCTTTTGTATTTCAAACCTGCTGCTGCACCGCGGCAGCTGCAAGCCGCTGAGGAGTGTGCCCATCATCTGGATTCTTTTATATATATATATATACATATATATATATATATATATATACATAGAGATCCGAAACTGCCGGCACTCCAGTCGTATCAAGCAGCAGGCCCCGGTGCCCAGAGTAAAGCAATACACCTGATCCAAATAATGGCACTCGAGAGGCAGTTTGATGAAACAAAAAAGGATGTGTATTACATGCCAAGCTTTCGGGGTGTAACCCCCTTCGTCAGGACACAATCCTACAGCAAATAACCAATGCACCAAACAACATTTAAATACCTAACCAAGTGACACTTACCATGCCTCCACGCTGTAATCGGGCGGACCGCGCTGACTGGAAGCTGTCATCCGGCAATGCACATCCGGGAACGCAGTGCTTCAGGGTTGCTAGGCAACCACTGTGCTTGCGTTCCACTGCAGCCATTACACGGAAAATCCGTATCAGGCGCATCTAGCCCTACTACAACACCAGAACGGGAGGCCGATGCAGTGCGGCATATGGCAGGTCATCTACAACAGCCAGGCATACACCACTGCTTCAGACAGGCTCAAGTGCCGCAAGCGATCACATATAGCCTGAAATCTGCGGTGAGTGTAAAAGCACTTCCCCGCTTTTGACAGGCTCAAGTGTTGCTAGGCAACAACCTATAGCCTGTGTTCTACGGCGAGTGCAACCTAGCCAGTGTGTACCTCACCCAGCTGCACTCACAACAGCCTGTGGAGGGTCATCAACAAAATAACATGAAATATATACAACAAATATACAAAAAATGTATATAAAAAATAGAGACAAATACATATACAATAGCAGAATATTTACATAAGCGCATTCCAATTAGTTTTGTCGTTTAATCCTTTAGGATAAATGGTATCAAGGCGGTAAATCCACCTAGATTCCAAAAGTAAGAGACGCTTTGCTCTATCTTCTCCTCTAGGGGAATCCTGAACATGATCAATCATGAGGTATTTTAATGAGGACAAAGGGTGACCCATCGCTTTAAAATGACACGCCACAGGTTGATCTATGTCACGCCCGGACAGTGACAGATCAATGGCAGACCTGTGCTGCGCCATACGCTCACGGAATGTCCTAGTGGTTTGGCCCACATAGTAATATCCGCAAGGACAAATAATCACATAGATCACAAAGGACATTTTACATGTTAATACAAAGCGGATGGTGTATTCTTTGCTGCTATGAGGATGTTTAAAGCTCTTACAGGCCACAAGTGGCACAATTGAAGCAACTATAACAGCCAGGTGGCTTCACATGTACATTGGGGGCTTTCGGACAATCTAGACCAGTGACATCAGTCTTCATTAGACGGTCTTTAAGATTCTGTCCTCTTTTAAAGGCTGCCACTGGGCGTACAGTGTGAAAGACGGGCAAGTCAGGGTCACTTTTAACAATTGAAGAAAAACGGAATTTGCAGCGCTGAAAATAAAAAATAATAAAAACCAATTGGCAGTTGGATTGACTTCACAGATTTATATATAAAAAGATAATCACAATTTAATAGGCCACATGGCCACACATATACATAAAATATTAGAATAAAAAAGCATGGGTGTAGTAGCAGAGCTGGGATTAACTGGAGTGACTGTCAAAGTAAAGGCTGAAGCAAGTAGTCCAACAGCTGAGCTGTGGGTTGGTACAATGAATTACGGGCAGCTATTATCGGACGCCCGGGTGGTCTTAGAGGGTCCTTATGTACCTTAGGGAGCGTATAAAGGACTGGCACCACAGGGTACATTGGAAGTATCCGATCACGCACCTTAGTGGGTAAAATGCTTTCAGATACTGCAGCTTTAAGAATCTCAGATAACTCTTTCTGATATTTCATCATGGGATTGGCAGCTAGCTTACGGTATACTGCCATGTCAGATAACTGGTTATAGATCTCAGACCGGTAGTCACATGTATTTTGTATCACAAGGGCTCCGCCCTTATCAGCGGGCCTAATGATTATGTCCTCATAACTGCTCAGCTGTTTGAGGGCTATGGACTCCACAACAGATAAATTTTTAGAGACCTTACCCGGGCTGGCAATGAATCTATTCACCGAGTCATCCAACAGACGTCCAAACATCTTCAGAGAAGGGTTGACAGAGACTGGGTCAAACTTCGATCCCGAGGAAGTCGACATAAACCCATCCAAAGGATTTTGTGTATCTGTTTTAACACAATGTTGATAATGTTCTTTTAAGCGCAGTTTTCGCATAAATCTGTGGTGGTCTCGCTTCCAGTTGAAATGATCAAAAAAGATCGTAGGAACATAGGATAGCCCCTTGTTTAGTACTGTCCGTTCATCTGGAGACAGCACACGGTTGGACAGATTAATGATTACGGTTTCTTCAACTGCACTAACCACGGGGGATTTTTCCTTATTTCGTTTGTTTTGTTGGCCCCTGCGGGTGGCCGGCCTCTTATGCTTTGGCCAGTGGCAGGAGGTGCTGTGCCTAAAGGGCCGCCTTGATAATCAGTTGCTTCATCGGATTCTGAGACAGCAAAATCGCTATCACTGGTGGCATTCGTACGATTCTGTCGTGTACGATTTTTGTGTTTAGCCTGCCAGGGTTTGCGGCGATATTGGCTCTCAGCTCTCCTGTCAGAGCGGTCCCCGGTCAGCCAGCCGTACACTCTGTTCTCCTTGTAGTCTGTGTCGACCGTGTGTCGTTTATTCCTTTTGAACCTCAGCAAGTCGTTTTTATATGTCTCACACTATGTCCTGACGAAGGGGGTTACACCCCGAAAGCTTGGCATGTAATACACATCCTTTTTTGTTTCATCAAACTGCCTCTCGAGTGCCATTATTTGGATCAGGTATATATATACATATATATGTGTATATATAGGTATATATATAAGGAACCGGAGGTATCTGGAACCAGGCTGCAGCACCCTTACAGCATCTGTACTTTACGTGGCTGTGCTGCTCCAATTCAAGTGTATATATATATATATATATATATATATATATATATATATATATATAGAAGAAAAACCAGAAAGCGCACGATGTGAGTATAATGCAAAGAGTACTTTACTGTAATAATAAGATCACATACATGTAGGTTTAAAATAGCAGGTATGCAGGTATAATAACCCGGGGAAGCAGATCAGGCATCAACACGCTCACAGCGTATAGCACAGCAGCAGCTGAAGGCTCCAGACCGGGACCAGGACAGTTCACAGACGATCACAGCGTCAACACGTCATCAAGGACCGCCCCAACGCGTTTCGTCATTAGATGACTTCGTCAGGAGGCGTATCCCAGCTTAATATATATATATATATATAAGCAGGGGTACCCCCCTTCCCAAGATTGAGAAGGCGGAATGAGGCGGCACAGCACTTGCACCTACCTCTTTTTGTCCGTCCTGAGGAAGAGGCGAATGCCTCGAAACGTAGATTACTGGACAATCTTATGATGCACCTTCAATAAATCCATTTGCAAATATTTTCAACAAGTCCTGTGAGTGCCGCCTCATTCCGCCTTCTCAATCTTGGAAAGGGGGGTACCCCTGCTTATATTACGTCCCAGGAGGGCAACCAGGCAGCTAACCTAATTCATCAGAGTGCCGGGTTATACAGACCATATATATATATATATATATATATATATATATATATAATATAGGCCAATCACCTAGACTTCACGCTGGAAACCTCCACTATACTCTTACAGCAGTCACACAGTCAGCAGCCCCCGTGTCTCAGGCCTGAGACACGGGGGCTGCTGACTGTGTGACTGCTGTAAGAGTATAGTGGAGGTTTCCAGCGTGAAGTCTAGGTGATTGGCCTATATTATATATATATATATATTAAGCTGGGATACGCCTCCTGACGAAGTCATCTAATGACGAAACGCGTTGGGGCGGTCCTTGATGACGTGTTGACGCTGTGATCGTCTGTGAACTGTCCTGGTCCCGGTCTGGAGCCTTCAGCTGCTGCCGCGCTATACGCTGTAAGCGTGTTGATGCCTGATCTGCTTCCCCGGGTTATTATACCTGCATACCTGCTATTTTAAACCTACATGTATGTGATCTTATTATTACAGTAAAGTACTATTTGCATTATACTCACATCGTGCGCTTTCTGGTTTTTCTTCTGCATGTCCGTCTTCTTGAGGTTTTGGTGTTACCTCTCACCAGAAAAACAGCTGCACTGCATGAACCACCATCATATGGACTTTTCTTTTAAACAAGGAACCATTTGCGCATATTGACTGGACTACTCTGTATGTATATATATATATATATTCCAAAAGGTGGCACTCGGTTTCCCCAATAAACACTCAGAGGCAGTGGACCACTGCCTCTGAGTGTTTATTGGGGAAACCGAGTGCCACCTTTTGGAATCTGTATTGTGCCATCACTGGCTGGACAGGCACCGGTGCCAAGGTCTCACCATTAGAAGAGTGCCGACTCCTTGCCCTCTCTATATATATATATATATCACAAAGATGATTTTGTAGATGATATTGTTCATGGTAGCAAGTGTATTTTTTCCCCCTCTGGACACTACCGAAGCACGCTAGAGAAGACTGCTTCTCGATATATTTGGTTTATTTCTGCAATAATGTTGAATTATGATTTTACCACTTTTAGAGCATATAAGCTTTCATTCCTTCAAAGTTTTATGATACCAATTTTCTTTTATTGTGACCTTTTAGGAATATACTTACACTTAAATAATAGTAAAAAAAAAACTGAAGCAGCTTGAGAATCCATATTTTTCACTGCCAGTTTGCTAAGGTTAAATTTAATTGAGAGTATGACATTGTATGTGGAGAAAAAATATTGAGCCTATTGAATGGCAAAATTGCCAACCTCTTTTCCTCAGCTGTGTTATTTGTCAAAAGATGAAACCAATAACATGTGCAGTAATCAAGCACACTAGCAAATATATCTGACAAACTATACCCTTCTCTCATGCTAGTAATACAATGAATAATCACACTTTTAACAAATATTAAAACCCCAGGCTGCTTTCCTCATTAAGGGCCTTATTTTGGTTCACTCTTTCTGACAAATTTCTTCTTAGATGGACAAAACCATGTGCACTGCAGGTGAGGCAGATGTAACTTGTGCAGAGAGAATTAGATTTGGGTGGGGTTTTACTTCAAAGTGAGATCTATATTGCAGTGTAAAAATAAAGCAGCCAGTATTTACCCTGCACAGAAACAAAATAACTCACTCAAATCTAATTATCTCTGCACATTTGACATCTGCCCCCCTGCAGTGCACATGGTTTTGTCCATCTAAGAAGGATTTTGGAGGTTATTCTGATCGTAGCGGCCAAACGTGCGTACGTTCACTATTAACGTACGCTATCCGTACGCGGCCGTTGGGGTTAAGTCCACCCACAACTCAGCCGCATACGTACGGCCAGAAACAACGTCAAAGGGGAGTGGCGTACAATTGAGCGTACGCCAACATACACGGACGGCCCAGCCCTTACACTCCGACAACTGGCGTACAACAGAGCGTACGCCACCGTTTACGGACGTCTCTCGTCCGTCTTCTCACCGACTTCTTGCGGAAATCTGAGCGTACGCCTGCTTGCACGGACGGGTCGCTATTGTTTTCTATGGAAAACTCAGCTTATGTCACCGCTCGTGAGAGTGAGCGTACGTCCGTGTACGCTGGCATACCCTTCACATATATGGACCTGCAAATCTTGCCTTTCAACTAAAATGCTGACAATTAATTAATTATTCTAATTGTTATTCAATTATTGTTTTCTATTAACTCAATTGTCTACCTTAATAAAGACCCTAATAAAACAACATTTTAACCCTCATTACATGTATATTTGTTATGTTCTAATGTGGCATTTTAATCACTATCTATGTGTCCCCACATTGCTGTTACTTTTAAAACAAGTTATGTTGGTGTTTCTGTATATGTACTAAATTATGTCCATAATTATTTTGTCCAAAATGTGTAACATGTATACCTACCCTGATGTTATGTGTGATGTATTCATCTAACAACATTAAACATTCATGCATCTTCACTGTGTTATTTAACTCAAAAACACACACATTCACACAGCAATCGTTACCCCTCACATCAAAATACAAATATAACTTACATTACACCTCTGTATGTACCTTCCCTTACAAACCTGCAAACATATTTTTGATTAACAACACCGGCAACTTCTCTCTGTACCGAAATTTTTAATTTTTAAATACAAACATAAAAAAAAAAAAAAAACTTAAATGCGGGCCTCCAGTAGGCCAAAAAGGATCTGTAAATATAGGAGGGTCAGGAAGATCTCCCGAATAAGGGCTGCCACCTCCTCCTGGTGCTGTTCAGTGTCTGTAGTGAAGGGATAAAAAAATATATATATATAATATACACAAATGTTTGTTGTATTTGTACATAATAAGAAGTTGTGAGTTATGTGTGAAGGCCACATTCATTTTTTAACTACATTGAAGATGGGTCTGATGTAAACACAGTACTAAAAACTACACACATACTGTACATAGTAAATAACATTAATTAAATTACTCCTTCTTGGATGAATGTTTTCTGTATCCCAATTGGTAGTTTTGTTTTGGGGGACTCACCTCTAACCTCACAATTAGGCTGTGCTATTTAAGGGTTATGACATTGTTGTGGCTTAAGCACTCCTTACTATTTAAAATTTAGGACATTGCTGTACAAATTATAGGCCTAAAGCTATGTTTGTAAAGCATGCATCCGGGATGGCGAAATTTGGTGGGCCCCAGCTGGACCCATTGTCTCCTCCTCTTCCTCCTCCTCTTCCTCCTCCTCTTCCTCCTCCTCTTCCTCCTCGTCTGGCTGCTCCTGGGCTGCCTGCTCCCGGGCTGCCTGCTCCCGGGCTTCTATGCGTGCCCTTGCCCGTGCTGAAATGTTCATGTTGATGTCATAGGGGTGTGGGTGGGGGTTTGGGAGGGGGAGGGGGTGGGGGTTGGGGAGGGGGTGGGGGTAGGGGTGTGGGTGGGGGTAGGGGTGTGGGTGGGGGTTGGGGAGGGGGAGGGGGTGGGGGTTGGGGTGGGGGTTGGGGAGGGGGAGGGGGTGGGGGTTGGGGAGGGGGTGGGGGAGGGGGTGGGGGTTTGGGAGGGGGTGGGGGTAGGGGAGGGGGAGGGGGTGGGGGTAGGGGTGTGGGTGGGGGTAGGGGTGTGGGTGGGGGTTTGGGAGGGGGAGGGGGTGGGGGTTGGGGAGGGGGTGGGGGTAGGGGTGTGGGTTGGGGTAGGGGTGTGGGTGGGGGTTGGGGAGGGGGAGGGGGTGGGGGTTGGGGAGGGGGTGGGGGTTGGGGATGGCGAAATTTGGTGGGCCCCAGCTGGACCCATTGTCTCCTCCTCTTCCTCCTCCTCTTCCTCCTCCTCTTCCTCCTCCTCTTCCTCCTCCTCGTCTGGCTGCTCCTGGGCTGCCTGCTCCCGGGCTGCCTGCTCCCGGGCTTCTATGCGTGCCCTTGCCCGTGCTGAAATGTTCATGTTGATGTCATAGAAATCGAAGATTGGGTTTCATAAAAAAGGGGGAAAGAAAAATTCACATTAGTCATGCTCATAACCTTCCAAATTATCATTGTTGTTATATTTCACACATTTATCATGCAAACTAATTGATATGCTACACCCCAAAACTGAGCAACTACTTAAACCCCCCCTATACACCCCCTATACACCCCCTATACACCCCCTATACACCCCATATACACCCATATACACCCCCTATACACCCCCTATACACCCCCTATACACCCCATATACACCCATATACACCCCCTATACACCCCCTATACACCCCCTATACACCCCCTATACACCCCATATACACCCATATACACCCCATATACACCCCATATACACCCATATACACCCCATATACACCCCATATACACCCATATACACCCCCTATACACCCCATATACACCCCATATACACCCACATACTCAGGAACATATTTATAAAAAGTACAGAAAACATTGCAGACATACTAGTAAATAAAAACTTACATCGGGCAATATGGCGGCGAAGTGTAGAAAGTAACACTGGCTGCCGCCGGCGCAGGTCAGACCAGCGCCGCTCAACTTGGGCCAGGCTTCTGCGGACGCCGGTCCGGGTGTATATTAGGCGGCGGGCAGCATTATACGCCCGCCGCTTGTCCATGTTGGACACATATGGGCCCCTGGGCCCCAGGTGACGGTCCATGACCTCAACCAAGGCCAACAGCTCCTGTGTCGAAAACGCCCTAGCCCTGGTTGAAGTCATAGTGGCAATGGCGCAGTTAATAATTGCAGGTACATATATCACTTTTGGTGCTTGCTGATTGGTGTAAAAAATTGTTTGTTTAGTATTAACTTTATTAATCCTTCTTACATTAACAAACTGGATGCGAATAGAAACTTACGCGGACCGTTCCGATATACACACACCATAACCAACAGCATGCATTCAATGTATAGAGAGGAACTGTATATACAGTGTGCGTAAAAGAATACACGCAACCGTCTACTAATAAATACGCTGCTAAAAGGGGCACAATACACCGATTTCCATGGAGAGACGTACTGTATATACAGTGTGCGGAAAAGAATACACGCAACCGTCTACTAATAAATACGCTGCTAAAAGGGGCACAATGCAACATGTTGGTGTATGACAATTTCATACTCATTACATATGTAAGGAAAGCATTATAACGTGATGTTTTGAAATGTGACTCACAAAGCATACACGAACTCCAACAGATACCAGCTGACAACACTCATCATTGGAATGACAGGTGCACACATTTCACGATGTGGCACACAATGCTCCACAACCTGTGTATGTGCATATACAGGTGATTGATCAGGTGCGTTGAGACCTGCGTAATTTAAGCGGCAATTATCGGCGGGAAATATCGGCGTAAATTAGCAACTACATTGCGGGGAAAAATATACGCCCCCTTGTTCATGGCGGGAGATTAACATATAAATATTCAGTCAGATGCAGGCCAGAATTGCTGCAAACATGTCTAGCTCAGACGATTCCGCAGCTGAGGACGCTCTACAGAGAGCTACAGCAGAATCCCTGCTTCAAGCTTTACAGCAGAGGGAACAGGAGCGGAGAAGGAGGGCTCAAGAGAGAAGTAGCCTGCAAGACCAAGTGGGCCCCTCACTAACAGGCCCTGTTCAACCTCCACCAGCTCCACAAGGGCCAAGCAACCAGCCAGAACAAGAGGTTGCATCTCTCCAAACAGGTGTGACCCAGCAGGTGCATGGTGAGAGAACTGGGGCCACCAGAAAACGAGCTGCAACATCTAGGGTGAGGACTGAGCAGGATACCACCACCAAAAAGAGAAACCCTGCATTTGTAGAGGCAGAATTAAGAATTTTAGTGCCCAGAGTACGCGAATGGATCGAATTGCCAACCAGGAAGCCGGGTGCCAGTGCAAGGAGAAACCTTTGGGACAAGATCACAGAGGAAGTGAACCAGGTGTCACCAGTTGTCAGAGATTGGCTAGCGGTGAAGAAAAGGCAAGTGTGTTTGTCCCCCTGATAATGTCATATGTGTGTACATATGTTACATGTATGTTTGGAGAATAATAGAAAGGTGTGTTTGTAGATAGTGCTACACTTCAATGTCACATGTGAACACAACCATGTCTAATAACCCACATTGATATATGAAACATGCACCATTGGTGTGATGTGAGGTTATGGGCACAGTTCTGCTCATGTGAAGTATGTGAAGTATGTGATGGGACAAGAGAAAGTGTGTTTTTGAAAGAGTTGTTGTAACATGTTCCATATGATGCTACTGAAACAAGAATGACCAAACTGTGCACATGTAGCTGGTGAGAAACTACACATCCCAGTATGCCATCCCATAGTTAAATTACTCCATAATAACCACACTGTCAAGCTATGGTGGAGTGTGTAGTTTCACAACAGGTGGAGGTGCATAATTTGGCCATGGATGATGTCATTTCTGCATAGTGATCTATGTATGTGCATTTAGTGGCCTAATGAATGAGATGAGACACTGAAATGCCTCCTAATGGAGACATTAATGTGTGTGTGGGACACATATGGCACCCACACTAGGAAATGTCACGTAGCACAGTGGTGCACATATCTCATGGTGATATTTGTATTTTTAAACTTGTAGGTGGACAGACTTCAAAACGACACTGAAGAGGAAGATGACTGACCGGTACAACCACAGCATGTCCACCGGGAGAGGTCCTATGCCAGATAATTTGGAGTATACCCCCCTGGAGCAGGACGCCTTGGACGTCATTGATGTGGCCGAGGTCAGGGGGATATCCAATATGGATAGTGAGCTCCCGGCGGAGGTCTTTGCTGCTGCTTTTGATGGTAAGTCACAGTAATGCATTGTATTTTGAAAGATATTTTTTTGTGCGTATGTGATGGTGACATTGTTTTCAATTATTATCCTAGAAGAAGCAGAAACCCAGGATGAACCGGCAGCATCTTCCTCTGCAGAGCCACAGGTGGAGCGAATGGTCCAGCCTCCACCAAGACGACACCCCCAGCCACAGGAGACATGGGATGAGAGCGTGATGGTGATGCTGGAGAGGATCGAGCAGCAAGGGGTGGATGCTGCGATCCGTCAGCAGCAGGTTGGGGAATTTCTGGCGGAGTGGAAGGCCACAAACAGGCAGCAGTGTGAGGCCTTGAACCGCATGAATGACACTCTGGCGGCTGGCATGCAAAGCATTGGCCAACACCTCAGCCGCCAGAATGAACTTCTTGCGGAGCTGCTGACCACCGCCAGGTCCCTAAGGGACAATCCCCCATCTGCTGGCCCACCCCAAGCTGCTCCCCAACCTTCCACCTCTGCTGACCCTCCTGTGTCCACTAGGGGAAGACGCCGCAAGCCATCTGAGCCAAAGGCCCCTGTCCCCAAGGCCCCATCTAAAAGGGGGAAAAAAGGGCCCAAATAATGAGACCTGGTTCACTTCCTCTGTGGTTGGACCCCAAATGTTTAAATTGCACTGGACATCCACTTCCTGAGTTGGCCATCAAACCATTTTCGTGCCATGGGCATTAAAGTTCTTATTTTGACCTCTACAAATGCAGGATACATTTTTGGTGGTGTGTATCTTGCTTAGTATTCACCCTGGTTGTTGCAGTACGTATTCTGGTGTCCCCATTTCTTTCACCATTGCATTTGCAGGGTAACACATGTTTGGAGATATGCAACCTCTTGTTCTAGCTGTTTTTTTATTTTTGTGTCTATTTTATTTGTTTATTTGATTTCTGACATTAAAGTGGCAAATAAGCTGTGATGCTGAACAGCAAATAAATTTATTTGACCAATTAAAACAAAATTGTTGTATGTGTAATTTCTTGTGTGAAACAAATACTACATTTATGTGTACTTACTGACCAGGGTATTTTTGAACATTTGTTGAAGTGTGGTAGAAGTTTCCCATGTGTAACCCTCTCCATGGCCATTCCCATGTTCCTATCCAACTTTTCCCTGCTAATTAGTTTGTGTCAGCACATGTGCAGAGCAACTTAATAGGTGAGAAAGCAGTTTGTGTGCAGGTGAGGTAGCTCCTACAGTAGTAGGTAAAAGCAGGTCCAGAACAGTAGCGCACGCAGGGGGGGTTTCTGAGTACCCAGAAACCCCCCCAGGAGTCTAAGGTCCCCTCTTTCCATGGATATAAGAATTGTAAAAATCGGCCCTTGGGAACCAGAGATATCTGACTTCAAAGCAGTGGTCCCCATCCAAGCATGTTAATTGTTATTCCCAGACAGATATTTCAGGTTCTGTCTGACTTAGAGTTTTTCTGAGGGTATATTCCAAAAGCTGGGACTCTTCCCCCTTTGAGTGGCCCTAGGAGCTTGTCTCTACTGTTCCCAGAACCAGAGATATCAGTCTTCCAGCAGCTGGTATCTGCCTCCTGAACTCTGATCCCATAGTCCCCAATACCATTTGGTAGGTGGGATTCTCTAGTTTTTAATTCCATTAAAATCTAAGAAATCTATTTCCGGGAACTGGAGATATCTGCAGTCAAGCAAGCTGTCCTCCCACCAGAAAATTATGAATAATAAGCCCACTCCACTATACACCCCTCCTCTGCTTATCCTCTACCACCCTGGAAGTTATGTATCAGGGCCCCTTCATTCAGCCCAGTGCCTCCTTCTCCCACCTTGTCTCCCAACCTCTGTACAGTAAAGGGGTAATTAGTGGAAATGACTGATCCAGGCCCTTCATGCTGAGCGGTTGATATAATACCCCCTATCACCCGCGGGACATCAAAGCTTCCCCCACCCCTACCGCTGGAGGATCGGTAGGTGCCCCAATACATTGCTATGCCCAGGGGTCTACACTGCTGTTGACGCCCCTGTATGTATGTATATATATATATATATATATATATATATATATATTTTTTTTTTATTATTATTATTTATATACATTTGGTCTATCTATAATACTTTAATTGACCAGGCATATACTGGGTTACCTAAGTGTCCATCTCCGTGCTTTGCTCCGCCCCTCTGGAAACCCCCTTCTGAAAATCCTGCGTTTGCCACTGCAGAACAATGCTTTCCTCATGGAGTGGGTGAGGCAGACAAACAAGGGTGAAAAGGTACATTTGTGTAGGAATGCATATGTGTCCTCCCTAAAAAAAGATGTGTGAATCGGCCAAACATGAGAAAATTGCTTGTGAACAAACATGTATAACTTTTTAAATATATATGATTTTACAGTGTCATAAGCAGATGTAGGAATCCTTTGTTATAGAGATGTGAGTGCAATAATGTGATTGGTGGCATCTTACATCCAGAGTGTAGTAAAATCCAATTCATAGCAGATCAGATAGTGGTACAGTTCTGTATTTTGGGTACTATACAAAGATTGTGTGCAAAATAGTGGGCATGGGCTTAAAACATTGCTGAAACATCCTTTGTAGGTGTTAGATGTGGTTTATGTTATTGTATCATAAATACAAAACCTATGTTTGTATTAGAGTGAACACGTTGACACATGTCGACTTGTGTAGATTGAGTGTGCTACTGTGTAAAGTCTATGAAAGCACGTAGTGAATGTGTCTAACTGTTTAACAAATACCTACCTTAGCATATATAAGCAGGTCTTAAAAAGATTCTTACCTTAAATTAAACAAACCTTTAAATGTCGAGAAGTATAGAAAGATAAGCTTCCAATGTGTTTGAGTGCTGTGTGTGGCTTGCAGGTAGTGAAATCATGGTTTTGACTTAATAGACTGCAGCATTGCTTATTACATTCAGGTGTATGTGTTTGAGTAGTAAGCAGCGTAAATTAGCAAACCCAGGCGCACGCAGGCATGCGGTATCTGTAGGGGTGGTCTGAGCTGGCGGTTGGCGGCCGCCTGTTTTGTGTCCGAAATGAACGGTGCTTTAGGCGAACGTGCGGTAGTAGCACCGCTCATTTTTGGTGCACACCCCCGTGTACGCCCATATTTACGCCCATTTTCCCTCATTATTTCGGCCGCTCCCCTCAACGCGCCCCTATGCCGCCCCCAATGCCCGTACACTCGCGTACAGGTTTTTTCGCACGAAGAGACCCCGTCCGTAAGCGTTGTGGAGTGTTCGCGCCTGCGCATTAGCGAATGTACGCATGCGTAGATCATGAAAAACCCCGGAACGTACGCGTACGGCCCTGCCGCACCAACCAGAATAAGGCCCTTTGTCAGAAAGAGTGAACTAAAATAAGGCCCTAAGTTCCCTGGTAGTACAAACTAGAAAGAACAAATACAACAATGGGTTAGTGCCTCAACAACAATAGGGGTGATTCTGGTTGATTTGAAAAAGCAAACTCCTTCTTTAATGGGCAAACCCATGTGTACTGCAGGTGGGGCTGATGCAACATATGCAGAGATAGTTACATTACACATGGGGTGTGTTTAAACTGAAATCTACAGTAAATTGCAGTGTAAGATTAAATTAGCCAGTATTTACTCTGCACAGAAACAAAATAACTCACCCAACTGTAATTCTCTCTGCACATGTTACATTAGCCCCACCTGCAGTGCACAATGTTTTGGATCGAAAACCCGACCACCGGAACTCCGACAGGGGACTGGAATAATAAAATCCCCTGTGGGCTTGCTGTGCTCGCCATGCTGCGGGCACGGTGGCTCGCTGCGCTCACTCACAGGTTCCATTCTCCCTCTATGGGGGTCGTGGACCCCCATGAGGGAGAATAGCCCCTGTCAGTTGGGATCCTGACTGTCTGGCATTTAACCAGTCAAGATTCCGATGTTGGTGTAGTGACCTTCGGAATCACGACTGTCGGGTGGTCATGTGGCACCGTATTTGAAGACCTTCGATAAAGTGCATTAAAAGGTTCAGATCCCACCAAAACTATTTCCAATTTAATAGTATTGTCACCTGCAACACTAATTATGTTATTTAAATTGGAAAATGTGGCTGTAATTTAGCTTATAAAGCGAAAACAAAAAGGTGTCTGAAACTGAGGATTCAAGAACACCTCTGTAATATAAAGAATAAGGTAGAGAACCATAGCCTCCCTAGACATTTCCACACAATGCAGAGATGAAGGATTCTACCTAATGAAACATATTAAGGAATATAATAAAGTTGATAGGGATGTGACTCTGGCATGAAGGGAATGCTACTGGATTTATACCCTTAATACTTTAATTCTAACTGGGCTTAATGAGAGTATAGATTTTTTTTTCACAGTTGTTGTTATTTAATGTTTCATCTGAAAATATTGTAAATTGTGATCACATTTAGTAATATGTTTTGATTTGATTATTTTACTATATTACTTACTATTTTATTATTGGGTCGAGTAAGGGTTTGAGTGATTTTAGACATATTGTACTTTTTTTTTAATTTTGGGATAATTGGTGTTAATTTTTGTATTGTTAAATAGATAACCATCCCCATAAAAAAAGGAAAGTTAATATTGCCCCGTTTTACAGCTTTCTAATAGAAAAAAATTATTTACCAGTTCCAGCAGTTACAATGGCACTGGAACGAATTATGAGATTGAGTGAAGTGCAAACAAAAGTGAACAAATGGGGAGCAGCTTTAGCCTTTTATAATAGAGGATGAACTGACGTGAAGCCAGCATCGTCATGCCCTGCCATCGTCGTCCTGTTTAGCAGGACAAGTGAACCATTTTTCTCAGTCTCCTACTGTGTAAAGTGGTTCACCCCACATGAAAATCGCTGGGCCATGTGAATATTTGCTCAGTGTGTATGCATTGAGCAATTTATTGGCCAGCGATTTTCACATTATAATACACAGACTAAAACACCCAGTATGTGCTTTTTTGTGTACAACTTGTATATACCATAGTGACACCCAGTGCATACTTACCTGCAGTGATTTCATGCAGTGGCTCTCGTCATTGTTCTATTCAGCCTGAGCCGATTCATACTTGCCAGTTACTTCCTGCATCATCCAGCTCTCCAGAGACTCCATACTCCCCTGTGAGGGGTTCCTCCACAGACTGTTAGTACTCTCTATGCAGTCTAAGTTTATAAAAGAGCCCAGCTTCCGGTACACTCCAGATCCAGACCAGAGTCACCCCTCAGATGTGACATTTTGTTTCAATGTAAATTATTTCCCACTTTTACTTCTCACTACTTTACCCCTCACTACTTTCTCTCACCTTGTTACCTTTCACTAATTTACCCTTGCTATTTTCAGCAGCCTCTCTCACTAATCTAAATTTAATTTAGCAATACAAATACATTAATTAGGTGCAATAGTATGTACCGGCCGATACAACAAGAAAACAAAAAATAAATATATAAAAATAACAAAAATATAAAATGAAAATTCAACAATTTTTGGCAACAAAAGCCCAACTGATAATCAATTAGTCAGTAAGTGATAAGCAATTAATAGTTGTTTGATTAGCACACAGATAGTATGTTTAAGAATTGTATTAGTCAATGATGGTAACTATAGGGCAGTATTAATTGTGGGGAAAGGGGAATGGGAATATTTCTGCATCGGCTGGTGCTACAGCACCCGTATAAACCCCAAACGAGACAGTCCAAATCTTATAGATCTCAGTGGGGGGTGCAGCCAAAGAAACTGGGTAGTACAAAGTAGAAAGGAGAGAAAAGAATGTCTTCTTTGTTGGCGCACAGAGGTAGATGAAGAAATTATATTTGTAAATTTGTATTAAAATTTCAATATTTTTATTTATAGGGCAGACTTAATAATCTGTTCAGGTTACTAGTCCTTCAATATTAGATGGCTGGATCGCACATGCAGGGCAAATGGAACTAAATACTAGCTGTAGCAAGCTAAATAGATGCTTCTTTGATCTCAGAGCATCTCGATAGCACCTGGATAGTTAGAGACATCGTTATGGCATTAAAATGCCCCCCCCCCCCAGTTTCTTCCACTTCTCCTGCGCTGACACCCCCCCCCCCCCCCCCCCCAGTTTCTTCCACTTCTCCTGCACTGCCTTCATGGAGCCCAGTTCTCGTTTATATAATTTCCTAACAATTAAACTGATTGCTGTGGGGTGAAGAGACCACCATTGCTGCCGCCTCTGCTTAATTGCCACCAAGTAGCACCCGTTAAATTTAATTTACCTGTGCTCTACAAGCTGGAGGCCACCGCTACCCACAACCCCATAGTGGCTGGCCTTTAAATAGCATGACATAACACATCATGATGTTTTAACATTCCCTGTACAGACCCTGCCCTCTCAGAGGGAGGATAAATTAAGGTAAGCCTGTCCTGCACAAACACAAGTTTTAAAAAAAGAAAAAGTTATCTTTTTTATTTCAAAGTAACAACTGAAATACACAAAGAAGACACAATGCTTCTAATGTTGTTCTTTTAAATTACATGGAGGCGTTTCTCTCTCTTTCCCCCAATTAAGGCAGGTATTCAATGCTTTCTATGGGGAGCTGCAGCGAATCCTGTGTAGGATTCGCTGCACGTTCTCCCCAATTCTCCCTGTAGGGAGATTCGCTGGGCAGCCGCCCGTTCTCCCTATTCAACGACCCAGGGGCTCTCTGCCCCTGGCGGCGAATTTTAACCCCCCCGGCGAATGCCGCCGGGGAGCTGGGGGATGGCTGCAGGCAGGGAGATGGAAGCCTCAATGCCTGCGCCGGACACTGCGGGGGTGAAGGAGGGCTGTGGGGGACAGAGGGAGAGCCACCATGGGCTGGCAGGGGGCTGTGTTATGGAGCCGCTACACACTGGTCCCGATCGTGCATGTGTAATGATCGGGACGAGTGTGCAGTGAATATATGAATATTAATGAGCGGCTCCCGGCTCGGCCCCCTGCTGTTGAATGTGTAAAAAAAAATATATATTATATATTGTTAAAAAAAAAAAAAACTGAAAATATATTCATGTGCTGCAAGCACATGAATAAAAAGGATTCATTATTGAATCCCGGCGGTCGGGATCCCGGCGTTCAGAATCCCGACGCCGGAATCCCGACAGCCGAAATGCCGACAAGGGGGGGACGTGGATCGCCCCCCCTTGCGGGCTCGCTGCGCTCGCCACGCAGCGGGCCCGGTGCCTCGCTACGCTCGGCACGCTATTTTATTCTCCCTCCAGGGGTGTCGTGGACACTCCAGGAGGGAGAAAGTGTCGGCATTTCGGCGATCGGGATTCCGGCGTCGGGATTCTGAACGCCGGGATCCCGACCGCCGGGATCTTAACTGCATCCCGAATAAAAATAGCATGCCCCTTCACAGAAAAAAAAATCAGATTTTTTGACACCAAAATAAAAATAAAAAACGCTTTATTTTCAAAGATCACATTCCAGTTCTCCAGAAAAAGATGACGAATGTAAAATGGACAATCCCAGGAAAATCACTGGAGAAAGCAGTTCTCCACTTCAGCATTGAATACACTCTCTGCGAATTCCACTAAAAACCCCATTGAAAACCACTGGCGAATCGCGGAGAATCACAAACAGAGAATCGCCAGACATTCGCTCTTCATTTGCAGAGAATTGTGTCCATTGAATAGGGCGAATTGTTTTTCCAGTGAGAAAATTCCCTGTAAACCCGGGGAATTGACTGATTCCCCAGAAAATATGGAGAATAAGAGGCATTGATTACTGGCCTAATGCTGGCCACACATCAGACCAACTTTTCTCCAACCAACCAACTAGTTGGTTGGATGGAATAAAAACCTGGTACTGGATAGGAGCAAATGTAATTTGTAATGAAGTAATTTGTTTCTCAAATCTGAAAATGGACAACAACTGTCACTCAAACAATGTACTTTAGTTGGACCTATTTGATTTAAACAATTTCATTGAATGTTTTTGACCATTCTCCTGAGTTTGTAAGATAATTGCTTATTGGCATCTGCACCCATACAGTACCAGATTTTCAGTCCAACCAACCAACTAGTTGGATGGTTGGAGGAAAGTTGGTCTGATGTGTGGCCAGCATAAGTCTCTCTTCTATTTCTCCTGTGTATGTGTGCCGGGTTGCTACCTGGGTGGTCCTGGGGCTGAGGCTGGTTGTAAGGTACTCCTAGTTCCTTGTGCAGATTTCCGAGTGCACTGCTGCACCGGGCAGATCTGCCGTGTGACGTCATAATGCGGCAGACGTCAATGCACAGCGTGACTATGTTTCCTTGGCACGGCTCCTCTGGGAACGGACCCCGAAAAATGATGCCTGTTTCTGCAGCCTGCAGCCACCAGGTCAGTCAATAGCTGATGACTACGAAGCGGCGATAACTACCACGCTGGCTAACCTGCTATAGGCCCTGCCCCCTTTAAACAAGTGGGTGTGGTTATATCCCCCGGTACCCCAGCAAGCCAGTACGAGCCTGGTTATTCTATAAAGGGTGACTGTGAGAGGCAGAAGGTAATGAGCAGAGAGTGATAGGAAGAGGCAGATGGTTATGAGCAGAGAGCTACATAGGCAAAGGGTGAGAGGGAGAGGCAGATGGTGAATGAATTTGCAAATAAGGTTTTTGATATATTATATTAATATATATTACAGTGTATTTGTTATGTATCATACTATTTAATGCTTATGGGATCATCACCACACATCAACTCGCACCACCTCTCACACATGGTGGACGTACTTACATAACGTCACGTTACCCAGGTGCACGAGGTGGAATCACGTTAAAAAAGTATTGATAAAAGGACAGAGAAAAAAAGAGGGGGGTAGGGAGAAAATACATTGTTTTGGATGCACTCCTGTTGAACCCTTATTATAGGGTATCAATTGAAATGTATTTGTTTCTTAAAAATTGTGGGGGCTCCTTTTATCTTTATTAGGTATGACTGGGATACGGAGACACCCACAAAAAAGTAGTGAAATTAGGGGTTAAAATCACAGGTACTTGTTTCCTAGCACGGCGCCTGTCGTGGGTCATCGCATACCTTAACTTAAGGTATGCGATGGACGCGACCGACGCATTTTTAGTGCTATTTTTTGCCTTTTTCCCGACAATTAAAAAATCGCATCCATCGCTTGCCTTAAGTTAAGGCATGCGATGCGACCGACGCGACCGACGCGAATTAACATTGAATGCATTGTATTCAATGTTAAATTCCTAGGAAAGGTAGGAAACAAGTACCAAATCACATTAACATACATACACGTAGTGAACAAGAGAGGAGAAATTGTGTGATTTAGATTTAAAATGTAGGTAGAAACAGCTGAAAGAGGTGGTGCTTATTGTACTGGGAAGAGAATTCCCGCCAGGATACTGGGACCAATATTGAGTTTTATTGGTGGTGGATTAGGGATTTTCCAAGTCACAGTTTAATTTGTAGCCTAATTGGCTGTTTATTGTGTAATAAGGAAACTGGTCTCCACATAGAACTCGAGGGTGTGTGTGTGTGCGCAAAACATGCTCTTGCTCCAGGCACCGTGACACCTTGCTACACCACTGGCAGTAGCAGAATCCCAGGTGTGTAATCAGCAGCATCTACGATTTCCTGATATAAGGGTTTCTGGGGCAGAGTCCCCTTGCTCTTGATGGTGCAATAGCTACTCAAGTGATAGGTTGGGCTGTGTGGGTTAAACTAGGGACCATTGGAGACTATCAAGAATCTGCTATGCCTGTATGCTACTGGTTGTAATACCAACTATATATGAATTTAACCTGCTATGCTGGGGTATGGTATAATACCCCGACAGTGGGGATTCCGACAGTCATTAGCCCAACGTCGGAATCCTGACTGCCCGGACTCACACATCAGGGGGAGCACAATGAAGCCCCTTATGGGCTTGCTGCACTCGCCATGCTGCGTACGCCACTATTTTATTCTCCCACGAGGGAGAAAACCCACTGTCCGTGTGTCGAGCTTTTAACAGTCGGGATTCCGACGTGGGGGTAATGACCGTCAGAATACCGTCTGCCAGTGAGTCCTCCGGCACCGCTATGCTGAATCCTGCTGTTGCGAATAAACATCAAAGTCTTTATCTGAGTCCCCGTGTTTATGATCTCTCTCTCTCTCTCTCTCATACATTTTTAGGCCTATTTCACCACTTCATACAGTATACACCTTCTATACACACATCATCTACACACAAAGATCTACACATGTACATGCAAGCATACCATCTACACACAAAAAGCCTTCTTCTGTCTTCACTGGGCTTTGTGTCCACGGCACAAAATATAAATAATACTATCAACAGCAGAAGGCCAGGCTTGCTTGCTAGACAGTGGTGGTGAATTCGTGGGCATATACTCACTGTATTATTTGTGAAAAATACAGCCAGAAGGATTGCCATGGACAGAGCTTACTTCCAAGCCCTGCATTAGAAATGTGGACTTTAGTAAATAGGGGCCTGAAGCATATCCCTCAATTCTTCTTTATTTCACAGTGAAAAGGAGACAGCCTACTACACTGTGGAAAGAACTGGGTGAAAGAACATAGCCGGCCTTATCCAATTTGGTGCCCTAGGCAAGATTTTTGTTGGCGCCCCCTAGCAGATGATACCCCTACAAAAAGACACCTGGATGCCCTCCTAGGATGGCAGAAGCTGCAATCAATCAATAGCACTGCATAAGGTGCCACTCCCGGGCTTTCAAAAGTGGAGACAGACGTCCAGAACTGTTTTACAATGTTTCAATCGTGTAGCTCCGGTGATCACAGCACCCGACCGCCTTCCGGGTTTTAACATGTTGCATAGCATGTCGCATGCCATGGCTCAGGCATCGTCAGCTGGATATGTTGCCGGGCAACAGAAGTGCAGCTGGACGCTGCGTATATTATGGGCGAAGCGCTATTAAGCTTGTGTGTTGCTATGCAACCACATGAACCACTCTGTGCTAGAATAACTAAGAGCAAAGCTGCTCATAAGATTCATATGTATATGTATATATATATATATATATATATATATATATATATTATAGTGTAGGTATCTATAAGGCCCCTGACACAGACAGACCCCTGGCACTGCAGCGGTTAATCATAGAAAACAGTGTTTAGAGACTTTTATAACTCACAATGGCTGCAATCACAAACTGGAGCACGGTCACCGCACGCCTGGGATGCGATGATGGTGGGCACTGGGCCAGGCCTGGACCCTGGTGCAGGATTCAGGTGAACCACTTGCTGGCTGCATGGCATCCCTCCTCCACTTCTCCCGCCACACGCTGTGGCAGCTGGCGGGGGCGGGACACGCAATGGTGATATCCCTTCTAAAGTCCTTCTTATCCTCCAAATTGTGGAGGATAAGTAGGACTTTAGAAGGGATATCTTCTGTCCAAACAATATGCTCACAGCCTCCAGTGTGATATAAATAGGGAACTTGGCTAATTCTAAGCCTACATATATCGATTTAAAAGTATATTACTGTGAGAGGGCACACAAGTGTCAGACTTTGTCAGGAATTGTGATAGGTATTTTTTGCTAGTGTCATATATTATATCTCTTTCATCTGTGTCAAAACAATTGTATCTTGCACAGCACAATTCCAACTGCTGTTGTTATGTGTTGATGTGTATTTGCAAAATTGGAGAGATATAGATAGCAATAAGAGATGAATTTATAATTATACACTTTATGACACAGATTGCATTGAGCTGATAAGCGTGAATACCATAATGACTCTGTAATTCCTGTCACTATCATTCCTTTACTCTCGCTAAGGGACTCTCATTGCGGCCAGCTAGAGAGTGACCCCCTGCGCTGGTATTCCAACAGGGGTGATCCAGGAGCTGAGCCCCAAAAGCAGATCCCAGTTTTCTATCTTCGGTTGCCCCCATAAAAGGGGCCCCTTAATCTGTGTACCGTTTAGCCTGTTCACTGACTGTTGGCACACGGGCAAACAGGGAACAGTTGGGACCCTAGGGGTGCATACTAATTTTTCTATCCCCATAAGCTCAGATAATGTGTATATAGTCTTTGGTGCAATAAAGCACAAAGAGTAATCAATGATTTTGGGGCCTTTCTGTCAGTGGCTGACACCACCAAATAAGAACATTATCGCCACTCACTTATTATCTCTTAATTCACATGTTTTAACCAATGGTGAAACACCACATCTAGTAGGTTTTTTTTTCACAATCACGAAGCATTAAAAACCAAAAAAATTCAGCTCGAATGATCAATTGCCCAATGGGTTCTGCGGAGCACCATTTATGGAAAAATTGACTATAAAAAGCTGAAACATTGACCACTTTTAAGAGTGCACTGATTTGTTATAGTCATACGGTTCCATCATAAATGAGGCAGACATACTATGGGTGATAAGGCAGCTATAGGCCGATACATCTAAGTATAGCCTAGCTCTCGCATAAGAAATTCACCCACATCAACTTATTTCCACACTACAACACATAATCTCTTTTTTCTCTCTCGCCGTCTAATATTACTCTCTTCCCTATACTGACCTGCTCCGGGGTCATTATTACTTTTTGCTGTACAGCTCTTTGGATTATCCCTCACACTCTATTACTGTATAATATTTAACAATTTATATTAAAAAAGTTAGTGCCCCCAAAAATAGAGTTATCTTTTTTCTCCTTAAATTTATGGTTATCCATAACTCTGGAGAGCACCACCAACAACCAGATTTGAAGTATTTAGATCTATATTCAAATATATGTTGGTATATCTACTATCTCACAAAATTGATTTAATTGTCAGTGCAAGCCAAAAAAAACCCTTTCCCTAGTATGTTTCATAAGTTACATAGAATCCAATAGCTTGTGCCTAAATCACATACATTATATTATTTATAGCAGGAGACATCTAAATTCGTAGAAAGAAAGTTAGACATGTATTTGAAATAAAAAGAGACTGGGATCTTTAAATGTGTCCTTATTTCGAAGAAATAAAACGACTTTGTACATAAAAACCCCAATAAACTAATACATATTCACATATTCACACATATTCATAGTTTCTCAAGCATACTTGTCAATCTTTCCTCTTATTATTTCATACTATGCTACAAAACAAACTCTGACTCTTTCAATGTCATCAGGTCAATGCCGTGGAAGTTGCTGCAGAACAAAGGGAAATGAGGATAATGGTTCCCCTTCTGAATGCCTAGTAGTGGAAAGTTACTTGAATGTATTATTTCTCCTCAGCATAGTTCCCTGTTTAGTGAATGGAGCCTGTAATCCACTCGCTTGTTTGCTAGTCATTCCATTAGGACATCCAACGCTTTAGTCTCTCCGAGGGAAAAAAAGCTTTTATATTCAAAGAATGCTCTAAATTACATTCCTTCTTTTTTAAAATGCCAGGTTTGAACATAATAGCAAGAGATATATTCCAGTGTGATTAACTTATCATTCAGCTTGTATGTGCCTTGTGAAAAGGAGAAACAGACCATACAAATTGTCACAGAGGCATTTCTAACAGAGTTTAGTTTTAAAGGTATATTATGCTGAAAGCAATGTACTGTATAGCTATATTCTCTACTTCTAGCTCTGTTTTACTCTCTTGCCGAGATTCTGAGGAGTAGGAAAATGTGAGTAATCAGATTAAACATCAATTACTTGATATAATTGGTTTCTAGATAGACAATAGCGATATTGGTCTAATAGCCTAAATAAACAGTTATGTGGCTTTCTGTAACGCCACAGCAATAAACAGTAGTTTACACCAGTTGAGTAAATCAGCAAATTGTAATGCTAATTGCATTTGAAGAAATGTTTTTTGGATCAAAATAAAGGTACCCATACACGTTACAATTATTGTATACAATATTGTATACAATATCGCATCTCATCCGATCTCGGTTTTGCGATGAGATCAGATGAGATGAGATCTAGTACAAAAAGTATGTGCAGCACATACTTTTTGTACTAGATCTCATCTCATCTGATCTCATCGCAAAACCGAGATCGAATGAGATGCGATATTGTATACAATATTGTATACAATAATTGTAACGTGTATGGGCACCATAAGTCTTATGGGGCCTACACGCGTAGCGATTTAGGGGCATTTTCTAAGCGATCTTACGAGGCCCTTATTCTAGTTGAATCGGACGGATGCGTATTTTCGGACAGGAACCGAGTGTTCTTAGCCCCGCTTTCCGTACGGATTGCTCACACCGTCTGAATGCGGTAAGACGCCGACCGAACGGACCGCGAGTGGATTTTTCATGTGAACACCTCCTCCATCTGTAGGAACCTCCCCCATCATTCAATGGTCGCCAACCATCGAATGCTGGACCGAATGGTCAGGCAGCACCGAGTTCTCTAGACCACTCGGGCATTTCTCCGTGCAAAAGCAGGGATATGGGCAGGCATCTGGCATCCGGCTATGTCATATGTCCGCCCCCAACACGTGCGTCACGGCCAGATTACTATACGTACGTCCAGCGTTTTCATGAGAACGCCCATGAAACGCGGGGAGAACGCATATGGTAATGAGCAAAATCAGCCCTTCACCCCCCTCCCCACCCCCTGCTCGGATGGTTCCGTATGATCATTTTCTGAACGGACCTCACGCCGTGTTTCGGACGTGTGAGGCATTCGCACATGCGCAGGTAGGCCTCTGCACATGCGCAAACACCAACCATCGTCCGTCCGCATTCGGAGCCATCCGACTCAATCAGAATAAGGGCCTATAGTATATCACTTAGAAATGCCTACATTGCTCTGTGTTTAGGGGCCATAGTGATAGTGGTGAGTGGCCCTGATTGTCACAACTTGCTGGATATTAATCAGTCAGGGAAAGTGTTCTCACCAGAGCGCTGTGTGCTGAGCGATCTTGCTGAGATTTCTGAATGGCACTGACACATGACCCCATTTCTATCACTTGGGTGCATACCCAGAACTTCTGAAAAGGCTGGCCTGCCCTCTGGCTCTCCCTGCTCATGGCATCTATTTACCTGCTGCTCAGCTATGATAGAAGGTTAAGGCAATGATTCCCAAACTTTCTTGAATCACGGCACCCTAGAATACTAGCATTTTTTCACAGCACCCCAGGAATAAAAGTTTCTTATTGATACATTTGGGAAAAAATAGTGATACCCCTTTCAAATTTACAAAATAATCTGGGTTATTGCAGCGTCGACTCGAGTCAACAGTCCCGCCATCAGGGGGGGACTGCGGGGACTGTAGTATTGGGACCTGACACACTTAGGGCTTGGCAGCAGATCACAGTCCATCAGCTACTAATACGACTACACAAATCCAAAGCTGTCGCAGTGAGCAGAAAGCCAGTCTCCTCCGCTCTCTGTCCGTGTAGCAGCGGCTCGCACGTACAGTACTGCTCTGTCTAGCGCTGATCAGCCAGCGCTGCATTCTGTAATCTGCTGCCTGAAAGCCCTGTGCATACAGGAGAGCCCTCCCCTTTTTCATTATATCTCCCACTGCAACTGCTCTCCTGACCGGGCAAAGCTGGGACTGTATTTCCTGGACAGTGCAGAAGAAGAGGAAGCTGCCGGCATGCAATGAGAGCACTGGGCACCTCACACAGAGTTCTTCCATGTAAATGGGGTACTGTGTGTCTGGGGCAGCGCTGGAGCACGGATAAAGCTGTTGTCATGTAATGTAAGCACAGTGTTATTCTATGTAGGGGGGGTGCTGTACATATGGGACAGGACAGGAGCAGAGAATGGAAGGCAGCCCCAGTGTGATGTAAGGACTGAGAGATGAAATGGGAGCTGCAATGGGTGATTATAAAAGCATTTCTATCATGTGTCAAGTAATTCTTTCAGGACAGTGCAGACTTCAGTACCTGCGATCCCCCCAGCCCAGCCTTTCCAGTTCTGTGCATCCCATGTTTTGCCTTCACAGTCCTTTGCACCCCAGGTCAAGCCTTCCTTGCCCTGTGCATCCCAATTAAGGACCTGTCCAGCACTCCCTGCCTTGCATCCCCCCTTTTTTTTTTATTAAAGAAAATGGATCTTAATGCCTCGCCTATCCCCCCCCCCCCAGCTGTGCCTCCACCCAAAGTATTTACAACTCCACCCACCTTTTATTTTTATTTTAGGGGGCCCTGCCTACTTTGTCAGTCCTGGGTCCCACAAATTCTGGTGGCAGCTCTGCTTGATGATGTGCAGTGTGAAAGTGTCACAGTGAAATAACCCGGGTTATTGACTACCTGTCATCCTTAGGGTCAGCTACAGCATGTGGTGCTGTACAGTTCTGCTCCTCATTGTCCACATGGTTTATTTTTGCAGCCAGTAGTACTGGGTTTACCTATCTCTTTTACTATATGATCTGATTTGGTCCTGGACCTCCAACCAAACTCACCCCTGCTAAAGCCTTGTGGCACCTCAGGGTGTCTAGGTACACAGTCTTGGGAACCATTGGGTTAAGGGTCAAATATTGATGTGCACTACATACTATAACTCAGTATTATACTATTGTGATTATCCCACATTGGGGCAGATTTACTAAGCATTAAAAATATAACTGTGAGGGTGATAAAGAGTGATAAAGAGGTGACAGTGATTTGGCATCAGCAATGGTCAGCTATTTATTTATTTGTAAATCAATTAAAGAACTGTATAGTGGCAAAGCATGAAGATCCATAAGCCCTCAACCATCTGTGGGTGTCCCATGTATAGACCATATAATATATAGTATACCATATAATCACACACTCATAAGTAACCATAATATAAATAAAGACTCGGAGACATGTATTTGGCAGAATAAAAGGTGGTATTTATTTAAAACGCATTAAGGGGGGTATTCAATCACCGGCGACCATATCCTCATGGGTAGGTGGTCGCCTGAATATTCAAATATGTTTAATAAACTAAAGTTTGGTGGCAAAGGGGCCTATTCGGGAAGCAGTGAGAAGAGTGGAGGGGGGAGCCAGTGGAGATGTTACCCATGGCAACCACACTCCCCTCTATTCACGCCTTCATGAATAGCTCCCGAATAATTAAATATTAATAAAATTATGATCTGCCAAAAAAAATATATATATATATTTTGTTTAATTGAATGCCAATTAGCAAAATTAAAACAAGCTTCAGGGCCAATCAGAAGCAATATAGAGACACATGAGGGGATAGGGGGTGGGGGAGAGAAAGGATAACACAAGTAAAACTCGGCAAGAGGTGAAACCAAAATCCTGCTGAGGGACTGAGGAATTTGAATTGTTGCCAATTAGCCAAATTTCAATGAGCCAAATCAGTTCAGGTAAAAGGTAAAATCCCTCAAGACTGCTGACAACAGCAGCAAGTAGCTAGTCCCCGAGTAGGGTAGACAGGGGGAGACAAGAACACAACCAGATACAATAGTACTTACATTCTTGAATTGCACCCCTGGATGTTTGGGGGCAATGATGTTCTCGGTTTCCTCTAAAGATGACGCTGGGAAAATCTGTTCAGGTCAAAGCATCGGGCGCGGCACAGGGGGCAGATGCTGTTGATGTGCAGCCACTGTGTCAGGCATGAGATGTGGAAAACATGCCTGCAGGATGTGACAGCCACTTCCTCTCCAATCCGAAACTGGGAGATGCAGATGGTGCAGGACTCTACAGCGCCTCCTTTTGTAAAGGTGCACCTCCTGTAGGATGGAAGGCAGGCAAGGATGACTGCTGGTCTCCGTGCTCCCAAGAATGGTAGTGCCACTGCTGGTGCTCCTCCTGATGATGGGTCTGCTGCTGGTTGGGCTGCTTCAGATGGGACGCCTGAAGATGGTCTGCGGCGCCCTGACCGTAGCCAGGAGGTGTTTGGATATGGCCCAGTTCCAGTTAACTGGGCCAATTCCCTCCGGCTCATTGTTTGTGGTAAATTGCACCAAAGGTGCACAGAAAAAAAAAAAAAAAAAAAGAAAGAAAACACAGAAATTAATGTGCGCTGATCTCTCTGATCACTAATCTCCTGTAAAAAGTAGAGTTGTAAACAACTCACTCGCTATAGGGGGGTCTTTTTTTCTTGCGCTCTCCTCTCCCTTTGCTCAAGAAATGCCAGTGAGAGGCCAGTGCACTGAGGTTTTATACCTGGCATGTGGCATGCGGGCGGCAGTTGGAAATGGCAGTTGGTCTCTCTGCCCTATATCCAACATCATCTTCCCACTAATATTATACAGTAACACATTTGGGGAATCAGTGGAAAGTGCCATATTAGTGGATACCTCCCAACAGTCCCGATATGACAAATTAATGAGGGAGATCTGTCTAAAGAGAAATAAACTTAAATATAGGATATACATCAAATAAAAATGTAATAAAAACATATTGACTAATACCCCTTTTACACATGCATAAAAATCTTTTTTTTTTTTATGTTTGCGAACATGAATCAATCTGAAATTTCAGCATATGTGAAAGGAAATGACCCAAGATGAAGTCATGGGTCCCCCGACCCTTCTCAGGACCAGGACTGGCCTAAGACCTTGGAGTTTGCCAGCGTACTAGACCCGACAGGTTCCCGGGTCAAATCCTGAAGGGGTATTAATGAACATAAATAGTAGCACACGTTTACTGGCTAAATGACTAAACACTGCTGCAATTTAACACAGCAAAGAAAACACAGGGAGAAAACAAGTTCTAAAAATATAGAATAACATTTAGGCTTAGCTGCACTGAATGGACGTATTGACATGCATCACAGGCAATTAATAAGAGAGAAGAAGCACTGGGCCTTTGCATAAACTAAAGCCTATAAATTACTTTAAAATAGAATAATTGAGCCGAGTGAGACAGTATGAAAAATGCTACTAGCAGGGCCAAATAAATTACAGTTGTAAATTATTGAAGATCTTAAACAAGATATACTGATAATATGTCTGGGAATATAAAATGCTCACATTGGTTAATTTAAAGTTGCACTCATTAGGCTGCAGAAGAAGCACTCAGTGTGCCAGGAGGTTATGGTATAAATCTTCCAGTTTTCATGCGAGAAGGAATCAGAGATTTCCAAACTAATGATAACAGCATTGACGTCTTCCCAGCTGGGGAGAAGATTTACAGTCTCTTCCAGGCACTCTGCGTGCTGAGTCACTCTTCTGCCTCGTCAAAGATACCTCTAAATTAGGAGATGAGATATTTAGCAATTCTTGGAACCGTTATTATAACTTGTCTAATCTATCACTGGATCCAGGTGTAATTCTCCATTAATAGGGCTTGCTTCAGATAAAATGTTCTCATGAGTCTGCGAGGAATGTCGTTTTGTGGTTTCCAAGCTGAAATTTGTGTGGGTGAAAAATAATTGTTTTCACAATAATTATGAAAAGTTTTAAATAGAGCAGTGGCAGTGAGATGTGCAAGGATGCTGGAAGAACTTCTGTAAATTGGGACAATGCTAACCATACTCAAATTAGCACTTTTTATGGATAAATGACAGTGAAATATATTTGCATTTCATCTTGTCTGAGAGGAAATATAACAAATAAAGAATACACATGTTTATATCATTATCATATCATGTATATGGAAAATAGCTCCATCTTGCCCTGCCGGCTGTAATCTGCATGCAGGTTCCAGAACTCAAATTGAACACCCATCATTGACATTAACATTGAGACCACTGACAGGGGTAGTGAATAACTCTGAGTGGGAAATTTACTAAGTTGGGCTGTTGCTACGGGCAACCAATCAGATTGTACCGCTTATTTATTTAGCACCTTCGAGACGATAATAGATAGTATCTGATTGGTTACCCATAGCAACATCCCATGGGAAATAGAACTCTTACAGAGGGAGCAGCTCCCATAGGAGTTGGTCCTGGCAATAGAATCGCCATTCGCCAGCTGCCACCATCCGACGGAAGGGGGTGCGCGCGCACGAGATGCACTTGCCCGTTCCATCGGAGTCCTCCACCACCCATCTGCCGGCTCCCCGCTGCTCTCCCGTCGCCACCCGCAGCCGCCCCACCCCTGGCCATCTCCTTGAAGCAGGAAATCCACTACCCACCACCGTGCAGATGGGGACATACGAGCGTGTGAGATGCTTGTGCGCCCCCGTCAGATGATGCGCCTCTCCACCAGCCAGCACCAGCTCAGGGGATCTGGCGAATCTACAGGCTGGCTGGGAAGCGCTCCATCTGTATCTTACTAAATTTCCTCCTAAATATCTTGTTACAGGGGGTGGGATTTATTAGGTAGCAAGTCAGTTATGGAAGTTGTTGTGTTAGAAGCAGGAAAAATGTGCATGCATAAACCTGAGCGACATTGGCAAGGGCCAAATTGTGATGGCTGGGGGACAGGTCTTGTGGTATGATCTCGGTATGCAGTGGTTAGTGCCTTCCTAAGGTGGTCCAAAGTAGGACAACCTGTGAACTAGTGATGGGGTCATGGGCAGTGTTCCCTCTAAGCTGTGCGCGTGTGCGCGCGCACACAACTCGACGAGCATGCGCACAGACATTACAACAGAGCGCACAAAGCAGTAGTGGTCCCCTTTTTGCAGTTGTGAACTCAATTAATGTGTGTTTCACCCATTAACTACATTGTGATGTGTTTTGAATGTTTAATATCATTTTGAAGTAAAGTTAACACAAATGCTGAACATCATTTTCCAGTTATATATATGTGACGCACAAAAATTATAATTTCCTTCCAAAGTTGCACAGGCAATATCTTTTGCCACACACAGCCTTCGTAAAATTAGAGGGAACGTTGGTCATGGGCAACCAACTCATTGATGCTTGTGGCTAGCAAAGGCTATCCTGTTTGACCTAATCCCACAGAAGAGCTACTGGTGCAGGCAGTGTGATGCTATGGGCAATGTTCTTCTGAGAAACCTTGGGTCCTGGTATTGATGTGGATGTTTCTTTGAAACATACCACCACCACCCTAAACATTGTTATAAAGCAAGCAGACCCCTTATGGTAAGTTGTCCCTGATGGCAGTGACCTCGTTCAGCAGGATAATGTACCCTGACACACTCCAAACATTGTTCAGCAATGTTCTGAGGAACATGACAAAGAGTAATGGCTGGTGGTTTTATAATCCAAATTAAAATGCATTAGGTTATACACTCCAATTAACTGTAAACTAAAAAAGTTTGGCTAGTCGTGGAATAGAAAAATCAATATGATATGACTTACCAAAATTACATTTTGCTGTACAAAATCAATTCCGCAGTTTCAAAGCAGAATATTGTAACAAAATGATTTATAGAGAAAATATTTATTTTACAGTCTCCCTATTCTTCGTCTATCTTTTCAGTCATTGGGACAGATGTACTAAGCCTTGAAAAGTGATAAAATGGAGAGTGATAAAGTACCAACTAACTAGCCCCTAACTGCCACACATAAGTATATAGCTCGGTCCTATTTTTATAATTCATTTATAATTTTGTTTCTATGGTTATCTAACCACAGTTCTTAATTCATATTTTATGAGCTTTAATCGATTAATGCTATTTGTATATGTGCTAATATTTGTATTCCTGTAAATATATGAATAAATACGCCATCAAAAGAATACGACTTCTATTTTACATTAACTCCCATGTAGGGTGGCCAATCCCAGGATCGGCGCGATCCTGGGCTAAAATCACCGGAATTTCACTCCCGGGATTGGCTGTTCCAATCCCAGGATTTTGGGATTGGACAACTTTCAAACAAGACAATTTTCAAACAAATAAACCACTCAACAATCACTAGATAACTCACCAACCTCCAACCTCTACTGCACTCTCCACACCACAGCCTATCTAACCCACAAGATGCTAGGGAGCATGTGGGTGATTTTTTAATATGTCTGGGAGTTTATACTTTTAGCCAATCAAAAAGTTACTTACTGTTAAGTAGAATTCTTCAAAATACGTACGTATAAAACACACATATACAGTACAAGGCATAAAAACAGCAAAATACATACAGAAACCAAAGTATGAATACGAACATGTAAACAAAAATACGACTCCATACGACCAAATCAGCCATAGAAAATTAAGAATTGTAAAAATACGACAGGTTAGTAAATTTTGGGGAAAAATACGACTACCAAATACAAATACACCAATGCCAGTCGAATTCAGTCGTATCCAAAATACGACTATGACTGAGATGTAGTCGTATGCTTAGTAAATTTTGCCCCTCGTGTGTTACCATAGTGCAACTAAAAATGACCATGTTAGATCATTCAGCATTATTGTGATGATCCCAAGGTAGAAACTAATGCCATCACCATTGAATTTGTATGTAAAAGCTGTGAGAAAGCTTACAAAAGCTGTAAGAGGCATCTTGTGTAAAAAGATGTCCATTGCTGGCTTTTGTGATTCACTTTCTGTTACCAAAGACATAGCATTGGAACAACATGACAACTATCAGTTGTGAGTGACTCCATTTGTCCACCAAAACTATGATGTCACAGAGACATTGCTGCCGAAGATGCAGTCACTTGCCTAGGCATAATAAGAAAATGGATCGAAACCATTTATTACAATGCTCTCCCTTACTACCCTCAATTGGCTCTAGCCGTACTGCATTCAACAAGACAAGATGTGCACATGCGCCATGCAGTTCCTGTGTATATCTAAAAACAATAGTTACTTGTGACTGATTAGCTACTGTGTCCAAATGTAAATCAATCACCCCCCTTTATGCATAAAGAGAAAGCCACAGCAGATATTGGAGACACCTGATTCAGTCCCTCTATTCTCCATTCAAAAAGTAATTCTATAGAAATCTACGGGGAGTACATTATGGGAAAATGTACAAACCTACCAAAGGTTTACCTTTTTGCAGATTGCCTTCCGATAGCCAACTTAATTTTTCAATGGATTCAGCCATTTTATCCTTCAGGTTTAGAGCGGGATCCTCTAGTTTCTCTTTAGTAATGCCCAACTGCAAATGCAAAACCCGAGGGGGCCAAAATTCTGCTAGGTAAGCAAAGTTACTTTTTAGGCTTTGCAAATATGCTAAAATAAAGCAACGCTTGACACCTAGGTCCTAGAATCATTGTTTAGCAGCTACAAAGTGATGTTCCTAACACATTCTATTTGGCAAGAGCCCTCTTATGGAGAAATACACCTAGATCGAGAGATTATAATATTCCAAGACAGTCCTTACAAAAAAAACCATGGAATAAACAAATAATAAACATCTAAGATATGGGAGAGATTTACAGTACTTAGCCTCGAAAAGTGATAAAATGGAGAGTGATAAAGCCCCAAGACACCATCACCAGCCAATTATTTGGGAAGCCGATCATCTACCTGTGCATCTGTCAATCCATCTAACAGACAGCAAGTTCTGAGACACAGCGGCAGAAAGATCCCTGCATGGTTTATGGACACCCATATATCCGGATCCCCAATCACCAAAAGGGGAACTTCGTGATCTGGACTATTGGCAAGTGGGAGAACGCATAAGTATATAGCTCGGTCCTATTTTTATAATTCATTTATAATTTTGTTTCTATGGTTATCTAACCACTGTTCTTAATTCATATTTTATGAGCTTTAATCGATTAATGCTATTTGTATATGTGCTAATAAATGTGTATAATTTGTGATACCCAATTGACCACATCCAATCTTTTAGCCTAGCGCTCCACTTTTCTTTTTTCTTTTTACCATTGTACTTTCCTCAAGGAATTGACCTTCCTTGGTGTGAGCTGCTCGGGTCACTCACATCCCTCCTTTGGCGCCCCTTTCTTACCTTTGGTAAGAAATCCACCTTTTTCTTCAGGAATACAAATATGACTGGTAGTATCGTCTGTAAAATGGCAAAATACTAACCTACTTCCACATTATTTAAAAAATACAAATATGTGCCCGAATACGACTGAATAGTAAATTTTGTAATTTTCCCCTAAGCACTTTCTTCACAAAAATGTAAATTTGTACACCTAGAAAAAATTTGGTCTCACAAAATACACTTGTTTTGTTTGGAACAAGTATATGGGCCAGTATTCAATGCTCCCAATTCACCTTTTTTTCAGTGAATCGGGCTGTTTTCACTCCTTGCAGTGAATCTTTTTAACTGAAAATGTAATTCACGCTATTCAATGGGCAGTATTCAATGCTCACAATTCTCAATTTTTTTGGCGAATCGGGCTGTTTTCACTCCTTGGCCAGTATTCAATGCCTCAGATTCGCCGGTTTTTTTCAGTGAATCTGGCAATTCGCTGGGTTTACGGCGAATTTTCTGTTAGAAAAAACAATTCTCCCTATTCAATGGAGGCAATTCGCCACAAATGAATAGCGAATGTCTGCCGATTCGCCGTAAATTATTCTCCACAATTCGCCTGTGATTTTCAATGGGGTTTTTAGTGGAATTCGCCGACAGTGTATTCAATGCTCAAATGTAGAACTGCTTTCTCCATTGATTTTCGCCATGATTCTCCGTTTAGCATTCGTCATCTTTTTTAGGTGAACTGTAATGTGATCTTTTAAATTAAAGCGTGTTTCATTTTTTTTTTTGGTGTTAAAAAATCAGAATATTTTTCCTATGAAAGGGCATGCTATTTTTATTCATATACTTGCAGCACATGAATATATTTTTAATATATATATATTTTTTTAAACAATATATTTTTTTTTTTTACACATTCGCCAGCAGGGGGCCGGGAGCCGGAGCCGCTCATTAATATTCATATATTCACTGCACACTGATCCCGATGATCGGGACCAGTGAGTGCAGCGGCTCCGACCCCAGCAGCACCCTGCAAGCCCTTCTGCTGGGGGTGAGGTGAGGGGAGGGAGGTGAGGGGACAGGAGGGGGGAGAGATATGCGGGGGACAAGCTGACAGGGACGGCTCCAGCAGTAGCAGACCTCTGACTCCGGCAGCCACAGCACGGTGATGTCAGCGCTGGGACTGCTTGAGCCGGAGGCTCTGCTGCTGCTGGACCTGTCCCCAGGCTGTGCGGAGGCTCCCGCCTGCATCAGCGCGCCCCCCCCCGCCGCGACACCAGTCCCTCCCATCCCCCTGCAGACTCCAGACAGGCATGGAGCATCTGCGCAGGGGGATTCGTCACTCTTCACACTATTCGCCGTCAGGGGCAGCGAGCCCCTGACGCATTGAATAGTGTGGGCTGGCGTCTGGCAGCGAATTGAAGGGGAGTGAAAAATCATGGCGAGCGCACTGTGAATCAAAAACAGGATTCGCTGCCATGCGCTCGCCATGGCATTGAATACTCCCCCTTGTGGTGAATCTGTTTCACTGAAAATGTGATTCATCCTATTCAATGTTCACTGTTTGCAGAAAGCAAACAGTGAATGCCGGCTAGTTCTCCGTTTCATGTTCGCTGCAAGTCGCTGGAGTATTTCAATGGGGTTTTCACTGGGATTCGCCGAGAGTGTATTCAATGCTAGGATGGAGAACTGCTTTCTCCATGATTCTTGCCATGATACGCCGTTTTGCATTCAACATCTTTTTTAGGTGAACAGGAAAGTGATATTTTGAAATAAAGGGTTTTGGGGGGAAAGTTTAGTGTCAAAAAATCAGTTTTTTTTTTCTAAGAAGGGGCATGCTATTTGTAATCATGTGCTTAAAGCACATTAATATATATTTAATTTAATTTTATTTAGTTTTTAACATTTTTTTTAAACACTTTGGCCAGCAGGGGTCCGGGAGCCGAAAGCAGCTCATTAATATTAATTTATTCACTGCACTCTGGTCCCGATCATTACATATCCACGATCGGGACCAGGGAGTGCAGCGCCTGATGATCCGAGCCCCCTGCCAGCTCTGGGGGGAAGGGGGGGGGGGGCTCTGCCAGTGTCCTGGCAGCCCTCCTCAGTGTCAGGCGCAGGCAGGGAGACTTCCATCTCCCTGCCTGCCGGCGTCCCCCAGCAGTTCAAATTCGCCGCCAGGGGCTCGCTGCCCCTGACGAGTTGAATAGGGTGACACGGAGGGCGGGCAGCGAATGCTCCAGCCCTCCGGAACCCTGCGAATGTGCAGCGAATCCTAAACAGGATTCGCTGCACATTTCGTAAATGTGCATTGAACACTGCACAATGTTTAATGTTCGCCGAAAGTGAACAGTGAATGCCGGCCAGTTCGCCGTTTCATGCTCGCTGTAATTCGCTGGTGTATTTCAATGGTGTTTTCACTGGGATTCGCCAAGAGTGTATTCAATGCTAGAATGGCGAATTGCTTTCTCCCTGATTTTTGCCATGATTCACCGTTTTGCATTCGACATCTTTTTAAGGTGAACTTAAAGTGATCTTTTAAAATAAAGGGTTTTTTTTTGGTGTAAAAAAATCTGATATTTTTTTCTGTGAAGGGGCATGCTATTTTTATTCATGTGCTTGAAACACATTAATATATATTTAAGTTTTATTTAATTTTTTTTACATTTTATTTTTTTACACATTCGTCAGCAGGGGGCCGGGAGCCAGGAGCCGCTCATTAGATATTCATATATTCATTTCACTCTGGTCCCGGCTTGTTACGTGCTGGACCAGAGAATCAGCTTCCTACCCCTGTCCCGTGCCAGCATTCCCAGGGGGCAGCCTCTGCTGCCTGTGTCCCCGGGAGCCCTCCCCCACAAATTCTGGGGCAGGCAGGGAGGCTTACATCTCCCTGCCTGCCTCCGCCCCCCGGCTTCCTGTGGGGTTACAATTCGCCAGCAGGGGCAGCAAGCCCCTGCTGCGTATAATAGGGTGACAGGGAACCCTGCGAATGTGCAGCGAATCCTAAACAGGAATCGCTGCACATGGAGAATAAAAACATTGAATACTCCCCATGGAGGAATACATTTAATTCTGTTAAAAATATGACTCAATAACAAATGGTACAACAGTAGATACTGACTAATTATCTGCTGTAATTGTGTTGCTAACCTAATTGATTTAAAAAAAACATCAATTAATTAATTCATCAGATGTAACTGTAAGAGAACATTAAATAGAACTTTGGAAACAGAGCATTTTGTACTGGACAGCAGGCATCATGTTGAAGGGTCTGTGTCCTATTTCCGCTAAGTAATTGCTGCTAGCAAGGTCTCTCTGGTGTCCCCATAATTCTTGCTTTAGTGCAGACAGAATACAAAAGTAAATGTTTCCAGAAGTTCTCAAGGTGACTGGTATTATAGCAAGCATTCTTTGTTTTAAGTGTCTTAAATATCAATAGTTATTGTCATGAGTGAGCTTGCATTGGGCAACAACAAAGCTGTAAATGAAATTAAAATGAAGTAGACAGAGAAAAGAACAATGTCTGATTGACTTATTAGGCTGGTATGTATGAGTTTGCTTGTTTGTTGAAGTGTGAAATCAGACAGACACAGGGTTTGTGTCCACACAAGGGCATTTTAAGTAGGCCCATGTGCAGCCTCCTCTGGGAGCAGCGGTGGGAACAGGAGGTCTGAGCACTAGAGCGCTCAGACCCTACTATGCATGTGAAACTGTATGGAAAAATGGCGTGGCGAACATTTTTCTGGCAATTTCGTATCGCTTTTGCTGCCGGCAGCAGAGAAGCGTTGACGAGTCTGAGCACTAGAGTGCTCAAACTCCAATTCACATGTGCAGATCGCCATTTTCAGGTGATTATGACAGCACGTCTGCCACCGCCACTGGAAGGCTGAGGGTACATATTACAAAAATGGGTGCAGCGTGCACACTGTACCATTATAGATGTGCCACTGTTTCTACATACTGTACAATGCATGTCTGATTTGAAAACGAGGACTGTTTCCGACTCGTACACTAACTTGATGGTTAGCATACATGTCCAATATTAACAGTTTTTGTGTTTTTTTTTTTTTAGGAAGAATCTTGTATATTTCATGTTATGTGACCACCATCAGTACAAATGTGTACCCTTATGGGCATGCTTAACTTGCCATGCTTTTGGTTATGTGGCTCACTTCACTTGCCTCGGGTTGCTGTACCCAATAGAAATCCAGTTGGATAGTTAAGCAAATGTTAATAAAACATGTGAAAAGCCTAAAAACTGTGTTGATAATTCATGATAACAATTGTGGAATGTTTAAACCGGTCAACCTTTTGTTCCTGACGACCTAATGCATTTTGACCATATGGGGATGACCTATTATCGACCAATATAGTATTCACCTATCATTTGGTTTTAACAATTATACAGGGGATTTGGTCAGGATCCCAGCAGTCGGGATCCCAACAGAATGCCAACAGCAGGATTCTGATACCCAGAATCCTGACAAATAGCAGAGGTACTTTAAATACTGGGATTGGGGTCAGGCCCTAAAGGGAGAATTAGGGTTAGGCTGTGGGTGAGGGGGAGGATAAGATTAGGCTGCAAGGTTGGGGGGGGCAGGGTTATGCTACAGAATGTGGGGATTTGGTTTAGGGTGCAGGAGGGTTGGGTTAGGGGAATTTTTATGGGTAGGTTAAAAATACTTACCAGGATGTGTGTGGATTTCATACCCAACCCTGGTATGGTAGAAATAGGTAGGTACTGTTGCCACTCATGGGTGGATATCATGGAAACTGAACGATACTTTGGGATTGGCAGATACCCAGTGGCATTTACCAGTGACCTCTACATGGAGGTTTGTTCTTCAATGCACCTGAAAAACAGGTCATGAAACTGTTTGTCTGGGTTCCCAAGTACAGGGCAGGTAAACACTGGAGCCAGAACTGATATACAACATGGTGGGAATAGAGAACAAGACACAGGAGTGGCAGGAACCAGAAACAAAACAAAGGCATGGCATTGAACAGTCACAGGAGATTAAGGAATCAGGAATGCAATACTGTATGCTAGAAACACACTAGGAAACACAAAGCTTTGAATGCAGTACTAGAGTATGGAAGCCCCTGGATAGTGTTGAGACTTTCATATGGTGGAAACTTGAAATTGGTGCCAAATGTAACTTTTGCTTTAAATTATAGACAGACATATTATATTCAAGTAATTAATCCAGTGACCATCAAGTTAAAACTTCAGGCTACACTCAAAATTCCTAATGTTTACCCTATCTCTTCCCTCAAACCACTGATTCTTAATTGGTTTACAACATCCACAAGTCTTCCATCTTCCAGACCAGTTGACCACCATGAAGAATTTGAGGTGAGATACATTCAATACTCCAGGGTTCCTATAGAATATGTTTAGTACCTAAAGAATGTTCTTTGGATAAGGCTTCAGATAATCCTGCTCCCCAACTTCTTGAGAACAACAATTGCCATCTGGCCTGATGATAATGAGAAGTTTTGAAGTACATTCGGGTTTTTTGTTTTGTACCTGCCATGACAAGGAAATTATCTCTTTCATGCAAGTGATGATATTCTTGCAGAAACAATTTAATAATCAGAAGTTTTTCTCCTGGGATGAAAACTTGTGTGAAAAGATGTCAAAGGAATAATACTTTCTTGTTGCAACTTTCCTCAAGGGCACTGTCCATACTGTAGAAGCATCCACCTTTAGAAAAAAAAGGCCGATCAGGATTAGGTTGCCTAAGAATAGGTGCTGAAGTGGAACACTGTTTTAAGTAGGAGAACTCCTTTTCAGAGTCAGGAGGCAAAACCCTGGTATTTTATCTTTCCAGTTAAACATAGTGATTGGTGCCACTACTGAGAAATATTTTCTGATACTACATGTTACGGAATCATAGAAAGCATTGAACTGCTGTCAGTACAATCAGAGAAGCCCTGTTTTAAATGGCGAAAAGCTTCTCTGGATCCATATATAGACTAGGGCCAGGAAAAATGTATTCCAGAGAGAAATCTTTTTCTGCTTGAATGTGAACTACTACAACTTGCAATAAATCTAGTTTACTTGTAGTCAGGGCAAGACGTCCCATACATGCCCACTGTGAATTGCCATAGCCTTGGAAAATATCACAACATCATCCAAATAGACCACAACTTGTTTGTTAAGGCTGATCCCAGAAGATGTCATTCATGGATTTCTTGAAAACTGAAACCAAAAGGCATAGTTAGATACTTGTAATGTCCACACACATTAAAGGCTGCTTTCCATTCATCACTAGTTCCGATTCTGACTCATTTATATGTCCCGTGAAGATCCAGTCTAGTGAAAATCTTTTCCCCTTTAATGCTATCAAAAAGCTCAGAAATGAGGGGTAAGGGCAACTATCATTTATGGTGATGGCATGCAGACCATGGTAATCAATACATTACTGTAGCTACGATTCCCATGTTTCTTTTTAATGAAAAGGTATCCTGCACCAGCTGTTCACAGATGTCATACTCAAATAACATCAGAGGAAAACTCATCCTTAACCCCTTCCTGACACAGCATGTTTTTGCCTTCCTGACAGAGCCCTTTTTTTCAAATCTGACATGTATCACTTAAGTGGGGATAACTTTTTTTTGCTTTTACTTATCCCAGTGATTTTGAGATTGTTTTCTCGTGACACATTGTACTTCAAATTAGTGGTAAATTTGGGTCGATACAGTCTGTGTTTTTTTGTGAAAAATACCAAAATGTCGTAAAAAAATGGAAAATTTAGCAATTTGCAAAATGTTAAATTTTCTGCTTGTGAGACAAATAATCATACCACTCAAAATAGTTAATAACTAACATAGACCATATGTCTACTTTATGTTTCCATCATTATTTCAACTTCCTTTTAATTTTGTTGGACACTAGGAGGCTTACAATATGAATAGCAAATTTTCAAGAAAATTTCAAACACTGATTTTTTTAGGGACCAGTTCAGTTCTGATGTGACTTTGAGGGACTTGTATGTGAGACACCCCCATAAATGATGCCATTTCAAAAACTGCACCCCTCACAGTATTCAAAACAGCATTTTGGAAGTTTGTTAACCCTTTAGGTGTTTCACAGGAATTAAAACAAAGTGTAGGTGAAATTTCAAAATTTCATTTTTTTTGCAGATTTGCAATTTTAATACATTTTTCTAAGGAACACAGTAGATTTTACTAGAGAAATGTGACTAAAAATTTATTCCCCCAATTCTTTTGTTTTCATAAATATCCTATATGTGGCCCTAGTGTGCACGTTGACCAAACCACAGGCTTTATAATAGAAGGAGCACCTACTTGATTTTGGAGCCTCCTTTTTATGAGATTATTTTTTAGGCACCATGTAGGTTTCTAGGCACCATAAGATGCTAAAATTTAGGAACCCCCCCACAAGTGACCCCATTTTGCAAACTACACCCCTCAGGGAATTCATCTAGGGGTATAGTGTACATTTCAAACCCCCAGGGGTTTCACCAATTGTGGTACAACTGGGCAGTGAAAATGAAAAATTAAATTTTTTACACAAAAATGCAGTTCTGGCTCAAAATTTTTCATTTTCACAAGGAATGAAGGAGACAAAGCACCCCAAAATCTGTGCCCCAATTTCTCCCGAGTACGGCAATGCCTCACATGTGACCAAAAAATACCATTTGGGTGCATGGCAGGACTCAGAAGGGAAGGAGTGATTTTTGGATTTTGCAGCTCAGATTCTGGTGGAATGTTGGTGGGTGCTATGTCGCATTAGCAAGACCCCCCAAGCACCAATACAGTGGAACCTCCCCACAAGTGACCCCATTTTGCAAACTACACCCCTCAGGGAATTCATCTAGGGGTATAGTGTACATTTCAAACCCCCAGGGGTTTCACCAATTTTGATACAACTGGGCTGTGGAAATGAAAAATTACATTTTTTACACAAAAATGCAGTTCTGGCTCCAAATTTTTCATTTTCACAAGGAATGAAGGAGACAAAGCACCCCAAAATCTGTGCCCCAATTTCTCCCGAGTACGGCAATGCCTCACATGTGACCAAAAAATAGGATTTTGGGTACCTACCGGTAAATCCTTTTCTCGTAGTCCATATGGGATACTGGGCTTCACTACTATGGGGATTGAGACCTCCGCAGGAGAGACAGGCACATAAAAGAACTTTCAGTGTGGGTGCACTGGCTCCTCCCCTCAATCTCCCTCCACTAGTCAGTTAATGCAAAAACTGTGCCGGAGGAGAGCATGTGAGGAGTATGTGATAATGTATTGTGGTGAGATTCATCCAGCACACCCAACCGAACAACAACATATAAAAGAGGTGAATCCTAACAACTTAAGAGGACACCTGTAACTAGAAACACATCTATGGATATATCTATCCTATAGAAAAAACAAGGCAATAAGCCTAACCATGAAATAGTATCTGACAGCAGAAAAGCCGCACCGAGGTGGGCTCCCAGTATCCCATATGGACTACGAGAAAAGGATTTACCGGTAGGTACCCAAAATCCTATTTTCTCTACCGTCCAATGGGATACTGGGCTTCACTACTATGGGGAGGTCCCAAAGCTACCAGAACGGGTGGGAATGTGCGGATTCTGCTGTAGAACCGCATTCCCGAACTGGGAATCCTCCCTGGCCAGGGTGTCAAACTTGTAGAACTTCACAAATGTGTGTTGCCCTGACCAAGTTGCGGCCCTGCAGAGCTGCATTGCCGACACCCCTCGAGCAGCCGCCCAAGAGGTACCTACAGACCTGGTTGAATGAGCCTTTACTGAAAAAGGAAGCGATAAACCAGCTGATGCATAGGCCTGTTGGATAGTACATCTTATCCACCTGGCAATGGTACGCGTTGAAGCAGGTAACCCCTTCTTCTGTGCATCATAGAGCACAAAAAGGCTGTCCGTCTTCCGGATCCTCGCTGTGCGCTTGACATACCCTTTAAGGGTTAGGACCACATCTAAGGACTCAGGTATATCCGGATGTGCCGCGCTAGAAGGGACCACAATAGGTTGGTTTAGGTGGAACCCTGACACCACCTTTGGAAGGAATTGTGGTCTGGTCCTGAGCTCCGCCCTATCGTTGTGGAACACAAGGTAAGGGCTCCGACATGATAAGGCCCCAAGCTCGGATACCCTCCTGGCCGAAGCCAGAGCCAGCAGAACAACAGTCTTCCAAGTGAGGTGTCGCAGTTCAGACTCCTCCAGTGGAACAAACCGGGCAGATTTCAAGAAAGTGAGAACCACTTCCAAATCCCATGGTGCAGTGGGAGGCACAAAGGGGGGCTGGATCCTCAGAACCCCCTGTAAGAAGGTTTGCACTTCCGGCAAGGCCGCAATCTTCCTCTGGAAAAACACCGACAGCGCGGAGATTTGGACCTTTAAGGAACCCAATCTGAGCCCCTTATCCAAACCAGCCTGCAGGAAGCGTAGCAGGTTGTTTAGACGAAAGCTGGCCGGAGGCAAGTCATTTTTCTCACACCAGGCAATATATCTTCGCCATATGACGTGATAGTGGGAAGCCGTCACCGGTTTCCTGGCCTTGATCATTGTATTGACGACAGAGGGATGTAGACCCTTGTGGACTAGGATCTGCCGCTCAACCTCCAGGCCGTTAAACGTAGCCGCTGTAAGTCCTGAAAGACGAACGGGCCCTGGAGGAGCAGATCTTTTCTTATGGGCAGACGCCACGGGTCTTCCACTAGCATGGCCTGAATGTCCCTGTACCAGGCCCTTCTTGGCCAATCTGGTGCCACCAGAATGGCCTCCGTCCCCTGATGCCGGAGCCGCTTTAGCACCCGAGCCAACAATGGGAGAGGTGGGAACAGGTACACCAATTGGAAATCCCAGGTCCAGGTGAGAGCGTCCACCGCTATCGCCCCTGGGTCTCTGGTCCGTGCACAGTACATCGCTACCTTGTGGTTTAGTCGTGAAGCCATCAGGTCGATCTGAGGGAGCCCCCACAGATCCACTATGGCATCGAACACATGAGTGTGAAGGCCCCACTCTCCCGGGTGAAGGTCGTGACGACTCAGGAAGTCCGCCTCCCAATTGTCGATCCCCGGGATGAAAATGGCAGACAGGGCCTGGACATTCAGTTCCGCCCAAGACAGAATCTTTGATGCTTCTCTCATGCAGGGCATGCTCTTGGTACCACCCTGCCGGTTTATATAGGCCACAGTGGTAGCATTGTCCGATTGGACCTGGATCGCCTTGCCCTGTAACAATGGAGCTGCCTGTAACAGGGCATAGTAGACCGCCCGCAACTCCAGCTTGTTGATGTGCAGGCCTGACTCCAGTGGAGTCCATCGACCCTGGAGGCGGACTCCCTGTGTCACCGCCCCCCAGCCCCTCAGGCTGGCGTCCGTGGTTACCAGAGTCCAATCCTGGATCTGGAACCGTCTGCCTGCTAACAGATTGGATGAATCTAGCCACCACTGTAGCGAGATCCTGGTTCTTGGTGCAAGTCCAATCCTTCTGCGCATCTGCAGGGGGGAGCCGGACCACTTTGTCAGAATGTCCAATTGAAAAATCCTGGAATGGAAACGGCCAAATTGTATTGCTTCGAATGAAGCCACCATCTTGCCTAGGAGTCGGAGGCAAAGATGGATCTGTACCAGAGGAGACTCCAGAACCTCCCTGACCAGCTGCTGAAGTGCACTGACCTTTTCCATCGGCAGAAAGACTCTTTGTTCCGATGTATCCAGTATCATGCCCAAGAAAACCATCCTCTGGGTCGGAACCAGCGATGATTTGGACATGTTCAGAATCCACCCGTGGTCTCTTAGGACTCGTATGGACAGATTGAGAGCACTCCTCAAAGCCTCTGCCGACCCTGCCTTTATTAGCAGGTCGTCCAGGTATGGCACGACATTCACCCTTTGGAGTCTGAGTAGTGACATCATCTCCGCCATTATCTTTGTAAAAACCCTCGGGGCAGTCGACAGGCCGAAAGGCAAGGCCCGGAATTGGTAATTGTCGTTCCCCAAGGCAAATCTGAGATAGATTTGGTGTGGGGGCCAGATAGGGATGTGTAAATAGGCGTCCTTGACGTCTATGGAGGCCAAGAACTCCCCTCTCTCTAGGCTGGCGATCACTGAGCGCAAGGACTCCATCCTGAACTTGAACACACGCAGGAAGGGGTTCAGTGATTTTAAATTCAGGATGGGCCTTACTGAGCCGTCTGGCTTCGGTACCAGGAATAGGTTGGAATAATATCCCTGGCCCCGCTCCGTGCTTGGGACCGGTACAATTACCTGAGACTGAAGCAGCCTGGTAATGGCCCCCTGGAGGCGTACCTGGTCCTCCTGTGATGCTGGAAGAGCCGACCTGAAGTATCTTCTGGGAGGGGGTTTGTCGAATTCCAGCCTGTAACCTAGTGAAATGAGACCCCTGGCCCAGGAATCCAGACCCGAGGCGTCCCACACATGACTGAAATGCAACAATCGCGCTCCCACCGCGAGAGAGTCTCGTGGCGGGAAAACCCCGTCATGCTGCAGGCTTAGAGGACGCTGCGGCATTTGGACGGTCCTGGGTGCTGGAGGAGTTAGGCTTCCTAAACTTTCCTCTTGTGCCTCTGTTGGCATTAGAGGCGCCCCTGGCCTTGGGGCGAAACCTGTTCCCACGAAAGAACTGCTGGGAAGTACCTGCGAAGGTACGCTTTGCCACCGTGGGAGCTGATGGGAGGAAGGTAGATTTTCCTGCCGTGGCCTTGGAAATCCAACCGTCTAATTCACTCCCAAAAAGCCATTCTCCTGTAAAGGGAATACCCTCCACACTCTTCTTTGAATCTACGTCAGCAGACCACTGACGTAGCCACAAAGCCCGTCTGGCTGAAACCGCCATGGCTGAATTACGCGCGTTTATTGCGCCCAATTCCTTTTGCGCTTCACACAGGATCTTAGCGGTATCCTGAATGTGCCGCAGGCTGTCGCCTATCTGGGCCACAGTCATGTCACCTAGCAACCCTTCTTGAATCTGGGTTGACCAGGTATGAATGGCCTTAGCCATCCAGCAGCTGGCTAAAACTGGGCGTTGGGATGCCCCACTAGCCGTATATATGGACTTGAGGGTAGCTTTCAGCCTCCTGTCCGCCCCGTCTTTAAGGGTGGATACACCTGGGACCGGTAGCAACACCTTCTTAGAAAGGCGGGAGACAGATGAGTCCACTACCGGTGGCTCCTCCCACTTCTTCCTGCCCAAAGGTTCAAAAGGATAGGCATTTGTGAACCTTTTTGAAAGAGTAAATCTTTTATCAGGGTTTTGCCAAGCAGCCCTGAACACAGTTTCTAACTCCGCCTGCTCAGGGAAGTACACTGGCTGTTTCCTCTGAGTCATGAAGAAAGGATCTCCTTCTGCGGATGCCTCCACTGGGAGATCTAAAACATCCCTGATGGCCCTGATAAGCGGTTCAGGCCCATGCACTGCTGCCTCAGGGACTGGTTCCTGCAGAACCTGCTCCTCACCCTCCTCTAGTATGTCCTCATCATCATCGTCTGAATCAGGGGCCATCGCAGCAGCCGGTCTCTTTTGAGGCTGTGCGGGAGGAGGTACACTAAGAGTATGAAGAATATCCACCCTGGCAGCTAACATGGACAATTCTCTCTGAACCCTCTGCGTTTGCTGAGTGTTATTGGAAAGCTGTGAAGCCACAGAATCCAACAGGGTCTTTATGTTGGAGGCCCAAACAGGCTCCTGCTCGTCAGCCTGAGACGGCCCCACAAGCTGTGGGGGCACCCCACTGATCTGAGTGTCAGCACTACTGGGCTGTGGTGACATACAAGCCTCACAAGTAACCTGGGACTGTGATTTTGGCACAAACTTGGTGCTACACACCATACAAGTGAACTTTTTCACCATGATGAGACAGTACTACAATGTCTGCAGTACAACACAACCCCCACGCAGTCACACACGTGCACACCCCACACAGCTGGATTGTGAGTACCCGGATCCACCACGCCAGTGAGGAGCCCTCTGTAATGGAGTCTGGCAGCGTGTGAAGAAGCAGGAAGTGACAGCGCGTGCCCAGCAGAGCTTGGTCCCGCTCTGAGTGAAGCCCCGCCCCCTGTACACGGAGCTGGCGCTTCTATATATTTATACTGACATATAATAAAGGTGTAAAATATATATATAATACATTATAACCTGAGGGGTGTCCCTGGTAGTCCAGCGGCAGCACCCCTATGCCAGTTACCAGACGCGGTGTTCACGCAGTCCCTGCTGGAGAGCCACCATTACTAGCCGTCGTCTTGCCGCACTAGAAATGGCTGCGGGGACCCCTTGTGGGACCCCCAGCCTGTACTCACCACTGAAGTCTTCTGACCTGTCAGGGGTGTGCGGCGGCTAGGGGACTTGCTCGCCACAGCGCAATGCTGTGCGGTGACAAGTCCCACGCAGGACCGAATTGTCCTGTAGCAGGGTCAGCTCTGCACCTGAAGAGGTCGGGGACTGACCCTTCCCCTGACACCCACGAAGCAGGACAGCTGTGTGGTCACCACAGCGCCCCAAAATAACAAACTTTGAAAATAAATGTAGAAAACTCTGGAGCATCCAGAAGCACTGCCTCTCCTGAGGCACATTTTTCAAAACTGACTAGTGGAGGGAGATTGAGGGGAGGAGCCAGTGCACCCACACTGAAAGTTCTTTTATGTGCCTGTCTCTCCTGCGGAGGTCTCAATCCCCATAGTAGTGAAGCCCAGTATCCCATTGGACGGTAGAGAAAATACCATTTGGGTGCATGGCAGGACTCAGAAAGGAAGGAGTGATTTTTGGATTTTGCAGCTCAGATTCTGGTGGAATGTTGGTGGGTGCTATGTCGCATTAGCAAGACCCCCCAAGCACCAATACAGTGGAACCCCCCCACAAGTGACCCCATTTTGCAAACTACACCCCTCAGGGAATTCATCTAGGGGTATAGTGTACATTTCAAACCCCCAGGGGTTTCACCAATTTTGATACAACTGGGCTGTGGAAATGAAAAATTACATTTTTTACACAAAAATGCAGTTCTGGCTCCAAATTTTTCATTTTCACAAGGAATGAAGGAGACAAAGCACCCCAAAATCTGTGCCCCAATTTCTCCCGAGTACGGCAATGCCTCACATGTGACCAAAAAATACCATTTGGGTGCATGGCAGGACTCAGAAGGGAAGGAGTGATTTTTGGATTTTGCAGCTCAGATTCTGGTGGAATGTTGGTGGGTGCTATGTCGCATTAGCAAGACCCCCCAAGCACCAATACAGTGGAACCCCCCCACAAGTGACCCCATTTTGCAAACTACACCCCTCAGGGAATTCATCTAGGGGTATAGTGTACATTTCAAACCCCCAGGGGTTTCACCAATTTTGATACAACTGGGCTGTGGAAATGAAAAATTACATTTTTTACACAAAAATGCAGTTCTGGCTCCAAATTTTTCATTTTCACAAGGAATGAAGGAGACAAAGCACCCCAAAATCTGTGCCCCAATTTCTCCCGAGTACGGCAATGCCTCACATGTGACCAAAAAATACCATTTGGGTGCATGGCAGGACTCAGAAGGGAAGGAGTGATTTTTGGATTTTGCAGCTCAGATTCTGGTGGAATGTTGGTGGGTGCTATGTCGCATTAGCAAGACCCCCGAAGCACCAATACAGTGGAACCCCCCCACAAGTGACCCCATTTTGCAAACTACACCCCTCAGGGAATTCATCTAGGGGTATAGTGTACATTTCAAACCCCCAGGGGTTTCACCAATTTTGATACAACTGGGCTGTGCAAATGAAAAATTACATTTTTTACACAAAAATGCAGTTCTGGCTCAAAATTTTTCATTTTCACAAGGAATGAAGGAGACAAAGCACCCCAAAATCTGTGCCCCAATTTTTCCCGAGTACGGCAATGCCTCACATGTGACCAAAAAATACCATTTGGGTGCATGGCAGGACTCAGAAGGGAAGGAGTGATTTTTGGATTTTGCAGCTCAGATTCTGGTGGAATGTTGGTGGGTGCTATGTCGCATTAGCAAGACCCCCGAAGCACCAATACAGTGGAACCCCCCCACAAGTGACCCCATTTTGCAAACTACACCCCTCAGGGAATTCATCTAGGGGTATAGTGTACATTTCAAACCCCCAGGGGTTTCACCAATTTGGATACAACTGGGCTGTGCAAATGAAAAATTACAATTTTTACACAAAAATGCAGTTCTGGCTCAAAATTTTTCATTTTCACAAGGAATGAAGGAGACAAAGCACCCCAAAATCTGTGCCCCAATTTCTCCCGAGTACGGCAATGCCTCACATGTGACCAAAAAATACCATTTGGGTGCATGGCAGGACTCAGAAGGGAAGGAGTGATTTTTGGATTTTGCAGCTCAGATTCTGGTGGAATGTTGGTGGGTGCTATGTCGCATTAGCAAGACCCCCCAAGCACCAATACAGTGGAACCCCCCCACAAGTGACCCCATTTTGCAAACTACACCCCTCAGGGAATTCATCTAGGGGTATAGTGTACATTTCAAACCCCCAGGGGTTTCATCAATTGTGGTACAACTGGGCTGTGCAAATGAAAAATTACATTTTTTACACAAAAATGCAGTTCTGGCTCAAAATTTTTCATTTTCAGAAGGTATGAAGGAGAAAAAGCACCCCAAAATCTGTGCCCCAATTTCTACCGAGTACGGCAATGCCTCACATGTGACCAAAAAATACCATTTGGGTGCATGGCAGGACTCAGAAGGGAAGGAGTGATTTTTGGATTTAGCAGCTCAGATTCTGGTGGAATGTTGGTGGGTGCTATGTCGCATTAGCAAGACCCCCCAAGCACCAATACAGTGGAACCCCCCCACAAGTGACCCCATTTTGCAAACTACACCCCTCAGGGAATTCATCTAGGGGTATAGTGTACATTTCAAACCCCCAGGGGTTTCACCAATTTTGATACAACTGGGCTGTGGAAATGAAAAATTACATTTTTTACACAAAAATGCAGTTCTGGCTCCAAATTTTTCATTTTCACAAGGAATGAAGGAGACAAAGCACCCCAAAATCTGTGCCCCAATTTCTCCCGAGTACGGCAATGCCTCACATGTGACCAAAAAATACCATTTGGGTGCATGGCAGGACTCAGAAGGGAAGGAGTGATTTTTGGATTTTGCAGCTCAGATTCTGGTGGAATGTTGGTGGGTGCTATGTCGCATTAGCAAGACCCCCGAAGCACCAATACAGTGGAACCCCCCCACAAGTGACCCCATTTTGCAAACTACACCCCTCAGGGAATTCATCTAGGGGTATAGTGTACATTTCAAACCCCCAGGGGTTTCACCAATTTTGATACAACTGGGCTGTGCAAATGAAAAATTAAATTTTTTACACAAAAATGCAGTTCTGGCTCAAAATTTTTCATTTTCACAAGGAATGAAGGAGACAAAGCACCCCAAAATCTGTGCCCCAATTTCTCCCGAGTACGGCAATGCCTCACATGTGACCAAAAAATACCATTTGGGTGCATGGCAGGACTCAGAAGGGAAGGAGTGATTTTTGGATTTTGCAGCTCAGATTCTGGTGGAATGTTGGTGGGTGCTATGTCGCATTAGCAAGACCCCCAAAGCACCAATACAGTGGAACCCCCCCACAAGTGACCCCATTTTGCAAACTACACCCCTCAGGGAATTCATCTAGGGGTATAGTGTACATTTCAAACCCCCAGGGGTTTCACCAATTTTGATACAACTGGGCTGTGCAAATGAAAAATTACATTTTTTACACAAAAATGCAGTTCTGGCTCAAAATTTTTCATTTTCACAAGGAATGAAGGAGACAAAGCACCCCCAAAATCTGTGCCCCAATTTCTCCCGAGTACGGCAATGCCTCACATGTGACCAAAAAATACCATTTGGGTGCATGGCAGGACTCAGAAGGGAAGGAGTGATTTTTGGATTTTGCAGCTCAGATTCTGGTGGAATGTTGGTGGGTGCTATGTCGCATTAGCAAGACCCCCGAAGCACCAATACAGTGGAACCCCCCACAAGTGACCCCATTTTGCAAACTACACCCCTCAGGGAATTCATCTAGGGGTATAGTGTACATTTCAAACCCCCAGGGGTTTCACCAATTTTGATACAACTGGGCTGTGCAAATGAAAAATTACATTTTTTACACAAAAATGCAGTTCTGGCTCAAAATTTTTCATTTTCAGAAGGTATGAAGGAGAAAAAGCACCCCAAAATCTGTGCCCCAATTTCTCCCGAGTACGGCAATGCCTCACATGTGACCAAAAAATACCATTTGGGTGCATGGCAGGACTCAGAAGGGAAGGAGTGATTTTTGGATTTTGCAGCTCAGATTCTGGTGGAATGTTGGTGGGTGCTATGTCGCGTTAGCAAGACCCCCCAAGCACCAATACAGTGGAACCCCCCCACAAGTGACCCCATTTTGCAAACTACACCCCTCTGGGAATTCATCTAGGGGTATAGTGTACATTTCAAACCCCCAGGGTTTTCACCAATTGTGGTACAACTGGGCTGTGCAAATGAAAAATTACATTTTTTTACACAAAAATGCAGTTCTGGCTCAAAATTTTTCATTTTCAGAAGGTTTGAAGGAGACAAAGCACCCCAAAATCTGTGCCCCAATTTCTCCCGAGTACGGCAATGCCTCATGTGTGACCAAAAAGTGGCAGGACTCAGAAGGGAAGGAGTGATATTTGGATTTTGCAGCACAGATTCTGGTGGAATGTTGGTGGGTGCTATGTCGCATTAGCAAGACCCCCAAAGCACCAATACAGTGGAACCCCCCCACAAGTGACCCCATTTTGCAAACTACACCCCTCAGGGAATTCATCTAGGGGTATAGTGTACATTTCAAACCCCCAGGGGTTTCACCAATTTTGATACAACTGGGCAGTGAAAATGAAAAATTACATTTTTTTACACAAAAATGCAGTTCTGGCTCAAAATTTTTCATTTTCAGAAGGTATGAAGGAGAAAAAGCACCCCAAAATCTGTGCCCCAATTTCTCCCGAGTACGGCAATGCCTCACATGTGACCAAAAAATACCAGTTGGGTGCATGGCAGGACTCAGAAGGGAAGGAGTGATTTTTGGATTTTGCGGCTCAGATTCTGGTGGAATGAATGGTGGGTGCTATGTGGCATTAGCAAGACCCCCGAAGCACGGTGAAATTATGAACCTAATAATCCATAGATGTGTGGTATATTTTAAAACACTCCTTTATACATAGGCCGGGTTTGTCGGGGCAAGTGTCACACTGGAAAATAGTTTGCTTTCTTATTCCCTTTTTATAGCAAACTTTGCACCTTTTTTGTGTCCTGCCCTTTTTTCCAGTGGAGGGGATTTCATCAGGAAAATGCTGCCCTGGTACAATACGGGGGCCAGTACTAGAAGTACTGGGGCCCTCTGCCTGCTGGTTCCCAAATATTAGGCCCTTTATGACTTCCTCTTGAAAGTGCATAAATGTCCCCCTCTGGCTGGTAGAACGGAATAGCACGTAAGCGTTATACAGTGCCATCTGGATGATATACACGGCCAGCTTCTTGTACCAGATTTTTGTTTTCCGCAGGGCACTGTACGGCTTCAGTACCTGATCTGAAAGATCCACTCCGCCCATGTACCTATTGTAATCCAGGATACAATTAGGTTTTGAGGTGTGGGTACTGGTACCTCGTACAGGGACGGAGGTGGTACTGTCTCCGTGAATTGTTGTCAGTATAAGGACATCCCTCTTGTCCTTATATTTGACCAACAACATATTTTCGGTGCATATTCCCCTGCTTTCACCCCTTCTCATTACTTGGGCAATGTGCGTTTTTGGGAGGCCTCTTTGGTTCTTGCGCACAGTACCGCAAGCTGCTGTACCTCTTGAACCAAGGGCCTTAAACAGGGGGATGCTAGTGTAAAAGTTATCCACATAGAGGTGATAACCTTTATCCAGGAAGGGGTGCACTAAATCCCAGACAATTTTTCCACTAACACCTACGAGGGAGGGGGGGCATTCTGGCGGTTCAATTCTTGAATCCTTCCCTTCATATACCCTAAACCTGTGAGTGTACCCTGAGGTGCTTTCACACAGCTTATACATTTTTATGCCATACCTTGCCCTCTTACTGGGAAGGTACTGGCAGAATTTAACCCTTCCTTTAAAATGTATAAGGGACTCGTCTATGCAAATGAATTTATCTGGGATGTACATCTCTTCAAATTTGGCACTGAAATGATCAATGACCGGCCTGACTTTGAATAGCCGGTCAAAGGTGGGATCATCTCTGGGTGGGCACTGTGCATTATCGTTGTAATGCAAAAATTTAAGGATTAACTCAAAACGAGTCCGGGTCATGGCCATACGGTAAAGTGGGGTGCTGTACAGAACATCTGTACTCCAATATTGCCTAATTTCTGGCTTTTTTACTATGCCCATATGAAACACCAGACCCCAAAACGTCATCATCTCTACTGCATCTACAGGGGTCCACCTAGCAAATGATGACGTGGGGTTTTGAGCAATAAACTGCTGGGCATATAAATTAGTTTGGTCCACCATTAAATTTATAAAATCATCAGAGAAAAATAATTTGAAAAAGTCAATTTCTCTGAGACCTGTGGAATCAAATTGGATTCCTGGGATGGCCAAAAACTCAGGAACCTGGGGCTCAAAATTGTCTGGTGGTGGGGTCCATACGAGATCAATTATTGGGGGGGGTCTCAGCTGCTCTACGGGGGCGTCTTTGAGGGGGTCCCTCATCACTAGAGGAGGAAGAGGAGCTTAAGATGAATCCTTCAAATTCCCCGCTTGCCTCACTGGCTGTGTCAGAGTCAGAGGCAAGCATGGCATATGCCTCCTCCGCTGAATACATTCTTCTGGATGACTGGGATGACATTTGGGATGACATTTGGGATGCCATTTTTATTTTTGTGTTTCTGGTAGTGAAATGTTTCAACACGTGTATAGTGTAGGGGGGGTACAAACTTTATTTCAATGTAGTATGTAGTGTGTAGTGTGTATGTAGTGCAGAAAAAAAAAAAAAAAAGGTCCTGCGCCAAAAATTGAGCACAGATGTTGGTCAGTAACGTCCGTCACTGAACAGCGCTCAAAGGCAGCAGGAATTTGATAAAAAAAAAAATTAAAAAAAGACCCCACAGCACCCTCAAAAAAAAAAAAAAAAGGTGATCAGTGATGCGACACTGATTACCAGTGAGGGGCAGCAGGTGCACAACCTTTGGTGCAACTGACAGTGCAACTGGCAGCAACTGACAGGTATATATAAAAAAAAAACCTCTGCACCCCCAAAAAGTTGCTCATCACCTCAGATATAGTGATCAGCACAAAAGGGGGGGGGGGGGGGGCAGCAGACACAAAATATAGCACTCTCTATCACTCTCTGTCACTATCTCTCTCTATCTCTCTCTATCTCTCACTATCTCTCACTATCTATCACTCTATGATACTGCAGCAGCAGACCTGACAGTTATATATATCAAAAATAACCCCTGCACCCCCAAAAAGTTGCTGGGGGTGTGCACAAAAGGGGGGCAGCAGACACAAAATATAGCACTCTCTATCACTCTCTGTCACTATCTCTCTCTATCTCTCTCTATCTATCACTCTATGACACTGCAGCAGCAGCACTGACAGTTATATATATATAAAAATAACCCCTGCACCCCCAAAAAGTTGCTGGGGGTGCACAAAAGGGGGGCAGCAGACACAAAATATAGCACTTTCTATCACTATCTCTCTCTATCTCTCTATCTCTCACTATCTATCACTCTATGACACTGCAGCAGCAGCACTGACAGGTATATATATAAAAAAAAAAACCCTGCGCCCCCCAAAAGTTGCTGATCAGTTAATTTATACTGATCAGCACAAAAGGGGGGGGCAGCAGTCAGTTGCACACGCAGTACAGCTGTATATATATAAAAAATATATAGCACAATCTGTCACTATCTCTCTATCTCTCTCTATCTCTCTCTATCTCTCTCTATCTCTCTATCTATAACTCTATCACACTGCAGCAGCACAAAATATAGCACTCTCTGTCACTAGCTCTCTCTATCTCTCTCTATCTCTCTCTCTCTATCTCTCTATCTATAAATCTATCACACTGCAGCAGCACAACACAGCACAGCACAACACAGGAAGTCACAAGAAGTAACAAGATCCAGGAACGCTACAAGTAGTGATCAGGTAAGTATTTGCAAGGATCAGGTCAGTATATCGCGGCAGATAGGCACGGTGACCGCACTGCACGCAATTCCAGACCGGAATGGCGTCTGCAGTGCAGTCACCGTTAGTTTAAATCACCCTCCATGGCTGTGATTGGTTCGTCGGTCCGACGAACCAATCACGGCCTTTGGGGGCGGGTGGGGTGAGGTGGGGTGACACCAGTGTCACCCTTACACCCCGTGGTGATTGGTGCTGTACTTTACAGCACCAATCACCACCGATCCCTGTGTCACCGGCGAACGTTATTCGCCGGTACACAGGAAAATGCTGTGAATGGCTGTTCACACTGAACAGCCAATCACAGCGATCGCCGACGGGGGGCGGCATCGCAGCCCCCCCTGGGCATGCAGGGACATGTCTGCTGTCAGGGACAGCAGACATGTTTAAACTGTCACCGCGTCTTTAGACGCGGTGACAGTTTAAAGCCATGACGTACATTTATGCCATGTGTCGGGAAGTACATCCCGGCCATGACGTAAATGTACGTCAAATGTCGGGAAGGGGTTAAAGGAGGCACTTTCCAGGATAACAGGTCCATGGGGCACTCCCATTCCAAAGGAGTATGTAGTGTTTCAGCAGTTTTTTGCATCTTGGAAGGACTGATATGAAGCTGGCAGAGAGTCATCCTGAGAGATTGTACCACTCTGCATGACTCCCGGGCTGCAGATGCCCCTGGACTGCAGTGCTGATCAGGGATTAAAGTGAGGGGGAACGGGGTGGAACTGAGTTCCACCACCTCTAATGGCATTCTAGTTTGCAGGGTGGTGCCAAAAATCCCTACCTCTGGCCCTGTCTCTGGCTAATGGGGGTAGGATGTCAATGAGTTTCCCCCACCTCTGCATGACCACTTTAAGCCCTGGTGCCGACCAATCCATGCAGGGGGGAGTTGTTCAGCACATATAAACATAAATGTAAAGTTGTATGTAAATATATGTGCTGCTTTATCCGAGAATCAGCCTATCATTTCCTAGATGATTGGGACAACTGGTAAGAAGAAGACATGGATTATCACAATATAAACAGCTTGCTTTAAATAGTCTTTCTCTTTCCATAGCAGGAAGGCATGTTTTCCTGACCTGTATGTGTTTTTCAGGAGGTACAACAAGGAGCAGTGATTCAGGGAGATAATTTGAAACTGAAGCATTGAGACTGTTCTCTTTTCTGTGCTCTCTCCCTATGGTCGAGATTCACCCTGATGCACAAAGATATTAAATTATCCAGAAATGATGGCAATTTTTTGGGCATCAGTTCATCCTTGACTTGTTTCGAAAATATGTGCATGAATAATACAGCACCCAGAGCAAGATTGTGCCATCCAAACTTAAATGCTATATGGTATTTTCGGTTTCACATGGATTTAGCATTGGGATCGGTTTATGGTATGATTTGCAACGTTTATTCTATTGTCATCTGTTTTCACATTCACACAGGAATGTTTCTGCAATGAAATGTATGCTCCTGCCATGTGCCATGTGTACCTCATAGGCAAATGCAGGGGGGTGGGGGGTGTTCTGGTCACCTGAAAACCCCCCTCCTCGTGGCACATGCAGTGGGACAGAACAGAGCTGTTGCACATGCCAAGAGTACCAGCTTCTTCTACCACATTTACTGTATGTGTGGATCTGAGCACTCAAACATCGCAATGGACCAGAGAGTAGCTGCCAGGAGGAAGAGACAGGAGCCTAACCATGAAGTGGGAGATTGTGAGCTTAGAAAGTGCAGTACTGTTTGTATTACGTTTGTGTATTTATTTATTATATGTTTAACCTTTTCCTGACCACTTATCTTATTTAAATGTTTGAAAGAGCCTATACTATAGACCAGGGGTGGCAAAACCTGTCCTCAAGATCTACCAACGGTGCATGTTTTCCAGGCAACCTGTGGATCTATAGTAGGAATGACTGCAGCAGGTTTTAAAATGTGACAGTTAGTAATGACTATAACTGTGCACCAGCTAAGTAACCTGGAAAACGTGGACCGTTGGTAGATCTCGAGGACCAGTTTGGCGACCCCTGCTATAGACCATCTGTACTGTTAAATATGAATACTGTATTCCATCCAGTATCCAGTGTATAAAAATACAAATTTTTGGGCTGTTACCACTTCCCCAGACATTTCCATGGGTACAAGAATTTAAAAAATCGGCCCTTGGGAACCGGAGATATCTGACTTCAAAGCAGTGGTCCCCACCCAAGCCTGTTAATTGCTCTTCCCAGTCAGATATTTCAGGTTCTGTCTAACTTAGAGTTTTTCTGAGGATATTCCAAAAGCTGGGACTCTCCCCCTTTGATGGACACTAGTAGCTTGTCTCTACTCTTCCTAGAGCCAGAGATATCAGCCTTCCAGCAGCTGGTTACTGCTCCAGCTCCACACACCTGGTATGTAGTTTTATATACTCGTTGGCAGATTGCTCCGCCTCCTGAATTCTGATCCCCTAGTCCCCAATACTATTTGGTAGGTAGGATTCTCTAGTTTTTAATACCATTAAAATCTAAGAAATCTATTTCCGGGAACTCGAGATATCTTCAGTCAAGCAAGCTGTCCTCCCACCAGAAAATGATGAATAATAAGCCCACTCCACTATACACACCTCCTCTACGTATTAAACATCCTCTACCACCCTGGAAGTTATGTATCAGGGCCCCTTCATTCAGCCCAATGCCCCCTTCTCCCACCCCATCTCCCACCATCTGTGCAGTAAAGGGGTAATTAGTGGAAATTACTGATCCAGGCCCTACATGCTGAGCGGTTGATATAATATCCCCTACCACCCGCAGGACATCAAAGCTTCCCCCACCCCTACCGCTGGAGGATCGGTAGGGGCCCCAATTTTTTATTATTATTATTTATATACATTTGGTCTATCTATAATACTTTACTGACCCGGCATATACTGGGTCACCTAAGTGTCCATCTCCGTGCTCTGCTCCACCCCTCTGGAAACCCCCTTCTGAAAATCCTGCGCTTGCCCCTGACCCCGGCTGATATTTGGCATTTGCGCATGTGCAAACCCCTGGAGCGAACGCCTTCGGTGAGTTTCACACTCTAGGATGGGCGGGCAGGGGGTGGATGCAGGGGACCGTCCAGCAGTTTATGGTCGCACCCACAGAAACATTGGGCATAACCCTGCGAATGCAGACGCGTCCATGGCTGCTTGAGGCAGCTGATGTCACATGATGTCAGCACCCGCCCCCAATTTGCCGTATAGCGGGTATCTAACTATAGACTTTTCAGAGCGAAGGCTAGAGAATTCATTCAATGGTGAGTGACCATCAAATGATTTCTCCTCCTTGCAGCCCCATGCGAGTGAATGTGTAAGCGTGCACATCCACTCGCATGCTAGTGCGGGGGTTCGCTCGGAGGGGGGGGGGATGCGTTCGGCTTTTACCTGCTGGCTAGGCAAATAATATACTCTGATTAGTGAACAGGTCTCAATCCGGCCCAAAGTCCCATCACTGAGGAAAACAAGTATTTTAGTAAGTACTAGGGCTCTGTGTCATTCAATAAAAAGGGAATGTAAGTTTCTGATAAACACTGACAGTTTCTACATCTTTCAACTCTAAGGGGTAAAATTACTAAAATGGGAGTTTATTGTAGAGGGGATGTTGTCCATAGCAACCAATCAAATTCTACTTATTTATTTAGTACCTTCTAGAAGATAATAGATATAATCTGATTGGTTGCTATGGGCAACATCCCATTTTCAATAGAACTCCCATCTTAGTACAGCTACTCAAAAAGTTATATAGCACCAATACTGTATACCTTTGTTTTAAAGTCTTTAAATTTATCTTACTGAAGAACCACAATGACGTATTATTGAAAAATAGGTACTTGTTTCCTAGCACGGCGCCCGTCGGGTTGATCGATTTTCTGTCAATCCCCAGTTTATTTGCCGGTAAAAGAGAAAATAGCGTTGATCGGGTCCATCGCGGCCCATTATAATGGGCCGCGATGGACCCGATCAACGCGATTTTCCCATAGAGAATAATGTTAAATGATTTTTAAAGTTAAAATCGCGTTGATCGCGGGCCATTATAATGGGCCGCGATGCGATCGACGCGATCAACGCGATTTTACATAGGGAACAATGGGAAATGGGCCAATATGGCCAATTTCTCATTGTATATGGTTATAAACTATGGTTAATGCCCCCCATTGTTAACGCCACCCCACTATTGACGCCAACCCGAAGCGTGGCGAGCGCAGCGAGCCCACGAGGGGCGGTGGTACGCGTCCTCCGACCTTTTCATACCCGCACTATCCACGTCGGCGTGGAGTTGATTTTATATAGTGTGGCGAGCCCGAAGCATGGCGAGCGTAGCGAGCCCCGTGAGGGGACGCGTATACCTGTGAAGTTATGTGCGTCCCCTCGCGGGGCACGCTGCGCTCGCCACGCTTCGGGCTCGGTGGCTCGCTGCGCTCGCCACACTATATAAAATCAACTCCGCGCCGACGTGGATAGTGGGGGTATGAAAAGGTCGGAGGACGCGTACCGCCGCTCCTCGCGGGCTCGCTGCGCTCGCCATGCTTCGGGTTTGCATCAATAGTGGGGTGGCAATGGAGAGCCATTTCACCCATCAGGGGGGGTTTGCTATTAAAATGGGGGTTTGGGGGCTTTTTACATTGAAATCAATGTAAAATTGGGTCTCAGGGACCATTTTACATTGATTCCAATGTAAAAATCGTGTCGATCGCGTCGCATGCGATTTGGTTGGCATGCGATGCGATCGACGCAATTTTTCCGACCCGATCAATACAATCAAAATCGGGAGCACCCTGCTAGGAAACAAGTACCGAAAAATATTGTGTCAATTTCCGTGCGGAAATTGACACAATATTTTTCAATAATACGTCATTGTGGTTTTAATACACCTCTTTATTCAATTCGAGCACTATGTATGTGTGTATGTTTTATGTGTGTCTGTGATTTTTACTTCTCTATTTCACTGTTATTTCCCTTGGTATATTTAAAGGGAATTTGATTAAATCTCATTAAAAGTAATTTTTTTACAATTTGCAATAGTGTGCGTCCCATAGAACAGTCCCTTTTTCTCTTTGACATAATATGTATTTGGAATGCGCAAGATCTCGCTATTATCGCAGCATGGAACCAAAAGCAGGGCCAGCATTGTGGCTGCAGTGGGAATAGGACAACGCTAGTCCTGGGCTGGCGAAGTGGCCAGAGCGGCTTAACAGGCAATATATATCTGACAGCCAGTCATACATCGCCCGAGCCATAAACGGCTGGGTGGATTGAGAGGGACAATCGGCAGGCTGTCTCTAGCGCAAGTTAGTTTTACTAAACAACTTGAAACAACTACTATTGGTACTTGTTTCCTAGCACGGCGCCCGTCGGGTCCCATCGCATACCATTAGTTAAGGTATGCGATGGGACCCGATCTGACCCGATATTAGGGTTTTAAGAGCTTCCTATACAATTTTAACATTGCGTCGCATCGCATGACATTACACCCGATTTTACATTGTACAGACACCCTGATGGGTGATTACTATGTTAAAAGCACCCCCAGACCCCTCCCATTATCAATGCCAACCCAAAGCGAGCCCGCGAGGGGCGGCGGTACGCGTCCTCCAACCTTTTCATACCCCCACTATCCACGTCGGCGTGGAGTCGATTTTATATAGTGTGGCGAGCGCAGCGAGCCACCGAGCCCGAAGCATGCCGAGCACAGCGAGCCTCGCAAGGGGACGCGTATTACTTTACATTAATTACGCGTCCCCTCGTGGGGCTCGCTGCGCTCGCCACGCTTTGGGCTCGGTGGCTCGTTGCGCTCGCCACACTCAGGGCTATTTTTCAGCAGGCTCCAGCAGGAACTGAGGTCCTTATTCTAGTTCACTCTTTCTGACAAAATATTTCTTAGATGGACAAAACCATGTGCACTGCAGGTGAGGCAGGTGATACTTGTGCAGAGATAATTAGATTTGGGTGGGGTTTTACACCTGCCTCACCTGCAGTGCACATAGTTTTGTCCATCTAAGAAATATTTTGTCAGAAAGATTGAACTAGAATAAGGGCCTCAGTTCCTGCTGGAGCCTGCTGAAAAATAGCCCTGGCCACACTATATAAAATCGACTCTACGCCGACGTGGATAGTGGGGGTATGAAAAGGTACCGTCGCCCCTCGCTGGCTCGCTGCGCTCGCCACGCTTCGGGTTGGCGTTCATAGTGGCGGTGGCGTTAACAATGGGGGTGCATATAACATAGTAATCACCCATTAGGGTGCATGTACAATTAAAAGATTGTTTTGATCGCATCGATCGTATGCGATCTGGTCGCATGCAATGCGATCGATGCGATCAAAACTATGGCGTAAGATTAACATCATGGGCGCTGTGCTAGGAAAAAAGTACCCTACTATTTTACCCTGAAGTCTTAATAAAAAGATTCCGTAACAGAGAACAGAAACCATAGACATGAGAATTATATTGTGCACCAATGACTGTGTAAGTCTGTTGCTGATGCAGAATGGAACAGTGGGTGGTGCTCTTGCTTTAAATATTGAGCTCATCAGACTAAAGAGAAAGCATGCTTTGCCTCCTAATAAAAGTAAGCGCATTTCTTTTCAACTTACTCAAATAGATTCCTCGCTGAATGTCTGCCCTTTACTGCTTCTTGCAAACAATTATGCTTTTTTATGCCATATAAAATAGCTATTGCAAGAATAGTGAGATGTCGTATAGGTGTTCTAGTTAGACAAAACATTTCTTGCGGATTTGTGGGTAAATTTATTACTAATTTATTTTAATGGAAGTATAACAATCAGAATGATGGATTGTATCATGCCTGCTTTTTAAGACTTCTGCCTGACAAAAGGAGTATTCCATTAATCTCAATTTGAGCATTTGCTTTGAACTGCAGAAACGGAAGCCACACACCTTGTCTTGCTATTATGTTACTGTTTGGTTTTTATAATGATGATTTCTCTAATGTTGCATCTCATCTTTCTGTAAAGATTTATGAATCCTAGTCTGAAGTGCATTTATAGAGCTGTCACATTAACTAGTTTAAAATAAAGTTATTTTTCCACTGATGGATAAACCGATTTGCACAACTTTTACCTACACCCGGTTAGATTGTCACATCTCACCACCACTGATTTTACTTATTCATATTAACTAATTATAATAATGACTAATAATATATACTATTAATAATAATAATAATAATAATAACTTCTACAATGCTGTACATTTTGCAGGTGTGGGAGACATTAGTCAAGTATGAAGGAGGGCGGCAGGTATACTAATGCACCTGGACATGAAAAGAACTGTGGGTGAGCGCCACAGAACAAGCTGTTTGTGGACCTTAGTATGCATTTTACAATCCACATCCAGACAGGGATCCCCCTGAGCCAAACAGCTCTTTACAGGTTCTCCTTCCATAGATCCAGGAGCAACATGTCTGGCCTCACTCCCTGCCCACACCATTTTGCTGTGTGCCAAAATGCACAGGGATGTGACCACCCGGCCAGACAGTGACGTCACATTGTGAACTTGGATAAGACACTGATGTCCTGTGTTGTCTGGAAAGGCATGATATCACCAGGTGCCCCAGCTGGCGGTGACCTGTATAATGGGAGTCTGGGCTGAGGAGGTAACAGACAGGCAGAAAGGAGGCAGCCAGCCATTTCAGATTTGGCTCTGACTCACAAGCCAATTAGAGATCATGGTCCAGTAGCCATTGTAATGGTGGTGGCTGAACTGCTGTTATGGTATGGAGGCCCTTTTAAATGCACTTGCCTGAAGTGGGCCCTGTGTACATTGTATTTGACAAAATTATGGTGTCTATATTTTTAATGTCTATATTTTGTCTGTCTAACTAATATACCTAACCCTAGTAACAGAAGGTATATGGCACAGTGTGGGGCCTAAGGCGCAGCCTGGCGTCTCTCATGGGGTCAGATGTATCAAGCTTCAAAAAGTGATAACATGGAGAGTTTTAAACAACCAGCCAATCAGCTCCTACCTACCATGTTACAGGCTAGGTTTGAAAATTTACAGGTAGGAGCTGATTGGTTGGTTGTTCATCTCTCTCCACTATATCACTTTTTGAAGCTTGACACATCTAGCCCTATAATGAGAAATATACATAGGGTAATCTATTTGTAATACATGATTTAATAGAAATAATACAATGAATAGATACAAATAAGCACTGTATAACCAATGTTATGTTATATTACAAACACATCTACAGTTCACAGGTCAATACAGTCACTGTGGATGAATTATAATAGTAATTGCTGGTGGGAAGATGATGCATTTGTGTTATTTTATATTACATAGATACAAATCAGTACCGTAAAATAAATGACAAAACAATATTGAATCAAATTCACAATTGATAGCGGTGAGTAGATATAATGCATTTTCAAGCAGTCTCACAGTGCATATTAGCAGGAATATCCTCCCCAAAGTATAAGAACATTTTACAATAACAAATCATGATTACATTCCCAGAGCTACCATGCTTTACTATTACTTTCTAACAGGGGCAATTTGTTTTCTGAATTTGTTGACATTCTCTTGTTGGCACATTAGGGAACCCTTCTTATATATGAGTAGCAGATTTTTTTTTTACACTTTGTTTCCTTATAACTTGAATGTATTGAGTGGAAATCTATACTATATTTTGTTGTGTAGTGTGTATTCATGGTACCTGGTACCCCCCCCCCAACATGCACACACACACACACACACACACAAATGAACTGAAGTGTGCCTTAAGCTGCCCATACACGCTGCGATCCCGGCGTGCGTTCCGGGCTTAAATAGTATCCATCACATCACATTGCATGCCTTGTGCATGCCTTGTGCATGCAATGCGATACGATGTGATGAAAAGTAAGTACAAAAAGTATGTGCAGCACATACTTTTTGTACTGTGCGATGAGGTGCCGCGGAACGCGCACCTCAAAGCACACATCGCACCGCCGGGAATCGCAGCGTGTATGGGCGGCATTAGAGCTGGCATGTACAGCATTGGAGAAGTTAAAAGTGAAACGTTAGGGCATTAAGGTAGGTGTCAAAGATAAAAGGTAAAATAAAACATACATGTGCACACACACACTCACACCTATGCTGACACGTGGGCTTGGTCCATTTCTCCATGTAGAAATCCAATAGGGGTTTCTTTGAGAATAAAAATCACCTAAATCAAGTGTAAATCACATCCTCTTTGTCCCGATAGGCATCTAAGGGATTAAAAAATAAAACACATGTCCTTGACCGGTCAGACATAAGAGCAGCATGTGTTCCACATGCTACCGCAAGTAAATTACGGGAAGTCTGCTGACTTTTGTCAATGGGAATCCCCTCAGCCAATCACTTTATAGCTCCAGAGAAGCTCTACCTGTGATTGACTGTCTGCATCCCATAGAACTCAATGTCATGAAAATAACATTGAGTTCTATGATGGGAACCAGCAAATCAGCCTGACCATGAAATTGAAGGTATCCACAAGGGTGACCGCTATTAAGCTTGTGGATATCTTTAAATAATTTTGCACACACAGAAGCACTGCTCAAATCTCACTGGTCCATGTGGGCTCCTGCAAACACCAATGGCAAAAGGTGGTCTACTGTATTTGTTATTCATATTTTTAGCTTAATTAACGGCTGACTTTGAACATACAAATGATAGTAAATTACACATGTTGTACTTTTGCCTATTGAAAGTTCTGTCAAGTTTGACCAATAGCCTATTGATTCGAACTTGTGTTTTCTACCATGATTTTCATTCAGAAATGAGCAAAACAGGCAAATTTCAGTTTAGTAAATTTGCCAATGTGGGATTCCCAGCTGAGAATAGGACATTTGTATCCATTTGTGCTCATTTGATCTTAGTAAATTTCCCTGTTTCTCAGTAGGAAAACTAAAAAATCCACAACATGTTCTAAAATATTTGGTTGCACCCAAAAAAGGGATATTACCTCACTGAAGGAGGGTATGGCTTAGCTAAAATGGGCATGGCCTTGCAGACACCATAATGCCCCTTGAACCATATAATGTCCCACATACTAATGCACCATGTTATTCCTTACACAGTAATACCCCTGAAGCTATATTATGCCTCACACAGTAATGCCCATAACACATATTGGGGCAGATGTATTAAGCCTGGCGAAGAGATAAACTGGAGATAAAGTGGAAGGAGATAACGCACCAGCCAATCAGCTTCCAACTGTCATATTTCAAACACTGCTGATTGGCTGGTGTGTTATCTCCTTCCACTTTTTCTCCACTTTATCTCCAGTTTATCTCTTCGCCAGGCTTAATACATCTGCCCCAAAGTGCCACACATGATTATGGCTTTGACACCATATTATGCATAACATAGTAATACCCCCACAAATGATGCCACGCTACTTGCTTGTCAGGGCTTTCATGAAACTTTCATGAAACGGGGATTTCATGCTTGTTTTCAGGAATTTCTGCCAATGCTGCTTATACCAGCAGCACCTGAATCAGAATCATCAGAATCAGCTTTATTGCCAGGTATACTTGCGTATACTAGAAATTTGTTTTCGGTTTGCTGTGAAGCAGCCAGGTGGGTAACAAGTAAACAGCATACAGTATAAACAATAAACAATATAAACAGGTGGGGGGACATGTACAGTCATATAGAAAGTTATTCCGAGGGGACACAGTGTTAGATTATGTGCAAAGGTTTATGGAGCGACTAGACAGTGATGTGTTCATGAATTCACGTGTCAACAAGTAAACCGCTTGAGGAAAGAAACTTTTTAGGCTTCTGGAGGACCTGGTGGGAATATCCCTGTAGCGTCTGCATGATGGTAGCAGGTTAAACAAGCCATGGCCAGGATGTAGTTGGTCCTTGACTATCTTCGTTGCTTTTTTGCTCTGGACAGGCACAGGTCCTGGACAGAGGGAAGGTCCATCGCGATTATCTTCTCCACAGTTCTGACTACCTTTTAGAGTCTGCATTTGTCTCTCTCGCTGGTGGAGCGGTACCAGACCAGTATTGAGGAGCAAAGTACAGACTCCACAATTGCGGAGTAGAAGAGGAGCAGAAGCTTCTGTGGGATGTTGAACTTCCTCAGTTACCTAAGGAAGAATAGCCTCTGCTGTGCTTTTCCAACAATAGTATCAGTGTTGGACCCCCATTTAAGGTCCCAGGAGATTGTGGTTCCTAGGAACTTGAAGGAGTCCACTATCGACACCACACTGTCAGCAATTGTTAGCGGAGGACCACCAACAGCCTTCTTCCTAAAGTCCACTACAATCTCAACGGTTTTAAGTGGGTTGAGCTCTAGATGGTTGCTGCTGTACCACCAGGCCAATTGGTCCACTTCTTGTCTGTAGGCCGATTCGTCCCCGTCCTTGATAAGGCCAATGATGGAAGTGTCATCAGCGAATTTGATTATCTTTACTGATTGCACCTCTGAGGTGCAGTCATTGGTGTACAGGGAGAAGAGCAGGGGGTGAGAGTACACAGCCCTGGGGGGCTCCTGTGCTGATGGACCGCACATGGGAGGTGAATTCCCCCACTTTCACAACTTGTTTTCTATCAGTCAGAAAGTCCACTATCCAAGAACAAATAGCTTCAGGGACTCCTAGGCAGAGTAGTATGGGGTGGAGAATGTTGGGTATGATTGTGTTGAAAGCCTAGCTGAAGTCGACAAACAGAACCCTTGCATATACCAGGAATATCCAGGTGCTGCAGAATGTAATGCTGGCCCAGGTTGACTGCATCCTCAATGCATCGATTAGATCGGTAGGCAAACTGGAGGGGGTCTAGCTGGTGGCCAGTCACAGCTTTCAGGTGGTTCAGTACCAGAGCTATCGGCCGGTAGTCATTCAGATTTGTAATAGTTGATTTCTTGGGGACCAGAACAATAGTGGAGCTTTTGAGGCAGGAGGGAACCTTTCGTAGCTCTAGTGATTTGTTGAAGATCCTGGTGAATATGGGGGCAAGTTGACCCGCGCATACTCTCAGGGCAGATGGTGACACCCCGTCAGGACCGTGTGCTTTCCTTGGTTTGGCCCTCTTGAACATTTCCTCCACCTCTACTTGGATGACCTGGAGTGACTGGAGTTGGCTGTCGACATTTGGGGCAGCACAGAGGGTATGGTTTGGTTCACAGTGGACTACTTTTTTAAACCTGCAATAAAAGTTGTTCAGCTCATCAGCTAGGTATTGGTACATGGCAGTGGGTTTGGGTGTTTTCTTGTAGCTGGTTATAGATTACATTCCTTTACACACAGATACAGGGTCATTAGTGGACAGGCCATTTGTCAGCTTGTCAGAGAACTTCTTTTTTGCTACCCTGCCTTCTTTTGTTAGGGAGTTCCTGGCTCGGTTGTATTGTGCTCTGTCACCGCTGCTGTAGGCCTCCTCTTTGGCTCGGCGGAGTTGTCTGAGCTGAGCATTGAACCAGGGCTTGTTGTTGTTGAAGATGCAGTAGGTCTTGGTGGGTATACACATGTCCTCACAGTAACTTATATAGGATGTAACGGTGTCAGTCAGGTTATTCAGGTCAGTTGCCGAGGCTTCAAAGACCCCCAGTCCGTGCAGTCGAGGCACAGACTGGAGGGTATAAACCTGTTCTCATGGGTCATAGGTCCCGGCACTTCAAGAGGGTGTGGATCGTTTGGTCTACAACAACTAGGTCGACAAGCATTGGGTCGACACCACCAGGTCGACATGGGTCTAGGTCGACATGGGTCAAGGTTGATATGGGTCAAGGTCAACGGGACATTAGGTCAACACAAGCATAAGGTCGACATAGGGTTTTTCACTGTTTTTTAACCTGAATGTCGACACAATCAACATGGACACAGTTGAAGTGCACCACATCCCCTCGCATTGCTCGCTTCGCTCACAATCTTCAGGCGCAGTGCCTCGCTATGCTCGGCAGACAATTTTGTAGTCACCGCCATGCCCTAGTGGATGGTAGGGCATGAAATACCGCCTGTCAGCACATGTTGGCTCAAAAACAGTGAAAAACCTCATTTTGACCTTTTGACTGTCGACCTTGCCCATGTCGACCTAGACCCATGTCGACCTTGACCAGGTCGACCTGGACCCATGTCAACCTAGTGGTGTCGACCCAATGCTTATCAACCTAGTTGTTGTAGACCTAATGACCGTATCCCCTCTCAGGAACCACAGTTTGCTCCTGCCTCTCTCATTTCCAACAGTATTCCATGTGTACAGCTAAACCACATGGGATACTGTCTGAAGCAGACAGTGGCTGTGCCCATAAGTACACAATGCAGATTCACAGCTCACCAATCCTCAGAAATGGCCCTGCCCATACCTGTTTTTGTGTGTGTGTGTGTGTGTGTGTGTATAAAATAAGTACCCAGTAAATTAATATGTACAAAACAGAACAATAGAAAAATATATATTTTGATTATCACATGGGAAGAAGAGGAGCAGCATGATATTGTCATTATTGTAATATGATGCAAGTGGTGTTGTGTTTTTAGATAGAAACTGTAAGGAAGGGGCATGGAGGAGGCCTAAAGTATGGGTGTGTGGTGTAGGAAGAGTTGGGGCCTCAGTGTGACTTTGATCCATTCATTGGCAGTATTCAATGAGAAAAATTCGCCCTGTTTTATGGCGAATTTGTGCTTTTTTCGCCTTGGACGGAGCATTTTGCTCTCCAAAAGCGAGCAACCCTATTCAATGTGAAATATTCGCCGTCTTTTTAAGTGATTTTCGCCGTCTCTCGCCGTGTAGCAATTCTCCATCTTTTCATGGAGAGCTGGAATGTAAACTTTTAAACTAAAAGGTTTTTTTTTTTTAATTTGTTGTAAAAAAATCAGGATTTTTTTTTCTGTGAAGGGGCATGTTATTTTGATTCATGTGCTTATAGCACATGAATATATATTTAATTTTTTTAAAAATATTTTTTTAATTTTTTTTTTTTTACACAGAGCAGCCAGCAGGGGGCCGGAGCGCTCGAGCCGCTCATTAGATATTCATATATTCACTGCATCCGATCATTACATATGCACGATCGGGTGCAGTGAATACTGGGTCCCCCGCTGGCTATAGGGGGGGCAGCTTGTGCTGCCTGGGTCCCAGGGAGCCCACCTCCCCTCCCCATATGTTCTGGGACAGCCAGGGAGACTTTAATCTCTCTAGCTGCCACCGTCCCACGGCTCCATGCCAGCTCCCTGCCGCGGACAAGCTTGTCCGCTGCAGGGGTTAAGACTCGCCGCGAGTGGCGGCGAGTCTTAACCACATTGAATACAGGGAGCAGGAGTGGCAGCGAGCCCTCCGGAACAGGGCGAGTGCATGGCGAGAGAAAAAAATCTCTCGCCATGCACTGCGATTTTTTTTCATTGAATACTGCCCAGAGTAGCTAAAACAGGTTACTGTAGGTTACAGGGTAACTAGCGCTGTTTGAATCCAAGTTTTGACACACAGGCTACCAGGGAGGGATACCAGCCAAATTGAAACAAGTGAACAGAAAGGCTAGGGGGACCAATCCAGTGGGAGGTGTGATGAAACAGAAGGGTGAAGAAATAGACCTCTGAGGAAACAGAACAAAGAAGAGGAGGTCAGCTTCCATTGATTTGTGGACACCAGTGTTGGAGTCTCTTTTATAGATCCAGGGATTGGGAAATGATCCCGTTTACTCAGTGCAGAATGTAGCTTGGGTGGCACCCGTGACTGAAGCAGGTGAATGGAGCACAAGCTTCACCAGCTCCAACTTTGCTACACCCCTGGAAACATCGACAGTTAACGGACACAAGAAGCTAAAACAGGGCGTAATTTTTGTATTTGTATTTAAAACATTCACTAGGATTTGCACATATACTGTATGAAGTTGTGAGTGGCAATAGATGAGCCCGTAGGTGGAGCGAGACCCTCCCATTAGGTGGAGATGACGCGCCCCCCTCAATGGCATGGCATCTCCTACTGCTAACTGCAATCTCACTGAAAATAAACCTTTCAAAAGTGTATATGATATTAACTGTAAACGCAAGGATATATAGTAGAAATGTTTAAATATGAAGTACAGTAAGATTTTTTTTAAACCATTATTAAAATAACATTACAGAGCTTGAAAAGACTGTAGCAATGGGTGACACTTTTAATAAAGGATATGGAGCCTTAACTGGAGGAAAGGTTAGAAAGATTAAGCATGCTTACATTAGAAAGGACAAATGCTGTAATATTCATATATATTAAACTTCAATATAAGGATCCCTTTATGCCACCTGCATTAAAGATTACACATGGCCATCCCATGAGGCAGAATTAAAGCGCTTCTATTCAGCAGTAGAGAAACTGATCTTTATTGTGGGTAGGAAATATAGAGTAGGGAAACTATTGTGAAAGACATAGACCACTTACAAGCATATTCAGCTAGCCACGAGGTTTACCCCAGAGCTAATATGCTTTTAATTACTCTGTGGCCTAGTGAAATAATATTAAATTGAAAAGCATTTTCTCTGAGCCTAAAATCAGGGATTACCAAGTGAAAACTCACTTCTATGTAAACTACAGAAGGAATGGGTTATCCCATTGAGTGTGTGTACCCACGATAGTGCCCATTGTCCAGTGATTTTTACTCAAAGCTTGTTTAGCTGTGAGGAAAAGTACTGCATCAGGTAGTGCTTGAGTCCCAGCTAACTAAATCTCACTGGAGCTGTAATAAGCAGCATGGCAAATCCTGCAGGCAGGTGCATGACTAGAACTTTGTGGGCACCATTGAAAAATCTTGAAAGCACCACCCTCCCCATTGTCACTACAATGCCCCTTAGGGGAACAAGAGTGAGAAAGAGAGGGGAGTGATAGGCTGTCAGGGGGAGACAGAGAGAGAAAGAGAGAGAGGTAGAGACAGAGGGGGGGGGGGGGGAGGCTTTCAGAGAAAAAGAGGGAATGAGAGAAAGAAAGAAGACTGATAGAGAGAGGGTGTCAGGGAGATAGAGATGAGAGGAGAGTTAGAGGGGGCATCAAGGAGAGAGAGATGTGAGCGAGCAGAAATGTGAGAGAGTGTCAGGGAGGGAGGAAGATTGGAACAAGAGAGTCTGAGAGAGGGTCAGATAGGAAAAGCATACCTCCCAACTGTCACGATTACAGCGGGACAGTCCCTATTTCTTCAGCTTGAAAGTTGGGAGGTATGGAAAAGAGAGGGTGTAAGATATAAAAAAGAGTGTGTCAGGGATAAAGAGAGAGACAGTGACAGAGAGAGCATGTCAGAAGAGAAAAAGAATGTCAGGGAGAGACAGAAAGGGGGAGAGAATTTTAGAGAGCAAGAGAGAGAGAGAGATAGGGGGTTTGGTGGAGAGACAGTGTGTGTGTGTGTGTGTGTGTGTGTGTGTGTGTGTGTGTGTGTGTGTGTGTGTGTGTGTGAGAGAGAGAGAGAGAGAGAGAGAGAGAGAGAGAGAGAGAGAGAGAGAGAGAAACAGTGTCAGAGGAGAGAGAACATGATAGAAAGAGAAACAGGGAGATAGGTATAGTGTCAGGGAGAGAGAGACTGTCAGGGAGGGAAATGGTATCAGGGAGAGAGACACACAGTATCAGGGAGTCAAAGAATAAAGCATCAGAGTGTCCATTAGAGAGAGAGGTAGATAGAGAGAGAGAGGGAGAGAGTGAGGGGGAGAAATGTGAGAAAAGGAGGGAGAGGGGGTAGGAGAGTGAGGTAGTGATAAGGGGCGAGGGAGAGATGAGAGATGGAGGCAGAGAGAGGGAGGGAGAGAAAGGGGAGCAAGCGCTACCTGAGTACAACACACTGAGTAAAGCAACAGGTCTCTCATGGGGACGGGCACCTCATGGCATTAGGCCCAACCACATCAATTGTGGCCAGGGTTGGGCAAACTTTGTCCAAATATGGGGGAGCGCCTCTACATTCCCCATGGCTGCAGCTTGCCAGAGGCTTATGGAAGGGTGCTTTGGGTCACTCTCTCCTGTGAGCAGCTCATCAAAAGACTATGCGAGTCTCTGAAGGCGCCCGCACAGAAGCTCTGCACATGCGCAAGCGCAGTGCTTCAACATCGGTCCCCTGTGCGAAAACGCCAGGGACCAAGCCAACCCGAATCAGCCCCACTGCCTCATAATGATCTGTGCAGTGCTTCTCCCACATTTTCCTGTCACCAGTTATGTGTACTTTATGGTTGGACAGAATGACCATTGCTTTTCTAATTCCATTCTAAAAAAAGTTAAAAAACCAACTGGTTTTAGAGCTCCAAATAGTAACTTATTTTCAATTGAAGCTGAAGCCCTATGGATGATAAACAAGAGCAGGGCACAGTGAATCCCTATATACTACAGTTCTTTGGACAGGTCCATGGATGTAACTAGGTGTGGTCAAGCTGCACCCCCACCCAGGTACAAAGGAGTGTGGTATAGGGGTCTGACAGTCGGGATCCCGACAGTCATTATCCTGACTTTGGGATCCTGACTGGCCGGACCCAGACAGCATGGCGAGCGCAACAAAACCCCTTGCGGGCACGCAAGCCACCTATTCTATTCTCCATCTATGGGGGTCGTGGACCCCCACGAGGTAAAATAGCCGCCGGGAACCTGGCTGTCAGTGTTTTGACAGTCGGGATCCCGACGTCGGGTGAATACCTGTCGGGATCTCGACTGTCGGGACCCCGTCCGGCACCCGTACAAAGGATTAGCACAACTTGCCTTATTAAACTTATCTACTTAATCAAAATGACTTTTAGGAAGTTCTATAGATTATGAATATGACCCTACTGACTATATATAAAGTGATGTGAAAACACAGAAAAATATTGTCCTGTATTACTAAATACTGTCATTAGACATTTATGAAAACTTCTTTCTCCAACAGTTTCTTTATAATTCAGTGAGCAAGAACATTGCCAAAAACTGCCCTCTCCTATTTAGATTTATCTTTTTATCTTTCTGTGTCTCTCAAATTCTGTTCTTAACAAGCATCTTTCATACACTTGAAAGCAGCAATAGAACCGTGTTTATTTCTCTATGTTGCATTCCATGTGTCCTTTCCCAAACTGTTCAATGAAGCCAAAAGCAAGTATGATGCTGCATACAAATACAGTCATTCTTTTGATGGCTCACCAGTCTGTCACCTTGGACTGTTGCTATATCTTCGCTCAAACAAATTCCTGCATTTTGTTATATGTGCACAAATTGTCAAACAATCTGACTGCAAGAGGAAATTGCCTGTATCATGTAGATTAATGTGTCCCATTATCTGCAGCAGCTATTCTAGTTGTCCATAAAGAAGGTGTCCATACAAAGGAGATGCAGAGCAAATGGAGACTCAATTAATCAAATTATAGAGAACAGTGATTATAAATATATCAAAATACTATATTTAGCAATCAAAAGTTATGCTCGGAAATGCAATGTCGTCCTTCATTTCCTAATTATAAAAATAATAATAATGGGACATCCCCATCAAACACTGGTTAGGGGACCCCTGGATGTACCATGGAGTATATCGGTTGCACGTCCCCCCGTTTGGGTCACAAGAGCAGCTCCTGTATGTTTCTATGGAGATTACCAGGCTGTTGGGAGTTACCAAACATTGGGATACCCTGTAAGCTAACACCATCTTCAGATGGCCTTAGCTTATCTGTATACAAAGCATAAATTAACAGGTATATGTGGATATATCCTGGCGTATCTTAATTTGTTATTGCCACAAATAATACAAAGAGGGGCTAGGACCTGGTACTTATTAAATATACCCCCCAGAGCAATAAGCTTTGGAAAAAACAGAAAACATTTCACAAAAGTGGTTTCATGTATAGTATAGTATGTAAGATTTTTGGGATATTTTAATTACATTTTTTGGAGCCTGTCTAAATTGAGTTTAATTGACAAAATACATGTAACTGTAAATATGAATATGACTCTTCTTAAAATATAAATAATGCATATTATAAATAATTACGTAGACTAGGCTGACTATACTTATCCCATGTGGGGCATCTTAGAATATCTGAGATTCCACAGGCCAAGTTATGCTACTTGGGTGACAATAATAAAATGTAAATCTCTGTGAACAAACAAGCCAGTGTCAGAATCTCTCTCTCTTCACAAACTGCTGGCTTGCTGAGTCCAGTGAAACACTTTTGGAAGATGTAACGGAAGGAGGGTGTTAAGTCCCAAGAGCATGTTTGTTCTTTATCTGCTAAAGGAATTGCTGAATGATTCAACAAATGTAGAAGAGTAAATAGTAACAGAATAAACAGTAGTTGTATGAGCCAATTAAGAAAATTAGACTATAAATCATTGACATTGATCTTCTTCTTTAAATCTATTAAAAGAGAACGTCTGTTGTCTGATTGTGATAAACTCTAAAATCACTGATTGTGACATGGATTTCACAATTGCTTAGGTAATTTTCCCAGACATCATACATGCAACAATTAGTCCCCAGTGTCATCCACTGTCTGTACCTGACCCTGCATGGGTCTTCACTGAGGGCACGGGGCTCATCAAAGGATGTTTGGAGCTGAGTGCCGGCAATCCGTTCAGCAATATATATATATATATATATATATATATATATATATATATATATATATATATATATATAGAGAGAGAGAGATATATCTATATATATATATATATATATATATAGATATATGCAAAAAAGAATAGAGAAGACGCACCAATGAGCAGAAAGTAACAACACTTTACTTATGTAATAAAGCTCACATACATTGGGGTTAAAAATCTTATGCTTGCCAGCCAGATATAATTTTTCACCGTCACAGCCCAGACATCAATATGTGGAAGCACCGCCGTCACTCAGCTGCCGCCGTCAAGCCACAGACCAGGGACCAGTACACACAGAGTCAGGAGGATCGCCGGCTGGATCGCAGGTGGAAACAGGACGTCTCAGCGTCAGACCAGAAGGAAGCCACGCCCAACGCGTTTCGTCACACTGTCGGACTTCGGACCCCTGACGAAGTCCGACAGTGTGACGAAACGCGTTGGGCGTGGCTTCCTTCTGGTCTGACGCTGAGACGTCCTGTTTCCACCTGCGATCCAGCCGGCGATCCTCCTGACTCTGTGTGTACTGGTCCCTGGTCTGTGGCTTGACGGCGGCAGCTGAGTGACGGCGGTGCTTCCACATATTGATGTCTGGGCTGTGACGGTGAAAAATTATATCTGGCTGGCAAGCATAAGATTTTTAACCCCAATGTATGTGAGCTTTATTACATAAGTAAAGTGTTGTTACTTTCTGCTCATTGGTGCGTCTTCTCTATTCTTTTTTGCAAGTTTTCCCCGTTGGATCATTGGCACGATCCTAGAGAGAGACTGCACACATTTGGGACTCTGATGTGGACTTTTACCTGAAAAGACACTGAGACTTTGCGCTGGGTATCTGTGTTTTTTTATATATAGATATATATATATAGATATATCGCCCATTTTGGATCTTGTGAGCAATATCGTCAAATCATTTAGTGTGTATAGAAAATATTGTTAACGATGCATGGTTCCACTCATTGTTAACCACGACCCCCCATCATCTGTGCTGCCATGCATACAGTCTCCATTTGCAAACATTTGTGATACAAAATGGGTCATTGTGAAGAGCTCATTGGCTGCGAGTGTGGTACTGTGATAGGATACCATCTTTGCCATAAGACAGTTCAGGGATTTTTTACAGTCAACTGTAAGTGATATTATTAGAAAGTGGAAATGTTTAGGAACAAAGGTATCTCAGTCACAAATTCACGAATGTTCTGAGTTCTGAAATTCCACTGGCATTTATGTAAGCACAAAAACTGCGTGGTGCAAGCTTAATAGAATGGGTTTGATGGCTGAGCAGCTGCATGCAAGCCTCACATCACCAAGTTCAATGCCAAGAGTCAGATGGAGTGGTGTTAAGCACACAGGACAGTGGAGCAGTGGAAATGTGTTCTGTGGTGTGACGAATCTCACTCTGTTTGGCAGTCAGATGGATGAGTCCAGGTTTGTGAGATGCCAGGATAATGTTACCTGCATGACTGCATTATGACAACTGTGAAGTTAGTTGGGTAGAGGAGGGATAATGGTATGGGTGTTAGAAAGCAGCGCTCCGCGTCTGTCTCCATATCCCTGGTTAGTGAGCAGCCTACAGACTGCCTTGTCCCTCTGCAGCCACTGTAGTTAGAGTGTCACCCTGAGTGACAGCTTGCATAGCGAATAGCAGGGCAGAGTCCCCTGACCCTGCTGGCAGCGTTTCCTCTCCCCTTCTCAGGAAGTGATAGAGTGTGCCATAGCGTGTGTGTCTCGTCCTCCATGCTGGTTTGCCGTTCCACGTGCACCGGAGCGTTTAATAGCAAGTCCTGCTGTATTCCCCGTTACCAGCGCGTCACTCACTCAGGGAGATCCATCCTGTGTAGCAGTAGCATTACTGGGAGAGATACCGCCAGCGTAAACCGGTCATTGCCATTAACCCTGCACAAGCTGAACGGAACAGATAAGTAACACCTGTGACTGTGATTCCTGCATCAGTTATATTCCATGTGAAGTTAACCACTGAAGTACCGTTGTACACTGCAAGCTTATCACTTGAATAAATCTTAAGCTGGTTACATCTTCTAAGTGTGTCGTCTAACAACCACACAGCACGATCATACAAATACTCTGCCAATAATGGGGCTATTTTTTAGGGTTTGGGCTAGTCCCCTTATCTACACTGTAGTGCAATCCTTATGCTTCAGCATACCAAGACATTTTGAACAATGCTATGCTTCCAACTTTGTTGCAACCATTTGGGGAAGGCCCTTTTCCAGTCCATCATGACTGTATCCAAGTACACAAAGCAAGGACTATAAAGATATGGTTTAATGAGTTCAGTGTGAAAGAACTTGGCTGGCCTGCCTCACAGCACTGAGGTCATGGGTTCGATACCCACCAAGGTCCTAACTGTGTAGAATTTGTATGTTCTCCCCGTGCTTGCTTGGGTTTACTCCGGGTACTCAGGTTTCCTCCCACAATCCAAAAATATACAGGTAGTTTAATTGGCTTCCAACAAAATTAACCCTAGAATGTCTGTGTGTGCGTGTACATGTGGTAGGGAATATAGATTGTAAGCTCCACTGGGGCAGGGACTGATGTGAATGTTCAAATATTTTCTGTAAAGCGCTGCAGAATATGTATGCGCTATATAAATAACTGGTAATAAATAAATAAATAAATAGAGCCCTGACCTCAACCTCATTAATCTCCTTTAGGATGAACTAGAGAAGATACTGTGAGCCGGACCTCGTCCAACATCAGTGCCTGGCCTCATACATGCTCCACAGAATGAATGTGCAAAGATTCCCACAGGAACACTCTAAAATGCTGTGGAAAGCCTTCCAAGAAGAGTGGAAGCTGCTATAGCTCCACAAGAAAGCTATTATAGCTGTCATTTATATTTAAAATATAGTCATCTGTCCGTTTTTACAGAATTTGAAGTAACGGTCCATCACTTTCTAAATTTTGCAGTATTTCTATTAATATGGTTTATTATTATTATTACTACTACTACTACTACTACTACTACTACTACTGTTACTACTACTACTACTACTACTACTACTACTACTACTACTACTTTACTACTACTACCACTGCTGCTGCTACTGTTACTACTCCAGAGAGTGCATTACTGGGTCTTTGGACCTTATTTATCATGAAATATTTGTGGAATACCTGCAAATCTTTAATATCCCTAAATGTGCTATGGAGGAATCGCATATCTAAAATCTGCTGCAGCCCCCCCATTTCTGATAGCATATGCAGTTCTCATAATTTTCTATGGGGACCACTACAAAGTTTCAGAATGAGAAGCATTCTGGAGCTTGATGCTGGTAGGGTAACACTATCTTCATATGTTTTTACCCTATAGTAGCCTATAGGGCAGTGGTAGCCAACTCCAGTCCTCAAGAGCTACCAACAGTTCACATTTTCCAGACAACCTAGCTGCTGCACAGGTGCATTCTTTACTCACTAACACATTTTAAAAGATCCACGGGTGGAGCTAATTACTTCACTTGTGATTCTGTGAGGAGATCTGGAAAACTGTTGGTAGCTCTCAAGGACTGGAGTTGGCTACCCCAGCTATAGGGTATTCATTTGCAGATTTTTTCTACATCGACCCCCGTGAGACATGTAGGGGCTGATGGCTACTCCTATGCAATAATCGCTGAAGTTTTAAAAATGTATATCATTTTTTAACTGGAAGAAATCAAGAGAATATATTTGGTTCTGAATATATTTGTGAATCCGGTATTATTGTTTGTCTCTATCCATATACATTTACACAAAGCTAAGAAATTCTTAGTGCTCAGTAGGTAGTTTAGAAACCCGAAAGGACAATATTACTTAGTAACCCATTAAGCCATACAAATCACAAAATGTTTTCACATTATCTCACAGATAAAAATGGATATTTCCCTTTGTTTATCATGTGACCGAAATGTAAATTTGTCTGCTAGTGCTAAGCACTTTTACTTTGGGCTTAGTGTTTGTATAGACTTTAGCTATAACATATATGATTATTTACAAAATATTCAATTGATTCTACATTGGTGTTTATTGAATAAGACTACAGTGAATTTATAGTCACAGGTCAATGAAATTTTGATTACTGCAAGCCTTGCAAGATGTGAACAGAATTTATTGTGTCCTGTCCAAATCAGTAATAAACAAACAGACCACACTAATCAATAAATGGTCACTTTTGTACACTGTAAATTTCACATTTCCAAAGTAGATTTGTGTTCATTTTCTGATAATAGTCTAATCATTGAAGTAACAGGGTTAAATTATAACAGGCACAACTGTACAGTCAATTATCTTTTGTTTTACTTTTATTAATGAACATAAAACAAACTATAAAATGTATAGAGCTTTAAAAAAATCTTCAGTGTATTAATTTTTGAAAATTGTCTGTCTGGTTAGTTTCTTCTACACTAAATTATAAAACACTTGATGGTAAAGTTTAAAAGTACTATATATTAAAATTAAATACCAAGGAAGCAATAAACCTTAGGGGTTATACATAAAGATAAATGCTTCATTATAGGCCGATATGCTTTGATATATAAAAGCTCCTTATATTTAAGTTATATACTACAGGGCCGTCTTTCCCATTGGGCTTAATGGGCAGTTACCCAGGGGCCCAAGGATTGTAGGAGCCCACCCCAATAAAGAAGATGCCACTGCCCTGGAGAATGGCGGTGGGCAGCAGGGATCCGGGCAGCGGCTGTCGGCGGCGACTCAGCGGTGGCGGCGGTAATCCAGGCAGCGGGGGGCTGGGATCTTGATGTAGCGACCTAGGTGGAGTCTGGCAGAGATCCGGGCAGCAGTTGTCAGCGGGGACGGCGGTGATCCGGGCAGCGGGGGGCTTGATGTAGCAATCTGGGCGACATGTGTCAGGGATCCTCTGGGCAGCAGCTGTCAGCGTTGTCCGTCAAGGCAGTGGCGACTCAGATCTTGATGTCGCTGGCATGCAATGCTATGCGATATTTTATTGTTCAAGCACTCCTGTTAATTTAACGGGAAGATCTCATCCCATTGCATGCATCGCATACCACTAAATATGGTATGCGATGGTATGCGATGGGCGTGCTAGGAAACAAGTACCCTTAAACTTCCTTATGAATACCCCCCTGCCCTGTTGCAGAGAGCCAGGCAGTGGGAGAGAGAGAGGACAGGGTACTCACTGCTGTTAAATGAGCTGGGGAGAGAGGCAGCTGCAGCAGCAGCAGCCTGTCCTCTCTTTCTGCCCCCTCATTTTACTGTCAGAGCTTTTGGTGTGCCTGAGCACAGTGAGAGTGTGTCTGCAATTAAGACAGAGGCAGATCTGCATGGAGAAGCATATCAGTCAGGGAGCATTCTTTACAGGTGGAGTATCCATTATCCAAAATGCTTGGGACAAGAAGAATTTTGGATAACGGATTATTCCGTATTTTGGAATATTTAATTTTTATATTTCAATGATGTATCTTGATGTACAGATGGAGCCGGCGTTGTCTTTGCAGGGGATGGCGGCAGAATCGTCAGCCGCCATCCCCCGCAAGCCGCTATCTGCTGTACGAAAGGGGACGCGCGCGCACGAGATGCGCGCACGTCCCCTTCCTACGGCGCTTTCCCCGGGGCCCCGCTGGCTTGGCGGCGGTCACCCAGGGTTTCCACTGTCTCCCCACACCCCCCCTAACCCTGTCCATCTCCCCGCCGCCCGGAAACTGAGACGCGCGTGAGACGCATGCGCGTCTCAGTCAGATGGAGCGCCGGGCTGCTGGCGGATTGCCAGCGGAGACAGTCTGGTGATTCGCCAGCAAGAGGGAGCCCGGCTCCATCTGTATATTGCATTTATATTGCATTTATATTGTATAAACACATGAAATACACACATATATATTTTATTTGTGAAACAAGGTTTCAAAACAGGAAACAAAGTTTATGTACTATCTCAGGCACTGAATATGAATGCCTAGCAATCATTTTCTTGCACGTATTTAGTGCCAGTTACATAGCATGTCCCCAGTAGTGCTGTTACAGATGTCTGGAAAAAATGGGAGGGTCACCAAAGGTGGCCCAAGGGCGCCTGAGAGGAGTTGTTTGGCTGGAGCAGCGGTCTCGAAGCTTGGGAAGTCTGACCCAAGGAAAGGTAAATGGAAAGAAAGGGGATTTGAGACCGCGCTCGCTAAAAATGCATGCAACAGGTGTAGTTAAAACATTTATTAATGAAAAAAATACATATAAAAACTGTATAATATATTATTATACAGTTTTTATATGTATTTTTTTCATTAATAAATGTTTTAACTACACCTGTTGCATGCATTTTTAGCGAGCGCGGTCTCAAATCCCCTTTCTTTCCTGTTACAGATGTCCCCAGTAGTGCCAGTTACATATAATGTCCCAGTAGTGCTGTTACATATGTCCCCAGTAGTGCCAGTTACATATAATGTCCCCAGTAGTGCCAGTTACATATCACGTCCACAGTAGTGCCAGTTACATATCATATCCCCAGTAGTGCTGTTACAGATGTCCCCAGTAGTGCCAGTTACATAGCATGTCCCCAGTGGTGCTGTTACAGATGTCCCCAGTAGTGCCAGTTACATATAATGTCCCAGTAGTGCTGTTACATATGTCCCCAGTAGTGCCAGTTACATATAATGTCCCCAGTAGTGCCAGTTACATATCACGTCCCCAGTAGTGCCAGTTACATATCATATCCCCAGTAGTGCTGTTACAGATGTCCCCAGTAGTGTAGGGTAGGGTTTGGAGCCGCACTGACGTTGATTGATTTGTTATTTATTCATTTAGAAGACCAACATGAGGACTATATTGCGTAAATTCTAATAGTCATAGATTGGTGGTGCGCTCACGATTTCAGTATAACAACTGAGTGTTGGTTTTTTTGGTTTGCTCGAAAGAGAGGGCAAACACAAGACAGAAAAAAAGCTTTGTGGGCGCACTCTTGTATTTGTAAATGTGAAATTAATTTAAAACTTAACATTTATTTCGATCTTTTAATATAGAGTAACCAAGGTTTTTGAAAAATACTCAAGGTTGAAAAAATACTAATAGTAACGATAATAGGAAAAAGAGAGTATAAGGGGTTAGAAAAGGGTACCAATTGTATGAAACATATAATACATAAAATGTTGTGTGATGGCACTTTTCACTTTTCACACCTTACTCTCCATTCAGCGCACTACGTCCTTATCATCATTGATATGTGGACAATGTGATTATGGGCGAAAATGAATGGTTTTAATCACCTACAGGTTCGAATCACCCGTAGGGATATAAATTACCCCAGCAACAGTATTTTTGGTATTTTCACAGCTTGTATTGCTCATGCAGTAGGCGTGTCCAGTGCAATTATCTTAGGGATACCTCTACATTAATACCACACCAGGGGTTCTTCAGGGGTCCCCCACAAGAATACTATTCTGGCCCGTCACTGCTTAGCTTCCAAGTTCGGGAAGTGTTTGGGCAGTTCCAGTGAGGTATGGTGGTATTTTTTTGAGGTTTTACTTCCCAGAATTAAAATTGCCTGGTTAACTGCGGTTTAGAGCATTGATAGCTGACTGGATACCCAAAGTGTATGGCCACCAATGGACTTACAGCTAAATATATATCTTCAAAAATTGCTGCAGTGATGACATAACAAAGGGAGAAAGGAAACATATAAGGAGGGGAGGGGAGGGGGGAAAGAATGGGAAGTTGGGGGATTGGAAAGGGTGAGTAGAAGCAATTAGTAATAATTGAGGCAAAATTGCCTAATTACTATAGATGATATTTCAGGTTAATTTTAGCTGAAGGTCAAGCCTGAGGTAGTATTTGGTAAATATAGGGTTAAATACCTCTGTGCTAGGTTTAGCCTGCCTGCTTATTTCTGGTGGTAAATAGCAATTAGCAAAAATAGGGTTATCCAGTATCCACAGTTTAGGACTACAACACTGCTGCCCCACAAAGTAGCTCAGCTCCGATGCTGGCTACTGCATGAACTTGCTGACAACATTAATTAGCCACTTGTTACTATGTATGCATTGGTGTTTGTAGCAGTTCCTTTAAATGAACAGAAGTGTCACTCCTCTGCCAGACGCAGATAGAGGACACTGGTACCAGGGACGCCGCCGCCGGGCGTCAGAGCATAGAGTCCAGGCAGAGTTCAGGTGCGGCTGGTTGGGGGTCGCAGTGTGGAAGGTCTCCGTGCGGGTAACGCCGCTGCTGCTGTCGCTGGTAGTGCCAGTAGTGCCAGTTACATATCATGTCCCCAGTAGTACTGTTACAGATGTCCCCAGAAGTACCAGTTACATATCATGTCCCCAGTAGTGCTGTTACAGATGTCCCCAGTAGTGCCAGTTACATATCATGTCCCCAGTAGTGCTGTTACAGATGTCCCCAGTATTGCCAGTTACATATGATGTCCTCAGTAGTGCCAGTTACATATCATGTCCCCAATAGTGCCAGTTACATATCATGTCCCCAGTAGTGCTGTTACAGATGTCCCCAGTAGTGCCAGTTACATATCCTGTCCCCAGTAGTGATAGTTACATATCATGTCCCCAGTAGTGCTGTTACAGATGTCCCCAGTATTGCCAGTTATATATCATATCTCCAGTAGTGCAGTTACAGATGTCCCCAGTAGTGCCAGTTACATATCATGTCCCCAGTAGTTCTGTTACAGATGTCCCCAGTAGTTCCAGTTACATATCATGTCTCCAGTAGTGATAGTTACATATCATGTCCCCAGTAGTGCTGTTACAGATGTCCCCAGTAGTGCCAGTTACATATCATGTCCCCAGTAGTACCAGTTACATATCATGTCCTCAGTAGTGCTGTTACAGATGTCCCCAGTAGTACCAGTTACATATCATGTCCTCAGTAGTGCTGTTACAGATGTCCCCAGTAGTACCAGTTACATATCATGACCTCAGTAGTGCTGTTACAGATGTCCCCAGTAGTGCAAGTTACATATCATGTCCCCAGTAGTGATAGTTACAGATGCCCCAGTAGTGCCAGTTACATATCATGTCCCCAGTAGTGATAGTTACAGATGCCCCAGTAGTGCCAGTTACATATCATGTCCCCAGTAGTGATAGTTACAGATGCCCCAGTAGTGCTTTTCATGCCCTACTATCCACGTCGGCGTGGAGTTGAGAATAGAATAGTGTGGCGAGCGCAGCGAGCCACCGAGCCCGAAGCGTGGCGAGCGCAGCGAGCCCCGCGAGGGGACGCGGATACCTTCACAGGTAAGCGCGTCCCCTCGCGGGCTTCACAGGTGTCCGTGGCCACGCGGACACCTGTGAAGCCCGCGAGGGGACGCGTATAACTGTGAAGGTATCCGCGTCCGCTCGCCACGCTTCGGGCTCGGTGGCTCGCTGCGCTCGCCACACTATTCTATTCTCAACTCCACGCCGACGTGGATAGTAGGGCATGAAAAGGTCGTAGGACGCGTACCGCCGCCCCTCGCGGGCTCGCTGCGCTCGCCACGCTTCGGGTTGGCGTGGATCGTGGGGTGGCGTACAAAAATTGGGGGGACATTTAAGGGTTAATTGGGGCTATTTGGGCTCTGTAGCCCATTTAACATTGATTCCTATGGGAAAATCGCGGGCATTGAGGCATTTAACGCTAAAATCGCGGTCAATCAGGCTTTTTAACATTGTTCTCTATGGGAAAATCGCGGTAATCGCGGGTACCCGATTTTGATGTACCCGCGATTTACCCGCGATTTACCCGCGATTACCGCGATTTTACCCGCGATGCCCGCGATTTCAATCGTGGGCGCCGTTCTAGGTAAAGAGTACCATATTATTTAACGGCCATATGTTACAGTGACTTCCTTTATGCATTTATACATTTATATAACATTTTTTTCTTATAATATCAAATAATGTGTTTCTTATTTACAGCATTTGTCAAACAAACTTTTCTTATGCTTACGGCATTTATATTAGGATTGTAATGTTTGTCTAGAATTATGTGACTGTATATGTTTAGTGTACAGCGATTGATGTTTTTACAAGTAACACTATAAACCCGCTATGCTGATTTGGAATTTTATCAACTGTTTAATTGTGTCTTTTTAACATTGCAGATCATTCGTGGTTTGAAAAACACTAAATGTCTTTGTCAGGATTAAGGCAAGTAAATCAATTTTCAATTTAAAATCAGTATAATTGCAATGTAATCCTGATGACAGTATTTCTGTTGTAGATGTATTAGATGTGAATTTAATGCATAATGAATACCTAATGTTATATTTTGCCATTTTACTTGGTGCTAAATCGCTCCGAATGCTCAGCACACAGCGATGCGCAGCTATGGTGTCCTGAGCACCCTGGGCCAGTGTTCTCTGTGAGAACACTGGCCCTGACCCCGGCGATGAACTAGATTTATCCAGCATGCTGGATATTAATCAATGGGGTGATAGCGACAAGCGGGGCTGTGCATCACTATCGCTATGCCCCTACACATGGGCCCTTATTCAGATCTGATCGCAGAACAAATTTGTTCTCAAAATGGGCAAAACCATGTGCACTGCAGGTGGGGCAGATGTAACATTTGCAGAGAGAGTTAAATTTGGGTGGGGTGTGTTGAAACAGAAATCTAAATTGCATTGAAAATAAGAAAAGCAATCAGTATTTTCCCTACACAGAAACAAAAATGCAGCTGTGCCCAGGCGTTTATGAGGAGGGTCTGTGACGTCAGTCGTAGATTAGTGGAAGGGTCAGAGTTACTCCCAATTGCACGGACTGCAAAAACCTCTTCATTGTTTGGGAATTGCATATGAATTTGAGCCAGGATAGCGTTTATTCATCCATACGCAATTTTCTTGGAATTTAGCAAGGGGCGTACTCTCTATGTGTCTGGATGGCGGCTTTCTCCTCAGTGTCCACTGCAAATTCTCTAATAGTGGTCGGGTATGAATCTGGACCTACGTCCTCTGTAGATATGTCATCCAAGTGGGTGTGGCCAGCTGCAAGTGGGTGTGGCTATCCGTCACCTGGTTCAGACACATGCTTGGGGATCCTGGGCCAGGTAATGCGTTCGCCACCTCTACTTACATCTCTTCCTTCAATAATGTCAGGTAGTTACATTCTCACATCTCAAACATTTTTCAGAAATTGTGTCTGTTTAAAACCCCACCGTGTAAAGTGACCTTACTGAGATCTAAAGGGGCATACACACGGGCGATTTCAGTATCATTTCTAAGCGATGTAACCAGATCGCTTAGAAATGGGGTACTGATTGCTCAGTGTGTATGCCCCCCAGCAATGCTGATGCACGGTCCCATGCGTCGCCATTGCTTGCAGGGAAAGACAGTGCTTACAATGTCTTTCCTGCTAAGATCGCTGTTTTGCCTATAACCATAGGCAAAACCCTGCTGAGTACAGATCGTTTAGCACACATCACGGGTGCACTGCATGTGTGCCACAATGTGTGCTGAGCAATCTTGCTTAAGCACATCGCTCAGCACCTCCAGTTCCCGTCACCCCGTGCAGCGCTTACCAATGTAACAATGGAGTTTAACATCATTTAACCAAGTCGCTTAAGGACATTTTTGTTTTCAGGTTTTTTAAACAGAAGTTTTTTATTGTGTAAAGCACCTGAAAACAATCCCCCCCAGTGAAATAGAATCCAGTAAACGGCTTGTTCTATATTAACACAAAACACCTGAATCAGCCATATCTTATATGTACCACCCTGCGCGTGTTTCCAAGTCAAACATATACATCTCTATGGATCTGCGGCCAATATGAGTTGTGTCTCCTCTTGTGGCTACGGTACATGGGGGTCAGTGTGTGATGTTGTCAGACGGCGTGTGGGTGTGTGACCGTTACCCGGTGTTCCTGTTCTCCTCTTGACACTTCTTATCTGCGACCTGCCTGCTTCACTCGCCTGCAATTCAGAGGGCAGAGGGACAGAAGGACCCGGGAAGACAATACCCCAAAATAACAACACACAATGGTCACCACACGTGAGGACGGTGATCATTAATTAATTAATTAATTTGGCGGCAGAAAGAGTCACGGATCACCGCTATGAAAGAGATTAAACAATGCAATGGCAATAACACTGGATGGCAGTATGATATTGTGCGCGATGGGATCACTGTGGCCCTGTAGACCGGACCTCGCACAATACACTGTGAAATAGTGATGGTACAACGCTTCAAATAACAAATGCAATGACAAAAATAACAATAAAGCTTTGCAGGAAGGACATCGTGCACGATGGGGCCACTGTAGCACCACAGGCCGCAATTTGCACGGTATACATCCAAAGTACACCTAGGCTGCTGCTCAGGTATTTCTAAACATTCCTGCCACACTATAAGCAATTTCAAGTGTCAATAAGGAAAATATGCAATAGAGGATACAAGGCAATATCATTCAACAGAAATCACAGGTTTGCATAAATTAACTATAGTGCAATAACATTTGAAGAAATAACAATTATGCAAGGCCTTTGGTTAATTTCAATGACAAATGCAAATGTCCTGGCTTGAAAGACTGAGTCCCTGAACTGCGCAGTTCTCTATAATATCTTTTTGGGCCTAGGTGCACCGTGATGCTGAGTTGTTAATAGCAGAATTGGTAGTCCCCAAACAAGCAGTGTTAATGCCAGCACTGAAGATACTTAAAACAAAAAATGGTTCCAGCAAATGGCTCTCTGCCAGCCCTTTGATGCAACTCACTAAAAGAGTTTCCTGAAGAAAAGGCCTGTGTCCGGGGCCTGGTTAGTGAAAGGCACTTTAGTGAAGGACTATGGTGTTCTGTTCGCGGAAATGCACGATGGCTGTAGAGGCAGTCACTGAAAGGAGGGCCACACCTCAGTTTAAAATGGCACCGGTATGGGGCTGTGACAATAGGGTTAGCCTTTCCTGCTGACAGTCAGGGTGTAATTCTCCAAGCACAGAACTAAGTGGTTGTGCTGCAGACCAGCAGGGTGATAAATGTAGGGTGAATGTGTGGTAGCTCAAACCCCACTAGTGTATTCAGTGTGCCGGCTCCTGAGGGGCAAAGAGTTTGCTTATAGTAATGTTGCTGGGGAAAGTCAATCGGCTGTCTGAGTGGGAAGAATCAAGGTACCTGGCTGCTGCTGAACTCCGGGTCGTGGGGGTCGCCGCCGTGGCCCTTGGTATGTCTCCTGGCTGCCGCGTCTCCCAGTGTGCACAGTCAGTGACCACTGCAGCTCTGGATCTCTACTTCGGTTGCCGCGTCACCCAGCGCGCCTCTCTGTGTCACAGTGTGCCAGGTCTCGGGTTCGCCATATGGTCAGTCGGTGGCTTCTCCTCTGCTGGGCTCTGCTGCACGGCTCTCCTCTCTCCGTCACTGACCCAGCTGCCGTCTGCCTGCGCACTCCTCTCTCTATTGTCTGGCGCTCTGTCTGCTCCTCTCCTCTGTGTCTCAGGCTGCACGCCCTGCACTCTATGCCACTTACTCCTCACTGCGCAGCATGCGATTCTCCTCCCCGGACCCCTCTTTCCTCGCGCTCAGCAGGCTTCACCTTCTCCTCTGCCCGTGCTTCAACTCCCAGTCTCCCAACCCCTCTCGGGTCCTGGCTTCCAGCTTCCGCAGCACCTTGGGTAAGTGCTGGGTCCTAGTGTCCTGTGGGTGAAGAGTGCTGCTGCGGGTTGGTTGCCTAGCAACACCCCAAGGTCCACGCTTCAGGCCACCATCTTAGATAAGGGCAGCCCTGGCCGTCCAAGGTTTTGTGGCACAAAGCGGTACCCCAAATTGCAGGGTACCACAAGTGGATGGCAATGGGGCATTTGCACATGGGGCCTAAATCTGGTTAGTATGCAAATGCATACACAGCTGTAATTTTCTAGTTTTTATAACTACTAATCATCACAAGTGAAGCTGCCACCCAAGTAAGACGACAGGGGCCCAGCAGTGTCATCCTAAGTCACTATTGAGGAACATCAACTCCTAGGGTTAACCTATGGCTGCTCAGTCTGGTGAAGCAGTGGTGACACAGGTGACATGGTTCTATGCATGCAGGATTACAGCTAATGCAGATATACACCTTGAAAATGGCCATGACACACATGCATATTGCCACCACTTCCATGTTATCTCCCTCGTATGATCCCTTCACTCGCAGCAGATGAATAGACTGCTGATAATCGCTCAGTTGTGAAAACATCGGCATTGTGTACAAACATGAATTAAGGTCATTGGGCCTGATGTAGACCTAATTGCTGGGCTGCAAATTTAGTTGCCGATCAATTGATTATCGAATGAACGTCCATACGCACGGTACAGATGTGCGGGGTCCTTCAACGAATAAAGCCAGTGATGGCTTGTCATTGCTGGCCATTTACAAGGTGATTGATATCCGGCAGCCATTTGTGGGCGGCACGCCAGCATTTTCTGGGAGTGCCCGGACATTGGGAGGGAGGGACGCTGACATCAGCAATGGCCTCCATCTCCTCACGACCATCGCAGTGCCAAAGGTAAAGGGGGCATCTGAGGTGACATATGCCGGGTCCATTTACTAGGCTACGATAATAAATAACTCTGCATAAAGGGCCTGATTCAGCAAGGTTCGCTAAGCAGCAGTCATTTGCTGCTTAGTGAGCCCTGAAACGCTGCCCGCCGCAGAATCCACCACCTGCAGAAGAACCCCCTCAATACCATGTGATGGGCTGTATGAGAACACATCCCCTCACATGCATCCAAAGGGGAGAGAAATCATTTGATGGGCGTGACTGCCGAGTGTTTTCTCTCCCCCTTGAAATAAAAGTCTAAACTGACTATTGTTTCCTTCGCTGTGAGAAGTAGAACGTGGTGGATGGCGCTGGATTCAGTTCTCAAGTTCTTTCGGTGTAATTCTCACAGAATTTTTACAGCGTGATATTGCGTGTAGACGATAAAAAATAAATAAAAACAATGGTGAGGCTGTGCTTAAATAAGAAGTGTGAGTGGCCCACATTCCCAGCTTTTTCATTGGGACGCCCGATGTCTGCCCGATGTCTGGTCCCGCCCTGCTGGAGCGAATGGCTCAGCAAGTGTGAAGCCATTCGCTCCCGTAGTCTGCACATGCACAAATGTGCACGTGCGCATGTCCAGACTCCCCACCATTCAAATGGGGCCAATGTATCACTGTAACTGGTCAATCCTGTGTGCAAGTCATGTTCATGTATTATGGCGTAATAACGTTCAGCCTTCCCCAGTGACCCTACTCCCAGGACTCTAGGCCTACCTCGGGCAGTTACATGGCCATTGTCGACTTACTAGGAAAGCACATTAGATATAAGGATCTATCTATCTATCTATCTATCTATCTATCTATCTATCTATCTCAGCATGTTTCCCTCAGATCAGATACCCTCCAATCAGTTAGACAGCTATCTCTGAAACTGTTTGGCTGGGTCAGAACATAAACGAGCAGGCGTGGAAGTAAAAGCAGTTTGCAATGGACGATGTTTCGGAAGCTGAGCGATATTCTGCTACTGCGCATGTGTCATAGTCACTAAATGGTCGCACAGCTGCTAGTGAGATGCATAGGATCAGACATGTATTGGTGACTGGGAGGTGGAAATGCAGGTGCCGGAGTACAAGCTGTTTGCAATGGACGATGTTCCGGAAGCTGAGCGATATTCTGCTACTGCGCATGTGTCTAAGGGGTTTATTCTGGTTCGGGCGGCCGGGCCGTAAGCGTACGTTCCGGGATTTTTTTTGATCTGCGCATGCGTACCTTCTGCAATGCGCAGGCGCGACGACTCCACAACGCTCACGGACGGTTCTTTCCGTGCGAAAAAACCTGTCCGCAAGAGTACGGTCATTGTGGGCGGCATAGGGGCGTGTTGAGGGGAGCGGCCGAAATAATGAGGGAAACTGGGCGTAAACATGGGCGTATACGGGGGTGCGCACAAAAAAATGTACGGTGCTACTACCGCTTGATCGGCGAAAGCACCGTGCATTTTGGACACAAAACAGGCGGCCGCCACCTCCAGACCACCCCTACAGATACCGCATGATAGCGGACGCCTGGGTCTGCTAATTAACGCTGATTACTACTCAAACACATACACCTGAATGTAATAAGCAATGCTGCAGTCTATTAAGTCCAAACTATTATTTCACTACCTGCAAGCCACACACAGCACTCAAACACATTGGAAGCTTATCTTTCTACACTTCTCTACATGTAAAGGTTGGTTTCATTTTAGGTAACATTCATTCAAAGACCTGCTTACATATGTCAAGGTAGTTATTTTATAACCATCTACACCCATTCAGAAAGTGTTTTGATATACTTTGAAAAGCAGGACACTCAATTCACAGAAGTCGACATGTGTCAACTTTTTCACTGTAGCACAAACATACCAGTTTTTTATATGGAAAAAAACATATAAACCACATCTAAGACCAACAAGGATGAGTTTTCCATTGAAAAAAGGAGAGACCCGTCCGTACACGGTGGCATACGCTCAAATAGCCGTAAGATGTCGGTGTGAAAACGGACGGGAGCCGTCCGTACACGGTGGCATACGCTCTGTTGTACGCCAGCTGTCAGTGTCTAGGAGTCGATCCGCCCGTGTACGGTGGCGTACGCTCAATTGTACGCCACTCCCCTTTGTCGGTGTTGGTGGCCGTCCGTATGCGGATGTTTTGTGGGTGGACTTCCGCTCACCATCCGCGTATGGGAAACGTACGCTGATACGGAACGTACGTACGTTTGGCCGCCTGAACCAGAATAATGTCCATAGTCACTAAAGGGTCGCACAGCTGCTAGTGAGATGCATAGGATCAGACATGTATTGGTGACTGGGAGGTGGAAATGCAGGTGCCGGAGTACAAGCTGTTTGCAATGGACGATGTTCCAGAAGCTGAGCGATATTCTGCTACTGCGCATGTGTCATAGTCACTAAAGGGTCGCACAGCTGCTCGAGAGATGCATAGGACCAGACACTTATTGGTGACTGGGAGGTGGATATGCAGGTGCACAGAGATGGTTCATCTTATGGGCATGTTATAGTAATATAATGCTTGTGTTCCCGTCAATCACTCAGGTGCACAATCGCTCACATTGGAGGCCATACTCTGTCCCTAGCATGGGGCTAGTGCCAGTTTTCATGGTGCAACAAATGATTGTGTCTAAAGGTGCAAAAAAGGGTATTTCAGCAAGACCAGCAAATTGGGCACACGTGGGCCCTGCAGGGGTGTGGTATGCTGGCCTGACAGTTGGGATTCTGACGGTCAGTATACAGTACCAACATCAAAATTCCAACTGCCGGTATTCCAACAGAGGGGCAAGCACAACAAAACCCCACAGGTTTTATTTTCCATCCATGGGGGTCAGGGACCCCCACGAGAGATAATAGCCCCTGTCAGTCGGGATCCTGACTGGCGGTCATTTTACAGTTGGGATTCCAATGTCGTGTACTGACGGTCAAAATGCTGACAAGCATTAGCAGAAAAAGGGGGAAAGACCAGCGCTAAATAAATCAGACTTTTTTTTTTTTAAATAAAATAATGTAAAATATCATTTATAAGTATTCACAATAATGCCGCTGTTTAACACGGCTGCTCATAAAGCCCTAATTAGGACAAACAGTAGAAGAAATAAACTGTACAGAATGGAAATACTGATAATTCAATAATATTTATTAAATATAACACTCAATTATACGATTATTGTGTGGCCACACTTCTAAAAAACGTTAGACATGTAACAAAACACCCTAATAAAATTAGGAATAAAAAAATGAAAATAAAAAATAAAAAAATAAAAATAAAAGGTACATTTTTTATTTTTTTATTTGTTATATAGAAGTAGAAGTGTGGTCACACAATAATCGTATAAATTGAGTATTATATTTAATAAATATTATAAAATGATCAGTATTTCCATTCTGCGCAGTTTATTTCTTCTACTGTAAGCATTAGCAGACATTCAAAATACCAACACATTTAAATTGCTGACATTCATTATGACAACATGGTCAAAATGGTGACACGGTCCAAATGCTGACATTTAAAAAAAACTGTTTGACATGCTGACATTTTAAATGTCGTCATTTGGACCGTGTCGGTGTTTGGACCATGTCTGCATAATGAATGATAAACAATTATCTACCTGAAAATAAAAACTTTTACCCCCCCCCCCCTCCAACTACCTGCAACATCAAATCAATTGTATTTACATTGTGCAAAACTGCCAATTTCTCCTAATGACCCACAACTGGATTATTAGTATCCCCATTATATCAAGAAATAATCTTCATATACACACATTACCAGGGCTGCCATCAGAAAGTGAAACTGTGGGGATTGACAAAATTGGCAGGGACTCCCTCTCCAAGGAAGTATAGGTGGATGGTGGGGGGGGAAGGTGGGAGGAGCTACAATGGGGTGTGGATATCAAGAAGTGCAATTGATACCCATGTGTCTGAATCTGGCCCAATACCCCAATAATGTGTTACAGACTCGGAGAGCTAGCCCCGCCCCACCCCCTCCCCTCTCCCTGCTGTTAGTGTTACAGCAATAATTAATTACCAACACACAGGCGGGTGGCCCCACCCTGCTCTCCCTTCACCGCTCCTTGTCCTCCTCCATCTGGGATGGAGACAGCATGACATCATTATGTGGCACGGTGGAGGCTTTGTATGGTCGCTCTTGGCTTTCCTGCTCAAGGTCAACAGGGTCATAAGGTTGACATGGTCAAAATGTCGACATGGTCAAAAGGTCAACATGAAAAAGGTCAGCAAGTATTTTTGAACCAAATTTTGAGCCGTTATGTGCCGCCATGTTACATCCACTACAGCGTGGAGGTAGGATATAATAGTGTGCCGAGCGCAGCGAGGCACTGAGCCCCAAAGCATCGCGAGAGTAGCGACCCATGCGAGGGGACGCGTTACACTTAGACAGTGTCCATGTCAACCTATGCCGACATAGACACCAAAAAAACATGAAAAACTCAGGTCGACCTTTTCCATGTCTTTTTTTAACCCTTCGACCTTTTGACTGTCAACCCTTTGATTGTTGACCTTTTTACCCTGTTGACCTTTTCATTGTCGATCTTTGGACCCTGTTGACTTTTTGACTGTTGACCATTAGTAGTAGACCATATGACTGTAGACATAGACACTGTAGATCTAAAGCTCAATCAAGTTGCAAATGGCCAGCAATGACAATCCATTGCTGGCTTTATTCGCACGGATGGCTCGTGCATGCACAATACAATCTGTGCGCATGCGCGGCCATTCCATAATGGAATGGTCAGAATGAGACCGACCCTCTATCTTCACAGGCCAGAAAGTTTGAGAGGTAAAAAGAGGAGTCCCTCGATGGAAGCCAGGTCCAGGGAAGTGAACAACTCACCATAACAATACATCTTGGATTGAGATCCTTTATCAAGGAGATCCAATCAAGATGAATTTCATTGAATGGGGTAGATTCATGTTATCAGAGGATGGCCTTGCGCATGCGTATTGCTAACACCATCGCAACACCAATGTCAGCAAACATTGAAATGCCGCCATTGAATAGCGGCACGAAAACCTCGGTGGTTGTCAACCATTGCGATGAAACATCCATCCCTACCTCAATGCAACACAGAGCCCCTTAATTCCCAATGTGCTGCACATATCTTCCCACACACACAATGGCCATGCTCCCTCCATACAAGGGACCAGCAGTTCTCCAGTCATACTCTTTTCACATCGCAAATGCGGGTCGGACAATTTTGGCACCCATTTATCATTCAATATTTGCAGCTAAATCCCCGAAAAACACACGTTTTTGGGGGTCAGCTGCAAATATTAAGTATCACTAGAGTGTATCATGGAGGGACCGCAGCAGCAATCACCGTTCTCCATTGCGTTTCCTCCTTTACCGCCGCTGCCCGCCTCTTCCATAGGTTGCTATAGGGGCTGCCCAATGTATCAACTTTCGGAGCTCTGTCCCAGCGCTCTGTCCCAGCGCTCTGTCCCTGTATGATACATCCTGCTGATAGGATCGCATTTTACAATGCGATCCTGGGAGGTAACATTCTGTCCAGATGGCATTGTAAATGCGATCTATGATAAATGGCCCACTAAACCTAGGTCGCCCATTATACAGAATGCAACCTGGGTTAACCCTTTTTATAATGCCAGTCGAAATGCTGGATTGGTCGACCCGGGTTATTTGGTGTGGTGCGTTCACACCGCACCTTGACCAGGGTTATTTGGTGTGGTGCGTTCACACCGCATCTCGACTCGGGTTAACAAGTCACCAACCCGGGTCCGACCCAGGTTATTGGTGCAATGAAAGGGATACAAGTGGGCCTGAGTCGCATGCAAGTAGAAATGTGAATGGATCCCAGCTTACTGTGGATATATCAAAGAGAAAGCCATCTGTGCCAGATAAGGTAAATGCATGCGGACGGTGCGCACTAATGCCTACGTATTAATCTGTTTGCCACAAGGCAACACTATCCATACAATGGGCGTTACTGGGCAGTAACAGGGTCACATCCACATGAATCCAGTGAACTGTCCTGTCTCATGGGATCGACTTAAGTCTCAACTAATCATTTCATACAAATTAATTATTATTTATTCTTAACAGTCAGTTACTTATAAGCATACCTCCCAACTTTTTAAATTGAAGAATAGGGACACTCGCGCGGCGTGGCGTATGCAAATGAGGGCACGGCTTATGCAAATTAGGCTGCGCCCCCGTTTTCGGGCGCTGAATAGACGTCTATTCTGTCAAATTGGGGGGGACTCCCATCTGCCCCACCCACAGCGGGACACCGCCGGCCGCAGGAGGGACGCGGGAACGTCTGCAAAAACTGGGACGTTCCGGCATTTAGCGGGACAGTTGGGAGGTATGTATAAGGAACCATAATATTCTGCTGCATTTTACAACTGGGAACAAGCAGTAATAAAGCAATACTGGATAACTCAAAGGTAAGAGGTTCCTGCTCACAAGCTTAATAATACTGATAATACCACCTTACCCTAGCCAAGTCCCCAATGCCAACTCTGATCTCTCTCCCTTATGTGTCAATATTCAATTGTTCTCTAAAATAGTACTTTGGTTAGACAAGAGCACTGAGACATGTTGTTAGAGGCTTCTAATTGCCCCGGCATCTCTATTACAAATGCCAATGCATTATGCTTTCCTGAAGTATTGCCAGCTGAGGCTGGCATTATCCTCGTCACATGAAAAACTTCAAATATAAAAAAGAATTAGACCACTCTGCAGAGGGTATAAGTATGTACATGTATCTATGTCCAAACATTCCATATAGTTGGGATTCTGGAATTGTAACCCAGAAAGAAACTTGAATCACCCCAATGCAGAAAACTCATTAGGGGTGACAGCTTCCTTCCGCCTCCTATACACCATCTTGACAGGATACCTGTGCAGGTAAAGGAATAGCAGATTCTTACAGGACTAACCCATACACATTATAAGATTATCTTTCCAATCTGGCTGGTTGGAATGAAAATTTGGACATTTTTTAGGAACAAATTACAATCAACCAATAAAGTTTACATTACCTAGCCTTCTGGCCTTATCAAGTGTCATCTAAATGGAAAGGTATTATTTAGAAAATATCTATTCACTTAAATATATATTATTGTGGAATTGATAGTTATACTATGGCAATATTTTGGGTCTATTTTCTTTTTCAAAGAACCTGGTCCTTTGCTTGTTGAAATATAATAGCTGTACAAAATAAACCTTAATCATTTACTTTATTTTCTTTTGTTGCTGCAGCCTTCTCTCTGGCAATGAAGGGATTAAGAAGAACAGTCACATATCTTATTTTCTCACATTGCCTAAGTATAATGAAACCATCTGGAGAGTAAAATGAGCAGCAGTAAAATGGAACACAAGTTATAACACAATAAGCTGCACAGTTTGGGTGCTCTTTAAAATATCAATGTAAGTGGAAGAAAACTGTTAATTCTCATAAATTATAGAATCTGTTTGTATTCTTGAGAGGAAAAATCTGTGTAGTTTGGCCCTCAGCATAACAGAAAGAGCTGTCTGTAATGGCCCCCACCCCACTTACAGGCCCATTTGGATTTGAGCCAGATGCAGAGATTTATGCGAACTCTATGGTTTGCATACATCTCTGATTATCAGGGAACTACTCCCTATTCTACATGAAACCTTTAGAGGTGGGTCTTGTGCCAATAACAACTGCTATTTGTTCCCTTAGTGTAAACTGGCAAACTGGTCCTTAGGATGTCACCTGGTCTTATACCTCTGGGCAGTAAATGTTCCCGCAAATATACCTCTATTATATATTATGTAGAGTAATAGGTGCTTAGGAGTAGATGTAATAATAATAAACCGGGAAACCGAGTGCAGGAGGTAGATATGCTGAATGTAGGTATCAGGGGCACAGAAACTATGGCCAAATCTAATGAGACTCTACCTACTGTAGATAATGATATTTGACAGTATGCAACTCAGAAAAGATAATGCAAGGCAGCAATAATAACCAACACAGCTGAATAGGATGCAATATACGGAAGTAATAAACGGAAATAATATACGGCTGCCTAGAGCTGACCACCAGCATAACATGGCTCACAGAAACAAATGCAGCCATAACACATACACCAGGAGGACTTGGCAGTTTAGGTAGTGGAGCAGGAAAAACATTATCACTGGGCTAAAACACCATAAAAGCAGGAAGAACTATCCACATACATCAGACACCCAACAATAAGCAGGACACGATAACTGGAACACCAAAAGATACTGGAGGGACCAAATGATGAGGCTCTGACAAACTATCCTTGGCAAGGGAAGGAGGGACTAATCATAATTTATAGCAGTATGTATTCTAACAAATTGCAGCTGAGAGCTGCACACACTTCCTGCAAGAGTTGCAGCTGCTGGGAGATGGCTGGGAGCAAAATTCCCTGCAGCCGTCCACACTGCATTGCCACCCAAGTGAAGCCATGTTCTGTTGTCTAGCAACTGCCGGGTCACCTGGCAGTTGCGTCACCCAATGGCTGCATCACCTGTAGGCAACAACGGTGGCTTGTAATACTGATATTTTCAAATCTGTACTGGCCAGATTTATGCCTGTGATGATGATCACAGTCAGGGTCAAACTGGCACACAGATATCACTACTGGAGGACCCCACAACCTCCTCTATGAGTTAGTAACTTGGTGAAGCAGAATCATAAATGAATGTGGGCATGATTTCTTTCTATGAAAAGTGGGTGGTCCTGATATGCCTTTGAGCTCTCCTTAATAAATGGACCCTGTACTTTGCCTGCCCTCTCTAGAGGTTGACAAGACCCGCTCTGTGTGAAAACAACGGCCATCTTGAGTAATAGTAATTTGGATAGAAGACAAAAGTTGGTCTCTAACAGAAAAACAAAAATGACTTGTGCAATGGCAGCCCAGATTTAGCAAGGTATTCAGTCCTAATTCAAACCCCAGTGATATGTCCCATAGGCTCTGTAAGGATTTTCAAAGTTTTAAAAGAAGTTAGTGGCTGAGCTAAAAATGCACAGATTATCGTTAGTTTTTCATCAAGTAAAAACCCAAATACATTTAATTTTTCGCTTAAATTGATTTGCGGAACAGCGACAGATAGGAAATGTCCTTTGATGTATACAAAAGAGGAGGTGGCCATGTGCAGTTTACATCTGAACCCCCTCCATGCGCGCCATCCATTTCCCAGTGGTTTCCTACTCCACTTGTGCAATTGACACTTGTTCAGAAACCACCAAGGGGGGATTCCAGAGGGTTATTCATTTAAGAAATGGTTGCTGGTGTGCGGTGTGGGCTTCCATGGCCCTAGTAGCTTATGTGCACTACACACACTCTTAGTTATTTAATTTTTGCATGCATTACAAAATAATCTATAATATAATATCTAATGCTGTGTACACATGGTACAATTTGACATTTGATTTTGACTATTTAGTCAAAATCTGATAAGTATCGCATAAACATACTGTAGAACGGAGATAGAACATTTTTAAGCTTTCGATCCTGATCCAATGCAGATGTGCACTCCCATGCAGCTGAAATCAAAAAGCCAAATAGACAATGCAGCAATGACTATGAAGTGCAGATTGAATGTAAATAGTATGACTTGTATGTAAATAGCACATGAGTTAGCAAAGATTGCATAGCTAGCAAAGGAATCTCTCCATGTGTACACACCATAAACATGTTAAAAGCACAAAAATAAATAGGTACTTGTTTCCTAGCACGGCACCAGCGATAAAAATTGTATCCATCGGGACCCGATTTTTACATTGGAATCATTAATTCACAGATATTACGCCTCCCCTCGCCATTTGTCATGTAAAATATCCATAAGGGTGGGTATACAATGAAAAATCGGGTCCATTGGACCATTTAACATAGTTCCCTATGTAAAATCGCGTCCATCGCATCGGTCGCATCGCATGCCTTAACTTAAGGCATGCGATGGACGCGATGGACGCGATGGACGCGATATTTTAATTGTCGGGGAAAACGCTAAAAATAGTCCTAAAATCGCGTTGGTCGCGTCCATCACATACCTTAAGTTAAGGTATGCGATCACCTACGACGGGCGCCGTGCTAGGAAACAGGTACCGATAAATAATACACTTCGATATTTAATTCAACATCTAATAACAAAACAAAAAGCACAGTCATCATCATGAACAGGTAACATTTTTTCTCAATAACCTTAAACATAGCTGAAAAACTAGGCCAAATGGTAATACTGTAGTTACCAGCGTTCTGAATCACCAACAACTTTGGCAACATTGTATGCACTTAACATGAGAAGCAAAAAGACACACTAAAGTTGATTCTAGGAGATATGAAAATAAACCCCAATATGCAGTGTAATATCAGCAGCAAGGAGAACAGCACATGTCCCCGCCCCCATACACATCAATCACCCTGCTCGTTAGTCCCTGTGCAAGCTGCTCAGAGACTTCACAGCATGGAGGAACCCGTGCTGCTGATGTGACACCGGGATCTCCTTCAGTCCCAGACTGGCGGCATCCACTCAGACATCAGTGACCCGCAGCAGTCATATAACTCAGGGTAGGCTCTGTTTGCAGGCCCCCCTCCCCTCCCTGCGGCACCTCCGACCCCCCCTTCTCCCCCATCTGCAGCACCCCTGAAACCCCCTTCCCCATGCAGGTTCCCTTCTCTTGCTCACTCCTCATACTCTCCCTTCCACCATTTGCAGCACCCCTGAACCCCCCCATCACCCCCACTCCACACAGGTTTCTTTCTAATGCTAATTCCTCACATCCACCTTCCCCCATCCGCCGCACCCATCCCCCTCCCCCCTTGCCAAACACAGGTTCCCCTTGCCAAACCCTTCTCCTGCTCACTCCTCCCATCTCCTCTCCACCATGTGCAGCACCCGTGACCCCTTATACACATAAGTTACCTTATCCTGCTCACTCAACACACCCCCTCCCCTATCCACTGCCACCCCAACCCCCACCACACACAGGTTCCCTTCTCCTGCTCACTCCTCATATCCCCCTACCCCATCCGTCACACCCCCCTGACCCCCTCCACATACACAGGTTCCCTTCTCCTGCTCGCTCCTTACATCCCCTCTCCCCCATCTGTGGCACCCACAACCCCCCCCCCCCCTCCACCACACACAGGTTACCTTCTCCTGCTCACTCCTCACATCCCTGCTCCCCCATCCACAGCAGCCCCAAACCCCCACAGGTTACCTCACTCCTCCCACCCCCCATCCGCAACACCCCATCCTCCCTCCTCCCTTCTGCTTACTCCTCACATCCCCCATCCGAGCCACCCCCTCTCTTAAGGAGCATAGTAGTGACAATGTTGGCAGGGGGGCTCCTTTTAAGATTTTGCTATGGGGCCCACAAAGATCTAGTTACACCGCTGCCAATATGGGTACTTTAAAAAAAAAGACAATCCCATAAGTTTTTTTAAATGACTGAATATAAATAAAACTATAAAAAAAGCTTTAATTCTGTATGGATACTGATCCTTTCTTATATGAAATCTTATTGTGTGTTTGAGCCATTAGCTGGTAGAATCTGTGCTAATGCTGACATACAGGGTGAGATTTAATAGGATGAGAGATTCAGAAAATTAGAGATTTGGTAAGAAATCTCCAGTATTTTTTTAAGCAGCAATCATTTACACTGCAAAACCAGTTTGATTTTGCAGTGTAAATGATTGCTGCTTTAAAAAAACTGGAGATTTCTCACCAAATCTCTAATTTTCTGAATCTCTCATCCCAAATCTCACCGCCAGTATCAGTAAATCACTAAAATTCCAATGAATATGCACTTTCCTTATACGCAAATAACATTCATATAACCTTGACAGAGCCTTCACTATATTTTTGCTTTTGAAACAATATTTTGTGGACTTTCAAATTTTAACACAAACAAATAGATCAATAGTCCTCCTTTAAAACCTTAGCTATTGATGTCTTAAAACAAATTACCATTTTAAATGGAATTTTCTGCAATGCCTTTATATCATGAAACATTATAAAAACTCTATAATGAAAATACTGCAAATTGAATTCACTCTATTAGAAAAAAAACTTGAAGGACTGTAAATGCTATAATATATATTCCAAACTTTGCAATATGAATTCCTTCTTCTTCCATGCCAAAGCAAACAATCATGTGCAGATACTGTAGAAATTGAGAAATTAAATTAGAGGTGAGTGGGCTTGGTTCTCAGAGAACCAAGTCCACCCAAACTTCAGGGATATGACGGGATTTGTTTATCTGACTGCTTCAGATCCCATAATAATGTCAAATGTCATCCTTCCACTGTTGGATCTTGCAGAAATCAATGGGCTGACTGCTGATTGGATGAGAGAGTCATCTCTCCTGGCTCTCAGCAGCAGCCTCTGGTGTCCCTTTTTGGACACCAGAGGCTGCTGCTGAGAGCCAGGAGAGATGACTCTGAGACACCAGAGCCTGCTGTTGCACTGAAAGGCAGTGAGAGAGCACTGTGTAAATTGCAATGCTCGGACTATCATCATTCTCGCAAACAACAGGCATTTGTTGTCGGTGAGACCCTCTTGCCTGCTGTTACACTAATACCCCTTTCAGACCGCACATATTAACCGTTATATTGCCGTTTTTTTACCGTTTCAAAACGGTAATATGTGCGGTCTGAAAGGTGCAGAGTGATTTTACCGTTTCCAAAAAAAAGGTTTTTGGAAACGGTAAAAAAGGAGGGTCCTACCCGTTTCAGACCCGTTTATTTGGTGTCTAGAACGGGTCTGAAACGGTATTCCCTCCTCCCCCCCTGCCCCAGTGCAGGGAAGGGAATGATCGTGCTGGGGGCAGAGGGTCCCTGCAGTGTATATTATATTAGTGGCGGGGTCCCTACAGGGAGTGGGAACTAGTTGTTCTCACAGCTGCCCTGTAGTACACCCAGTGCCTCTGATCGTGCAGGATCCCTGGTAGCATCCCCCGCATATCTCGGACAATTGTCCGGGGCAAGAGTGGGGGGGGGGGGGTGCTGCTACTGCTGAAGGTGAGCGGGGACGGGCGGCTGAGGCTGGGCTGAGGGCGGCTGTCTGCCCCTTCAGCCTGCAGGTATCGGAGCGGGGGCGGCTGCTACCTCCTGCAGGTATCGGAGCAGGGGCGACTGCTACCTCCAGCAGGATCCCTGGCAGTATCCCCCGCATCTCTCGGACAAGTGTCCGGGGCGAGAGTGGGGGGGGGCGCTGCTACTGCTGGAGGTGAGCGGGGACGGGTGACTGAGGCTGGGCTGCGGGCGGCTGTCTGCCCGTCAGCCTGCAGGTATTGGAGCGGGGGCGGCTGCTACCTCCAGCAGCCGAGTGCGGGCAGTGGGCTGCGTGAGCCCGGTGTGGATGTCCCACTGCCTCCGAGGGGGGGGGGGCTGTGCTGCTTCCCAGGGGTGCCTGTCCTGGAAAGGCTGCTTCCCGGGGGTGCCTGTCCGGGGGGTGGTGCAGGGAGGCGGCTGTCGGGTGTGTGTGTAGAAAGGCTGCTTCCCGGGGGTGCCTGTCCGGGGGGTGGTGCAGGGAGGCGGCTGTCGGGTGTGTGTGTGTGTAGAAAGGCTGCTTCCCAGGGGTGCCTGTCCGGGGGGTGGTGGTGGGTAGGGTAGAAAGGCTGCTTTACCGTTTTTACTATTGCTTTCACACCGCAAACCTGCTTTAGACCAGGTATTTACATGCGGTGTGAAAGGGGTTAAACTTGCTCTGACCCGTTTTAAAAACCGTTTTAAATACCTGGTCTGAGCAGGTTTTGCGGTGTGAAAGCAGCATAAGTTACACTAAGTGCGCTATTTGTGTATCCAAACCACACAGCATCCAACCTGAACTGTATCTAACCTGAACTGTAAACTTTACTGTATCCATCCCTCACTGCAACCTGCACTGTGCCCAACCTGCTGTGTAATATGCACCGTATCTGCCCCACTTTGCATTCAAATAGCATTGTATCTGATAGCACTGTGTGTTCTGTACTGTAACCCACTCAATATTTTACTGTGTGTCTCAAACTATTCCACACTGTACCCTGCAATTACAGAACACTGTTTTTACGGTTGATGAGATCATGGGGAGCTGGTCAGTGGAAAAGCCGATTGAACAGGTTTCACAGGGCAGCCATCAGTGGTCCAGGCCCCCCAGGAGGGAGGTACTGACTGGGCACTGAGTTGTTGATATTTTTACACATAGTTTAGGGTTTTTCCTTTGCTGTGTGAAAACTACTACTACTTTTGAGCAATAATATTTCTTGAGCAATAATATTCCACATACAATCTCTAGTAATATTCCGTGTTGGATTGTTGTCTATTGAAAGTTCTTGCAAGTTGGTTTGATTGGTAATTGCTAATAAATTATTAATTTTCTTAATATTTTAAACATAAATAACTGTTGTGTGTTTGTGCTGCTCTGCTGTTGCTTAGCCAACCAGCCTTATCCTGTGTTGGTGAACAATATTGTGAGCTGTGAGGTGGTGAAAATTGAGTGAAAAGAAATGTTATTGGGGTTAATAATAGGGTGCTTGTTTTCTAGCACGGTGCCCAGATTTGCTAAGTATTCAAATGTAGTCGCATCGCATAACGCATAGTACTAGCATGCGATGTGATGCGATTTTCACTAATGAATGTTCTTAAATTATTTATGCAACATTAGTCAAATTTGTTAGGTAAATTAGGGGTAGATTTATGAAAGGGTAATCAGGGGAATCTGCGCTATCCCCGTGCGTTATTGCAGGGGATAGCGCTTCCCCTGATCTATGACACCCGCCGAGCGGGTGTCTTTCATGCGGCGGTGCGGGGCAGGAGGGATAGCGCAGCTACGATATTTCGTGCTGCGCGCCTGCCTCCTGCCTAATTTATGAACGGTCAGCATCGCTGACCGTTCCGCCGCCTGCAGCTGTCGACTTCGACAGCTGCAAATGGCGATGCCCTATGCCTACAGCAGGGACAGCGCTGTCCCTGCTGCTGGCTCTGAGCTGCGAGATCCCGCGCATGCGCAATGAGCCAGCCGGGGGAGAAGCAGACAGTGCGTCAGTGTTAACTGACGCGCTGTCAGCTGGAGGGGACATCGCCAGAGGGGGGTGTTAGCGCTCCCCCGCTTTGGCTGGCAAGATGTTGATACATCTTGTCGGTGTCCCCTCCTGCTTCGCCTCGCTATAATAAATCTACCATTTAGTTATTAGTTAACACATGTCATCATTACTGTGTCAGCTGTATGAATGTGCAGGTGTGAATGTGTTCCTAAAACACCAGCACTATCCACGCCACCCCGAAGCGTGGCAAGCGCAGCGGATCGCATCCTCGTACCTTTTCATACCCCCACTATCCATGTCGGCGTCGAGTTGATTTTATATATTGTGGCGAGCAGAGCATGCCATCGAGCCCGAAGCGTGGCGAGCGTACAAGGATTACTTTACATGTATTCCACTGCGCTCGCTATTTGCTTAGTGGGCGCCATGCTAGGAAACAAGTAGCAATAATACCATAGAAATAAACAAAAAAGACAGAAATTATGTGGATTTAGCAGCATACAGATCCAAAATAAAAACATGCGCAAAATAAAGTAGTATAAAAATTTAAACCAAAACATTGGGGTTGGCACACAACTCTAAATTAAATATGTTCACCTGATTTAGAGGTGTATGCTGCTGTTCCCACTATTGGGTCTGTAGCCAGAGTCACAGCTGTGATAATGTGCAAATGCATAAAACCTGACCATCTCTCATCCTAACCTACTGTTTATGCCCACTTCATTCCCTTCTGTGTCACCCCAGTCTGTCTAACACTCCCCTTTTAGAATGTAAGCTCTCACGAGCAGGGCCCTCTCTCCTCATGTGCCTTTCTTAGAATATATAAACCTCTGCGACCCTGATGATTGCTTCGGTGTCCTGTCCCCTGATGCAACTATCCATATTAACCATGTACTTGTCCTAAACTGTCTTGTGCTGTAATTCGTTATGTGATTTTGCCCATAACTATGCTCTGTAAAGCGCTGCGTAATTTGTGTGCGCTATATAAGAAACTGTTAATAAATAAATAAATAAATGCTTGAATCAGATTTTGCATGGTGTAGACATCTGTATGTGAATGTGCAAGGACTGAAACACCTACTTTCAGCACCTCTGCAGCTATAATACTGTAGTGATTCTTTAGACATCACCATCGGTGCAGAATTGTGCACATTTTCAATTCCTGCTCCAATTCGGTGCAATTTTGTCTTAAAAATTATATTTTTGTGCTCAGAGTCACTTTAAGAGAGAAAGGGTCTGTGTGCAGGTTACAGTTGGGCCTTCTCCTACAGTTGGGCGTTCTCCTGACATAGAAAATGGCACTGTGGCAGCCTTCTGCACATTCACAGGTCTCATGAGACATGGTGCCCATGTCGTGTTACCAGGGACATCTCTATTGCACATGAGCAAATCAAAATGGCTGTGGCAGATATTTTGCCAGGGTGTGGGCCCCCTGACCCAGGGGGCCTGTGTGCACCACTCATCTTGTACCTATTACAAATATGCCAGTGCTTGAAGTGATTGAATATTGTAACAGTAAATCAGACCCATAGGGGGATAATTAAATTATGCTGTGTTCTCATTGCCGCCCCTGCAAAATCCCAGGTTTTTCTTGCCAGATTTTTGGGGGGGCACAGAGCTTGTCAGCTCAACAGACCCCCTTCACACTGCACCTCAGACCCGGGAATTTCCCGTGTCTGCCCCTTTCACACTGCTTTCCATGGTCTGCCTTCCAACAAGGGTGTGGAATGTAATAGCAGCTGTGATTGGGTGTTGTGAAATTTGTACAAATTGCTGTGATAGGCTGTTTAAAAGCAGCTTTTATTGGCTGGCTAAAGATGATGTCACATATCACATGACTACATCCCCCAATGAGCTCGTTTTTGAGTAAAAAACCCGGGTCTGTCCTGTTCACACTTCCATACACCCGTGTATTACTCAGGAAAAACCCTGCAAAAACCCGGGTGTAATTGCAGGGGCATAACACCCAGGAATTTCACAAAGACCCTTTCACACTGAGACAGGACACAGGAATTTTCAGCTTGCCCCGGGAAATACCCGGGTTTTTGCGGCAGTGAGAACGGGGTATAAGCCATGGGACTTACTGCAGGCTTTAACAGCTTAGTGGATTTCCCCATCAGTGTTTCTTAACGTGTTGCGTATATATATCTAGAACAATGCTAAATACCATAAATCTCCTGCTTATGTAATTAAATAAAAACAAAGGGTCTGAAGTATTATTAATGTATAGCAGGGGTGGTCAAACCTGTCCTCAAGATCTACCAACAGTTTTTGTTTTTCAGGCAACCTGTGGATCTATAGTAGGAATGAATGCAGCAGGTTTGAAAACGTGACAGTTAGTAATGACTGCAGCTGTGCACCAGCTAGGTGATCTGGAAAACGTGGACTGTTGGTAGACCGGTTTGGCCACCCCTGATGTACAGCATTATTAAAAAATTTGCACAGGCCCTGTGTTTTGGTTTCTGTTTGAAATCATCATCATGCTTTTGCTCTGGTTTTGCAAATACCCCCCCCCCCCCCCTCAACTTTGGTTTTGATTTTGGGTTCAGTTTTGGATTTGGTGTTCAGTTTGGGTTTTGACAAAAACAATAAAAACAGATGAAATCATGTAACTTGGACCTTCTTTTGTTATAGATTGTTAACATCAATCACAATCATTTACCTTCATTACCAGCCAATGTTCCCACCTCACCATACACTCTTCTGAGTGAAATGTCACCTTACATCAAGAGAGAAGGACAATCCCAAACTTACAATTTATTTTTAATTCAAATTACAAACTCAGGCGAAGACCCACAGATTCCAAAATGATCCATTCCAGGACTTGATTCTAATTGAATCCACAAAGGTCGGGTGTGTTCAGTTTTCAACTAACTGAATTGCTAATCTTTAATTAATACATGTGTGGTAAACAAATGTCAATATTCAGAATGCATAAAATATTTAGCTTTGAAAATCCACTGCTTAGTAGACTTCAATCACACAATTGCAGTGCACTTTGATTACCTTAAATCATAGGCCTTTTTAGGTGAAAATACTGTAGCTCTGGAAATGATTAGTTTATATACATGAAAGAAGCTGAGGCTTTAAATGTTTGTAAAATGTGAATTGACACTTCTGTTATGCAAGGGAAGAAAAATACAGTGCTAATGCGCACTCCACAATAATAATAAACTCTGCTATCTCATATTGGGGCAGATGTATTAAGCCTGGTGAAGTGGAGATAAAGTAGAAGGAGTTAACACACCAGTCAATCAGCGATGTTTGAAAAATTATAGTTAGGAGTTGATTGGTTGGTGCAATATCCCCTTCTTTTTTATCTCCACTTTATCTCTTCACCAGGCTTAATACATCTGCCCCATTGCGCAATATTGAGATTCTTGTTATATTTATTGGACAAAAAATATTAACCCACCAATCAGCAGTTTGAATCTGGGGAGCAGGACCTCAAAAATGCTGGTGAAAGACAACCACTCCAGGGCAGCACACAAGTGTAAGTGAATTAATAAGAAAGAAGCAAAATGGTAGAAAGTATAATATTAGTAAAAAATAATAAGAATTAGTGCTAAATAAATGTTATTGTGTGCCACCCCAAGGCAACCCAGTGACACCAACTGAAGAGATACCACTCCCCAACTTCATCCCTAAAACATACCATCCTTGTGCCTTCAGTTTCAATTAACAGTCTTTGAATACTAGAGACCAAACTGGTATAAACCATTCAAAATATGTGGTTGTGGTTCTATAGCATTCTGTGGGAATTGTGAATATTCCCAATTAAAAAGCTCAAAAAAGTTCTACTTAAAGAGTTTATACCCTTGTAACTATCGTTATTGTAGACTATAGTCAACAGTAGTATATTTTTTTCCATTGAGGAACCTTATTTATCTCTTTGCCCATGCTTGCACTTGTGCAGCACAATAGGTGAAAATGTCCATTAGGCAAGCAGGCTTTGTATCCAAAAGTAAAGTGATAGCATAATCTGAATACACATTTTTTCTAAAAAAAATTTCTTTGAACCTTTGAAAAAAACCTAATGGAATTGAACTTGATTTGTGGGACAAAATGTAGTTCCATAGTTCCAGAAACATAATATTCTTGATATAGAATGAGGTTACATCCTGGTGGTTAGGATACCATCGTTTAGAATACCTATGCTGGTATCCTAGTGCTGCAACATTTCAGGATGCTGATGACAGAATACTGACAGCAGGCATCCTGATTGGTAAGTACTGTATGAGAGGCTTGCTAGCATACGGCCAGGGGAAGGGGGGTTAGGTTTAGGCACTAGTGGACAGACTTAGGTTTAGGCTGCGGGTAGAGTGATGTTGTGGGGAGGGGGGGTTAGGTTAAGGCACCAAGAAGGGGGAATTAGGGTTAGGTGGCAGGTTGCAGGGATTAGGTTTGGGCACTAATGGGAGGGCTAGTGTCAGGCTGTGGGAGTGGGAGGGTTAGGCTCCCACTCCCTCATCAAAGGATTACAACCAATCATTTACTGCTTATACCACATACCTCCATCCAGGCTGAATCTTCTGATTCAGGTCTCTCCATTATGGTCTCTTAACCCCCAAAACACCACCCACTTTAACATAGACAACCATAGACAATATAGAAAACTCTTTGCTGACTGGGTAGAACAGGCAGCTTTCTTACAATTACAGTTATTTTCTTCTCTGCTGTAATGTTTGTTTACTGTGATTTACTTTCCACTATTTCATTAAACAAAATAAAATATGAAATGCATTTGATGAACTGTATAAAATGTTTAATTTCAAAGAATCATTTGAAGTAGATTTTGAGAACATTTAATGAAGACTGAGGCTGTGAGATTCAGCTCTGTAATGTGAGTGTAATAGTTCTACAGCAGTTTCAAGATAAATTTGAGTCAGGTGGAAGGAAGTGAAATCTTATCAATATAAACATACTCTTCTTTCTCATTTATTCCATCCAACTCTCATCATCAATGTCATTCCAAATTACATTCAGATAAAATATTCCCTGCTTCACTGAACGGTTTCACCATGATTGGTGCAGAGGATTAGACGAAAAACTTACAAATGATAAAGAAATTCCAAGTTTGATTAGTCTGGGCAGGAAAGTGCTGATGTGCAGAACATTTTAAGCTGGAACATTAAAAAACACATTTTTTTTCAAATGTTGGTATTAAACAGAACTGCCATCTAAATAAAACAGATTCTAATCTAGAACTTCATATTAAATAAATTAGTTTCTTTACTATTAAGATATATTGAAGTCTCACTCATGACCACCTCAGTATTAGAAGTTGACTATGCTATCAATACAGCTGTCAAAAGCACAAAATGCTGTGTTCACAGTTTAGAATTGCAAAAGCAGGCAACACTTTTGCAAATGGTAAGGAGAGTGTGTAGAGAACATTATTTAAAGAGCATCACGGCTCTGTTAAATATCATACCCTCCATTATTTTACAAGGAAATGTGAATGGTGATTAAACAACAATAAAAAATAAAGCAAATGTAAATAAAAGCAAATAAAATATACATGTTATAGCTTACTTGTCCAGGATGTATAAGCGCTAGGTGGTATGTGTGTGGATGTGCCATCATGTATAGTGTCACCAAACTCTAGGACCGCCCACTTTGCAAGAGAATTATGCAGAAGGCTTGAGAGTTGTCTTGAGAGTTGGCTTGCAGAACCACTGCTTGTACATGGAGGAGGTTTATTGTGGATTTATGGAGGTGATGTTAAAGTATGCCAGGTACTTATGAGTTATCTGGGCGCCCGATTTTTTGATTGTATGCCTTAAGTTAAGGCATACAATCAGATGCGATGCGATATCGCATCGCATCGCATCGCATGCGACCATCGGATGCGATGACCCGATTTTTCCATAGGAATCAATGTTAAAATGGACTGAGTCCATTTTAACATGGAATTCAATGGGAAAAGGGGTCCTTTTCATACCTCTACTATCCAAGTGGGCATGGAGTTGGATATAAACCTGTGGCGAGCGTAGCGAGCCACCGAGCCCGAAGCGTGGCGAGCGAAGCGAGCCCCGCGAGGGGACGGTATTCTGTGTCCCCTCGCGGGGCTCGCTACGCTCGCCACGCTTCGGGCTCGGTGGCTCGCTACACTCGCCACAGGTTTATATCCAACTCCATGCCCACTTGGATAGTAGGGGTATGAAAAGGACCCCTTTTCCCATTGAATTCCATGTTAAAATGGACTCAGTCCATTTTAACATTGATTCCTATGGAAAAATCGGGTCATCGCATCGCATCGCATCGCATCCGATGGTCGCTTGCGATGCGATGCGATGTGCCCGATCCGACCCGATTTAGAAATCGGGCGCCCAGTTAACTCACAAGTACCGTATGCCATCTGTAGTGGTGCTAGTTAGTCAGCAAGATGTACGGATGTTTTAGCAAAGGTAGTGCTTTTTTAAATGAAATTGGTCATTGCATTGAGAGTCCTTGAATGGACTACTGTACATGGACTAATGTTCTTCTTCTTTTTCATTTATTTTGGGGTAAAAATACAAGATGATTGCATTAAACAATATGGATGAGATTTAATAGGATGAGAGATTCAGAAAGTGAGAGATTTGGTAAGAAATCTCAAGTTTTTTTTAAAGCGGCCATCATTTACACAGCAAAACTAGTTTGATTTTGCAGTGTAAATGATTGCCGCTTTAAAAAAAACCTGGAGATTTCTTACCAAATCTCTCACTTTCTGAATCTCTCATCCTATTAAATCTCACCCTATGTTTTTAGACATATAACCACTTGGACCAGTAAACGCAAACACAAAAAGTTTAAACAGAATAAAAAGTAAGCAAAAGAAAACCATTTTAAACCAAAATATAGCAAAATATCAAATAAAAAGATACACTGTACAGGTATCTCATTCGAACTTCTATGCTTCATGGATACTTGTGGTGACGCATGCCAAGCATTACTCTCCACCTGTATACTTTAGGTCAAAGATATGCTGCAGACAACAAGGGACTCATCAACTAAGCTCCAAATTGTTCTTGGTATGGATGTTAATGTATAAGACTTGTATAATCTCCTTAACGAGAAATATATGGTCCTCAGATGTGTTGTTTTACCCAGAACAGACAAAATACACAGATACTCTATAGTTCACACCAGTGGTGGGCTGGGCGGGGGGGCAAGGTGCTATGTGCCCCCTGGGCGCTTTATAGATTAGTGCCACAGGCCCCCATAAGTTCTAAAAAGGTGTATTGTTCTCGTGATACAGCCGTGGAGGATAGGGGTAAGACACTAGGAATCAGCCTGTGACGATCACACTCTGCTTCTGGCCTGTGCGTTCCACCTGCTTCCCATTAGTGCCGGCATCGAGATCAGGTAATAGTGTCTGTACAGGGGGAGCGGACTGTGGTGTCCTGTTATTATTCAGGGGGAGGAGCCTGTGGTGTCCTGTTATTATACAGGGGGAGCAGCCTGTGGTGTCCTGTTATTATACAGGGAAGCAGCTTGTGGTGTCCTGTTATTATACAGGGTGAGCAGCCTGTGGTGTCCTGTTATTATACAGGGGGAGCAGCCTGTGATGTCCTGTTATTATAAAGAGGGAGCAGCCTGTGGTGTCCTGTTTATTTTATTATACAGGGGGACAGCCTGTGGTGTCCTGGTATTATTATACTCTAGTATGTATATATAAAAGAAAAACCTCCATTTAATAAATGCACTCTTACTTATGGGCCAGTGCTCTGGACTTGCCCCCCAGGCTAACAGTTGCTACCAGGACCTGGTTCACACAGGTATGTGGTAAAGGACCTAAGTATATACACACCATATCTTTCAGGCAGTGGTGCAAGTAGAAAAAACGACTTAGTGGTACTGTGCTGTGCGCCGCTAAATTGGGCGTGGTCAGTTGCGTGGTCATATGACACTAGCGGGAGTGGCTGGAATATTGCATGCCAAAGGCACGCGGCCAAAATTTACACAGTAATGCCTGTTACGCGTCACAAACCCAATACATATGACCCATGCCATAATGCCCATTACACATTATGCCCCACACCATAATGCACACTGCACTGCTGCCGCACAACTGATGCCCATTACTAATAAGCCACCACCATTGCCCCCACTACTGTGCCAGGCATGTGTCCACTTTGCCAGGCCTGTGTCCACTGTGCCAGCAGCAGAACTTACTGTTGTTGTTCCTGCTGGTAAAGGAGAATCCGGGACTGGCTGCGCTGGCAGGCTCCTCCGTTCCGTCTCCTCCCTGTTCCTGGGGCTGGGCTGTCAGCAGATCAAAGCTCACAAGCCAGCTCCTGATTGGCTGCCGGCCTGTTAGCTCTGATTGGCTGACGGCCCAGTCAGTCACAGGGATACTCAGTGAGGGGAAGGAGGGGTGCGCGATGCACTCTCCTTCCCTCAGAAATGGAAGCGGCGGGGGACAATGGAGGGAGGAAAGGACGGGCGGACAATGGAGGGAGGGACGGACTGACCCGCGGGCGGACTGATAAGTGGACGGGCGCATGCAGGCTGCAGTGGTTGAGCCAGAAATCTGATTTAAATTTTTTTTTCTTAATGACAGCAGGGGGGCACGAGGTGGTATGGCGTACCTACAACATATTTCTTAAAATGACGCCGTACCACACCGTACCCCCTTACTTGCACCACTGCTTTCAGGGTAATCAAAGGTCTACAAGACAATGAAAATATTTAAAGCACATAGGTCTATGTGTCAGTAAATATAAAACATCCTAAACATGCAACATAGGTGGAAATCAGGTTAAAAGTGAGGAGTTCAGGGAATACCAATAAAGTGTTTCAGATAGAGATGTGCGGGTTCGGTTGTTTGAAACCTGAACCCGCCAAAACTTACTGATTCCATGTAAATTTGAACCATTTCTCCAGACTGGCAGCAGTGCCCCACAGAGCTCAACTCTAATACATTGCAGGGCAGTAGTAACCTTACCGGGTACTCTAACTGCCTGCAGTGTGTGTGTGTGTGTGTATATATATATATATATATATATATATATATATATATATATATATATAGAGAGAGAGAGAGAGAGAGAGAGAGAGAGAGAGAGAGAGAGAGAAAGAAGAAAGAGGACGCACTCTCCAGGTTTTTAAATCAATGCAAATAAAATCAGCTGGTTCCTACAGCCACCTGCTGTGTGGTCCATGCTGTGCCCTTATATTTGATGTCCTTGCTGTGAAACTCCTGATGAAGGTCCTTGTATGGACTGAAACGCAATGTTACGTTGAGTATATCAAGTTACTTTATTGTTTATGATTGCATTGATTTAAAAACCTGGAGAGTGCATCCTTTTTCTTCTATATACATGAACTTGCCTGTCCGTTCTGGATGACACCCTAGGAGTTACATAATGCTGGATGGAGTGCGATCTTGTACTATACAAATATATATATATATATATATATATATATATATGCTAATGGCTGACCCTAAAGTTCCGGGACCCCAGAAAAAACACAATAGGCATCACCCCTCGGACTTACAAACTTGTATTTAAAGGTGCAATACAGAAGACACCATCAGCAATGTCGAAAGGCCATTTCAATGTCTACTGACCCATGTTCAACTGCAGTTCACATGGAAGCCTTCTCCACTTTGGGCTTCAAAGTTCTCATTTGAATATTTGCTACTTCCACAAAGATTTGCACCTGCAGCGGATCCACCTGGGCCCTTAGTGACAGGTGCACAGTGCAAAGACAAAAGACAGTGTTAAAACTTGCTTACCGCATTAAATAGTATGGAGGTAAGAGTGTGTCAATGCTACTTGCCTGCTCTGGCCACGACACTTCTGGGTCACATAATCAGGCTGAACAACTACCATTGGGGTCTAGGTTGGATACCATTTAGCCACCAGTATACTCCAGCTTACTCATAATCGGTTTGTACAGCATGCCATTTTGGTCAGCTATTGATACTGTACTTAGTTTTAAGAAGGGCCAGCGGTGTAGCTAGGTGCCACTGTGCCTGGAGCAAGGGCATGTTTCGCACCCCCCCTTCGATTTGTAGTTGGCGGGGTTCTTACGCAGCAAAAAGGGGGCGTGGCCTAACATACCACACACCGTAATGCCCATTGAACATTTTAGCAAACTTTGTAATACCCATTACACATAAAACATTCCGTAATGCCAATTACACATAAGGTCACACATGATGACCATTACATACTATATAACAAACCGTAATGCCCACTACATACTATATAACAAACCGTAATGCCCATTACATACTATATAACAAACCATAATGCCCATTACACATCTGACACATAATGTGCCACTTACCTACATGCTAGGAACTTCATGCTCAATTCCAGGGGCTTCATGCTCGATGCCAAGGGGCTTCATGCTCGTTGCCAGGGGGAACTAAAATTGCTCGTTGCCAAGGGGGACTAAAATTGCTCATTGCCAAGGGGGACTAAAATTGCTCGTTGCCAAGAGGGGCCATATTTGCTCATTGCCAAGGGGGACTAAATTTGCTCGTTGCTAAGGGGGACTAAAATTGCTCGTTGCCAAGGGGGGGCGGCAAATTTGCTTGTTGCCAAGGGGGACTTAATTTGCTTGTTGCCAAGGGGGACCTCCTCACCCCACCTCCCCACCTGCTCCCTGCTCTGCGTGGCTAAGCTGCCCCTGTCCACGGCAGCTATTTTCAACTAAGTCTCCCGCCATCTGCAAACAAGCATGTTTTATAAGAAAACAGACCGTAATACTATATTACAGGGAGAAAGTCATCATCCACTACCATTAAAAAATGCTTTGCCATTTTCACAGTTTTTGAGAATTATACGCATCTGCAGTGATCCCGCTGACACACTGGCACAAATTGATGCCATGCTACTAAAATTCCTGAAGAGAGGCTACCATCACAAAACGCTTATGAAGGCTAAAAGAAAAGCCTTAGCCATCTCCAGACAAGAGGCATTGACACCAAAAGTCCAATCGGAAAACCAGAGCAAGATTGTATGGCCACAGGACTATAGTACCATCAGTAAAGAACTTATGAAATCTGCTAAAGCTTCCTGGCCCATTGTATCCGGTGACCCACAATTAAAAAGCTTGAAAAACTCTACCATCTTACCTTCGTATCGGAGAGGAAAAAATCTTAAAGATGCGCTCATCCACAATGATGTTACAGGGATGGATATAGTCAGACCAAGTCACTTCTTAACTAAAAAGCCTGGTAATTATCGCTGCACAGGCTGTGCAACATGCAGTACCATGGAAATTGGGGACACTTTTAGACACCCGGCATCTGGCAAGATTTTTTAAATCAAATACCCCCTCACTTGCTCCAGCCGATATGTGGTATACCAAATTCGCTGTCCGTGTGGATTACTATATATTGGTAAAACCACCAGACAGCTGAAAGAATGAATAGCGCTACACCGGTCACATATACGTGCTGCATTGGAAGGAAAACCTATGGATCAGGCGGTTGCTAGGCACTACAGAGACTTTCATCACTCCATCTCCAACATTAAGTGTAAGATGATTGACTGGGTACCTCCCAATCGCAGAGGAGGAGATAGAGGAAAAATCCTGCTTCAGCGAGAGACTCTTTGGATTTACAAACTACAAACCATTCATCCCTCTGGCCTTAATGAAATGTTATCTTTTGCCCCTTTCTTATAGCTTCACCCTTTATCATAGAGTCCAATTGCTATTTTAGCTAATGCATACTGTCCGTATATTATGGTGCTTCATTATTATAATGTCCGTATATAGAGCCATTATTATTGCCGCACAACTCAGAGTTTCAACTCCAATGTGCATGGTTTGCGTATATACAATAACAGTTACTGCCTCTCTCTTGGTGTACCTATGGACCTAAGTTCTCTTGTCTTGACAAAGGCCCTATATGGGTCGAAACGTCGACTTGCAATATGACCACTGAATAAAAGTGACTGACTTTTCTGCAATGGTGAGTGCCTCCGCTTTTCATTAAGCACCTGCAATTATATATATATATATATATATATGACCCATGATGTCATGTCTTGGCGCCGGGAGGAGACGTCGGCGTGGACGCCAGGCTCAACGGAAGGGGATAAAGGTATGTCTTTTATCATTGTACCCCTGTCTATTTGCACCTTGATAAAGAGGCACACGGCCTCGAAACGTTGGTAATGCATCCAGTCTTCTGGTGATTTTTTCTGTTTCTTAATTACGAGTGCCGCCGCCGCCCAGTCCTGTGTACCCCAAGGTCCTCTTGGGTTCTTTCCCACGGAAGGCACCGTACATCATTGCTCTGATTCTCAAGCAGCCATTGTTGGAGTGCCGCCTCACCATATCGACATATTGTTGGAAGTCGACGTATCCCGTCTATTCCCTCTTGCGGGCACCCACTACTGCAAAGTTACCCACAGCTTTTCCCTTTCCGGGAGTTAGCAGTCCACACACATTGGGTGATCAGTACACCCGAGTGGACCTATCACAGAACGCTCACTGTTCATCGCACAGAAGCGCAGTGTCGACATGGAAACGTCTACCTTTGCCGCAGATCTAGCGGCTACAGCCCAAACCCGTGTTGAGCTCACACATGGGGCAATCTTCAGCTATTCTGATTCTGAATATGAAAAGCTGTTGTTCAAAGATGACGTCAGCTCCAAGGAAACGCCGTTGGATAATATTCATTTGTATCATGAATTACTCAACCTTAAAAGAAAGGAAACGGACTATTTTTATCATGGCCTTACGCTGTCTGATTATATTAGGGAGAAAAAAATCCCCCGGGGGTTCCGTATCAAAAACGTACCCACGCTGGGGAGATACAACATCCCCTTTTGCAGAAAATGGACATCTATTTTGAATAAATGTTCGTTTGACTTAATGTTAGCCGTGATCGAAGAAGTCACGAGAGAACTAACAGAGATCCGTTCCAAGATTATCACCTGTGAATCAACGCACATTCCCACCCTGAATTTGGACACAGGGGCAAAATGGATGGAAAAATTGTCGGGCCAAGTTGAAAAATATAAAAAAGATCTTATTGCCTACAAAAAAAACAAAAAAGATCGTGTCAACATTGATTACGACCGACATTTGGTCTACCCCTGGTTGACGGGCGGCGACGGGTCGACGAAACCCTTCAGACGTAGAACCTTCCAGCGGTTCAATCGCAATGTCAGAGAAACTGAATCATCTCGCGAGGATGCCTCATCGGCTAGTGAAACTGACATCGCATCAACCTCTAGGACCCGCATCCCTTTAGGTGTAAAGACCAGAAACCAACTAGCACGCGGGCAAGACCCTTCACCCGACGCGGGGGGCAAAACAAAAGGCAACACCCAGAAGGGGCGAAAGGGGAAGAAAACCAAATAGGTGCCAATACCATCTTCAATCTGTCCTCTAGAACATTGACTGTCACTGAGACTCAAGTTCTTTCGAAAGGGTTGAGCTTCGTGCCAACCACCAGGACAGACCCTTTCCAAATTAAAGTTGAGCAATTCAGACTCAACAGACAATTAAAACTCAAAGAGTTTTTCCAAGATAAACCTGTCCAACCCCCAGCTGTATGCATCCCCCGAAAAATTGCCAAAAAATCCAAATTCGACCCACTTTCCAACAATGCGTCGATTAAAACGTTCTGTCGACGCATTGAACAAGAAACTTCGCAAGCATTGACACAAAAAGCCAATATCCGTTCCAATTTCTCGGCTGAGGAATGGAAAGCGTTGAAATCTCTTAGTGATGACACCTCCATCACGTTCCGTGCAGCGGACAAAGGTGGCGGATTGGTGATACAAGATTCAAAGGATTACTTAAAAGAATTATCCAGACAACTGGCTGACCATTCCACCTACCGTCTCTTGCCGAAAGATCCTACCTTTGAGTATAAACAAGAACTTGATCGCATCTTGGAAGGTGCACTCAATGATGGCAGCATTGACCACACTATCAGAGACGCTCTGACTACTCCCTTTCCGATTGTTCCATTGATGTATTTGTTGCCAAAAATACATAAAAACAGCAGGGAGCCTCCGGGGAGACCCATTATCTCTGCCCGGGGCTCTCTGTACCAGACAATATCGATCTTCCTGGACTCGTTCTTACAGCCCTGTGTACAGGAGAGACCGTCTTACCTTAAAGACACTAACGCTTTGTTATTAAAATTGGCTGCCCTCAAGGAAATACCCAGGGATTGCTGGCTGTGCACTGTGGACGTCGCAAGCCTCTACACATGTATCCCACATGAGGGGGGGCTTGCGGCGGTCCGTGCACTAATTACCGACAATCCTTGCTATAAGGGACCCAACATTGATTTGTACATGCAATTACTCCAACTAACTCTTCAACGGAATTATTTTATGGCAGACAATCAATACTACCTGCAGCTGTGCGGCTGTGCGATGGGGTCCTCAGTGGCCCCATCGCTGGCCAACAGTTACATGTTCCAGGTTGAACAACAGGCACTTTTTGCCGACCAGGAGATCAGCAGACATCTGTTGCTATATACTAGGTATATAGATGATCTGCTGATCTTCTGGACAGGCTCTAAAGAGAGGTTCGAGGAGGTCATTGTTAATCATAATGCATCTAACTCTGCGGTAAAATTTACCCATGTCATTGACCAACAAAGCATTGTGTTCCTTGATGTCAAAATCACCATAGTAAACAACAAATTGGTTACATCGTTGCACTGCAAAGACACAGACCGCAACAATTTATTGTTAGCAACTAGCCATCATCCTCCCCCCCTAAAAAGGGGACTGCCCCTATCCCAAATGCTAAGGGTGCGCAGAATCGTCAGTGATCCCACTGAGATCGAGCAAGCCCTAAACCAAATGGTGCATAAATTTCTAGCCAGGGGGTATTCCAAAGAGGCTCTCTTAAAAACAAAAACTAAAGTTATCAATATGACCAGACATCAAGCACTACAGGCATCCCCTAAAAACAAGGGAGACAACAGTCTCATTTGGGTCAACTCATTCCATCCAGCCAGTACTGAAATCAGTAAAATCACCAGAAAAAACTGGCCCTTAGTAAATACTGACCCTGCCCTACATTCCCTGCAAAATAAAAAACTCATGTGTGCTTACACACGGGGTAAGAACATTAAAAACTTTTTGGTTAAAAATGACATTACCACACCTTCCATCCAACGACCCACCTTCCTAGGCACCCCAAGAAATGGGTGCTTTAAATGTAGTGGGTGCACTACATGCAAATTTATGACCCCGGGTGATACCTTCTATCACCCATTCTCTGGACGTCCAATAAAAATTCGACAAAGAGTGTCCTGTACTTCTGATTTTGTAGTGTACCTCATTAGCTGTCAATGTGGCCGACACTATGTCGGCAAGACAGTACGCACATTCCGAGAGAGAGCAGCGGCACACAGGTCCGCTATAAAGAGTGCTTTGGCCACTGGAGTGAGCGAGCAGCCTGTTGCTCGCCACTTCTTTGAGGCCAAGCATCCATTAACCTCATTAAAATATCGCATCATTGAGCAAATTCCCAAATCCAAAAGAGGAGGTGACAGAGGGCTCCGGCTATGTCAGGCTGAGAGCAGATGGATTTTTAGGTTGGAAACCTTGGCCCCAAAAGGGCTTAATGAACATGCTGGCCTTTCTTACTTTTTATGAGCTTAAATTAAAATTAAGTTTGCACATCATCGGATCTAGGGTGCTTAGTGACCCAGTTATATATCGGGTTACATAGTTGAGATTCAGTGTCCTCTACATAACCCCAAATCAGCACTTCCATTATCCATTAAGTTGACTTATGTAGAAATAACAAATAGAGCAAGAAGTCTAATCAAGATAGACAGTGGCTCATGAGTTTAAGGCGAGTCGACATGGTATGTCGACCAATGTAAACTCAAGCAGCTCACAACATACCTTTTTATAAGTATTTTATACAGTTTCATTGTTCTGTGACTTTGTCCGTGTTTATGTGTTCAATGTATTTCTGTTTGTTCATGTATAGTATATGTAGCTTTGCTTTGGTTCACCTAGCCGTCACGTTATATATCTTTTTGGAATGATTTCCACGTCTGCACGCTTTTGATGATATTTTTTTTCACTTTATGAGTTGCACTAACATGATGTATATGTGTAAGCATATGAAGCACTTTTTGACATATAATATTGTCACACTTGCATGTTTAACTACATGCTCTTATAACTCATTCACCTGAATACTATGTATTTTTTAGCACGCCCACTGTGTGACGCCGGCCAGACGCCCGCCCCTCCACAACGGACCCATGATGTCATGTCTTGGCGCCGGGAGGAGACGTCGGCGTGGACGCCAGGCTCAACGGAAGGGGATAAAGGTATGTCTTTTATCATTGTACCCCTGTCTATTTGCACCTTGATAAAGAGGCACACGGCCTCGAAACGTTGGTAATGCATCCAGTCTTCTGGTGATTTTTTCTGTTTCTTAATTACGAGTGCCGCCGCCCAGTCCTATATATATATATATATATATATATATATATATGTGTGTGTGTGTGTGTGTGTGTTTGTTTATTTTTTGTACCTTACTCCATGCAATGGCACCTAAACCTAGGTCTATTCCACCCTAATAATTGCTTCAGTGTCCTGTCCCCTGATTAAACTATATTTATTTACTGTGTACTTGTCCTAAATTGCTTTGTACTCTAAAGGTGTCCATACACTGAGGCGATATGGTCTGATTTCGTCCGATTGCGACCAATGAGCCTGTTAAATCAGACCAAATCCTCTCTCCCTGACATGCAGTCAGGTCCGATGAGCGGTCCCCTTGCCGTCCGACCACCCGTTCTGGGACCTCCCTCCTGGTAGCGAGGTGAGCGGGAAGCAGGGACGCATGCGATCCATCACAACATGTGTCCCTGCCACCGGGAAGGTCCCGGTGGCTTGCAGGGTATCAGGTGTCTGAACACTGCTGCGAGACGTCGCTCATTTATGCTCATTTATGTATTGTTAGACTTTGCAGAACCCTTGTGGTGCCATATAAATAAATGAAAATCATAATCGTAGTACTTCAACATTTAATAAAGCCAGACTCATCATGGTGAATCATCATTATCATGCTGTTATGGTGATGAGCCTATTTTTATGTGGAGGCCTGGAGCTGAAGGTCCACCTGCCACCTTTATAGGGAGGGATTTATCAGAGTACAGAGAGAGCTCATGTGGAGAGATATTAAGCACTGACCAATCTGATCCTTACTGTCATTTTACATGCTGTGTTTGTAAAATCATTGGGGCAGATGTATTAAGCCTTAAAAAGAGATAAATTCAAGTGTGATAAGGAGAGATAAACGTCCAGCCAATCAGCTCCTTACTGACTTTTTTCAAACACAGCCTGTAACATGGCAGTTAGCGGGTGATTGGCTGGACGTTTATCTCTCCTTATCACACTCGCATGTATCTCTTGTTAAGGCTTAATACATCTGCCCCAATATGAGCTTATTGGTTAGTGCTTTCTCTCAACTAATTGCAAGCTGTATGAAGCGGTGAAAAGCTGCTGCCTATAATTTTATATAATGTTACCTTGAAGCAGAGTAAATGCCATGGACAACTTCTCCACTGGCTCATGTATCCACTCTTTTTCCCTGTTCAACCCATTTATCTCTCTTCATGCATTCATAAATAACCCCTGCCCCCACCATTAATCAGGCCCTATAACTAAATATAGGCAAGAGCCATTTCATCCAAACTATAGCATATATTCAGTGCCTAAAACCCCTACAGTACAGGTGTTCAAACCGGTCCTCGAGATTTACAACAGTACATGTTTTCCAGGCAAGCTGTGGATCTGTAGAATGTGTTGGGTAGGAATGATCGCAGCATATGTTTGACAATGAGACAGTCATGACTACACCTGTGCACCAGCTAGGTGGTCTAGACCAATGGTTCTCAACCTCGGTCCTCAAGTACACCCAACAGTGCACATTTTCCAGGTCACCCAGCAGGTGCACAGGTGCATTCATTACTCACTGACACACAGATGGAGCTAATTATTTCATTTGTGATTCTGTGCGGAGACCTGTAAAACGTACGTTGGGAGGTATGCATCATTGAAATAGAAAAACATTCTGAAATACGGAATAATCTGCTGGTCCCGAGCATTTTGGATAAGGGATACTCAACCTGTATTAATGTTCTGTCCTTTATGCTTCATAATATACTGTATGCAGAAACATTTCCTTAATGGGTTTTTCATTGTAACATTATTTATACTGTATCCTAAAGGAGCAAATATTACTTTTAATTGTAGTGTTTACTGTCCTTATTCAGTTGCTTTTATTATTATATTTTAAGTGTGCCTAAGGGGCATTTCTATTACTCTGACAAGATAAACAGTGTAAGTAAAAAAAATTAAATAATATAATAGCTGCTCTATGGGGTGCACTTCCATACACAACAGGCCTGCGATATTCAGTATAGCTACTTAGCTCAAGTTCAGTCACATTAAGGCAGTTGATGTTTCCCCAGTACGAGCACTGTGTAACAGATGGCAGGGCATGTTTGTAGTCATTATATATAACATTTGTGATTTTGTTTCCTTTGGAGACCAGAGTTACAACCCAGATTGTCAAAAACAACAAACGATAAAACTTCATGTCCCAAAATATTCATCTATAGCCGCAGCCTGGCTGGTAAATGTGCAGACTGCCTGATTACTTGGCTGGTATTATAGTAGCAGAAACGCAAATGGAGAACACAGAGAATTTTTCAGTAGCTGATACACAGCACTGAGAGCAAATCATCATGTGTTGTTAATTCAATAACGAGATTTCTTTTTTTTACTAAATGGTTTTCTAATCCAGCAAATTATGCCTCACTGGTCATTTCATTTCTTAAAAAAAAAGACGAACATCATGTCGTTATGTACCTTAGATTTTGTAGTGTGGAAAATGGCACATAGAATGACATAAAACATAAAACAAATACAATTGTATACATACTGTATGCCTAATTTACTGACATTAGGCCAGGTGCACTAAGCTTCACAAATGATAAAATGGAGATTGATAACCAACCAGCCAATCAGCTCCTGCCTGACATTTTTTCAAACACAGACTGTGACATGGCAGGTATGAGCTGATTGGCTGGCTGTTTATCACTCTCCATTTTATCATTTTTGAAGCTTAGTGCATCTGGCCCATTGTCATTCCTTTCCTGTATTAGCACATGAACTATTTTCAAAGCTATGCTCCCATTTAGGGCTTGTATCAGACACGCAGCGATTATGTAGTGCGAATGCGTGAGCCTTCGCTTGCTGGACGAATGACACCCTGCAAGCATTTGGGGGCATGCCCCAGAATATGCAGGCATTCCCTGGCCATTGAGATGTCACCAGCGGCCTCCATGTCTCAACAGCTTCGCAGTGCCAAGTAAACCTTGGCTTACTTAGCGCTGCAATGGGGAATTGGGAACACTCGCAGCCCAGCGAGCATGTCTGAATTGGGTCCTTATTCCTGCACACAGAGCCGGATTACAGGGTGGGGGGGGGGGCACAGAGGGTAAGTACCCCTGGACCCCCTCTCTGAAAGGGCCCCCCTTCTGCCCAGTGCAGTAAGTCCGTTCCATTGCTCAGATGCAAGATAAATATTGGTGCCTCCAACACACCCCCACACCACTTTATATAAATATATGTATGCATGTGGGGGTGGGGGTGTATATGTATATATATATATGTGTATGTATGTATGTATGTATGTATGTATGTGTGTATGTATGTATGTATGTATGTATGTATGTATGTATGTATGTATATGTATGTATGTATATGTATGTATATGTATGTATGTATATGTATGTATGTATATGTATGTATGTATATATATGTATGTATATATATGTATGTATATATATGTATGTATATATATGTATGTATATATATGTATGTATATATATGTATGCAGTGGTCGAAGTGGGGCGGTATACGGGGGTATGGCATACCCCCACTTTAATCTGAAGATAAAAAAAAAAAAGTTTTTTTTCCCCCTCAGGATGCTCTCTGATCACTCAGCAGCACATATTGTGCTTTTGTAATACCCCTATACAACGGGGCAGTCTGGCAGGGGACGTTGATGGACAGGGTGGTGTCCGAAGGTGCGCACTATATTCACTCTTTACTTTTCCATACCCCCACTTCAAAATTTCCATACCCCCACTTCAAAATTTCCACTTCGACCACTGTATGTATGTATATATATGTATGTATATATATGTATGTATATATATGTATGTGTATATATATGTATGTATATATATGTATATATATATATGTATGTATATATATGTATATATATATATATGTATATATATATATATATATATATATATACAAGGGATTACCAGGCGCAAAGTCCTCTGAGGTTTGTAAAAGTACAATTAGGATAATCAAATCCAAGATGTGTGCAGCTCAGTTTCTCCACAGACCCTCACCACGGGTCAGACAGTAAATTTGCAAGAGAGAAAGGAGAAAAAGCGCACCAGTGAGTATTTTAAAAGTAACACTTTACTGAAAAATATATATGCTCACATACATCGAGTAAAGGAATTGTCAGCTTGCCAGCAATAAAAGTAATTCGGCACATCAGCGTGGTGAATGGATGGACACTGCGAGGAGGACACCGCTGGATACGGCACCCACGCCGAGTAGATCTCAACCTCCAACACCGACCACACGCTGGATACGCTGGAGAGCCTCCGACAGGACAGCCACACTTGTCAGGATTCTGGCACGCCCAACTAGTTTCATCACCGGATGGACTTCTTCAGGGGGTGTGTCTCTCATAATCCACCACTGATCTTTATACACATTAGCAAGCCAGGTGCCGGCAATTGACATCAGTAGTTCACACAGATACAGATACAAATCACATTGATAACATATCATCCAAAAATAGACATGGCCACATAGCTCAAAACACATCTACATATTTATAATATCATAAAAAAGTATTTTAAAAACTTTTAAGTTTATTAAAAAAGTATATTTTTATTTTGTTGCAAAACAGAAAAAACAGGAGAAAAAGAGAATTAAAAAAAAAAAAAAAAAAAAATATATATATATATATATATATATATATATGTGTATATCCAAAACAAGAAAAAGAGAAGAATGTTTAAGGCAAGCAGCCATATCCTGTTTTGGAGAGATAAAGACAATATTATACACGGTACAAATATACATGAAATAAATATATAAAATATAAATACAGTAATTCCAACATGTACACCATATGGTCCGGCACTCCCAGTGGCTGAACGGTACGTCGCCGTTGCCCCGCAGGAGGAGATGCTGTATAACAATACAGATGGCGCGGCACTCGTAACTTCTTAATATAAACCAGATAGAAGCCTTGTAGCTTATCAACGTTTCAAATTTTATTTGTCATCAGGATAAAAACAAACATAACACTGACCTTAACATAGACCTCACCACGTGCAAACCAGACCGGAAAGGACGGGACCAAAACCCGCCCTTCCGTTCAGCAAAACTGACTTCATCCCCTGTGGGACGCTTCAGCTATTGACAATCACATCACCATAGCAACAATATAAACAAAAACATAGCAGGAACCCGGGGCAAATGGCAATCGAAAGAAAATCTCTCTATATATACACACACATATATTTGTCTCAGTGGCCAAGGTGGGGTGCCAGGGTCTGGGGAGGATGCTTGAGATTTGCTCACCTTTCCATGGGCAGGGAGAGCAATCTGATTTTCGGGAACATCCTTGCCATTCCAGAAAGGTAGGCAAATTGCGCAATGTCACAAAACAACAACTAAACTCCTCAGTGTAGTCTTGTTTTATAAATTTTTCAATTCATATGGCTCACATTATAATTCATATTCATTTTTACAAGTTTAAATGCACCATACACTAGTGAAGGGGGCAGCACAATCAAAATGTTGGATATGAGCATGGGATGCAGTGACCAGGGTAGAGGAGAGTTGACAGTCATTGGCTAACTGGAGAGGGTGGGAGGGAATAAGTAGGCAAATGAGGTTGGGGGATGTAGGAAGAAGTGCAGCTAGAGTGGGGTGCAGGCTCTGGATGGAGGAAAGATGGTGTCCATGTCAAGCTTCAGAGAGTGCTCACACATCCAGGAGGAGATGGCAGAGTAGCAGATGGATATCTGAAAGAAGACAGAGGGGGAGAGGTCAGGTCACAACAGTGTTAGAGAGGGCAATAATCTGTAGAGTGTGAAGGAGGAATGCAGGCCGGTGCAAGGCACCAGAGCGCCCCAGGCAAGTCGGGGTGGGGGCGCCCCAGTGTCTGCGGCGCTGTAAAGCTGACGGCGGCAGGGGGTCCTTGCAGTCAATAAGAAATAACGAGCGCTATCCGCCGGGCTATGCGGAAGCGCTTCTGTTTTGGAAACACTGGCCGCACGGCGCACGCTGATTGGCTGAATCTCAGCCAATCAGCGTGCGGCCAGTGTTTCCAAAACAGAAGCGCTTCCGCATAGCCCGGCGGATATCGCTCGTTATTTCTTATTGCCTGCAGGGCACCCCCCGCTGCCGCCGTCGCCAGCTTTTACGCACATATACGCCGCAGGACAGGTACTCGGGTGGCAAGGGGGGGCCAAATACCGCCCTCCAGTGGCCAGCGCCCTAGGCAAATGCCTAGATTTGCCTAGTGGTGGTGCCGGCCCTGGAGGAATGATCCACAGTATAAAAAACAGCAGAAAGGTCCAGTAGGATAAGCAGAGAGACATTTTTTCCTGTAGCCTCTAAAATAGCTAAAACAGTCCAGTTACTGTATTAGTGGTTTATCCAGCATTTGTAAAATTAGAGAAAGGATCAAAATGTGTAAGGTTATAACAAATCTTTAAACGACAGTCATTTAGTATAGTAATATTTTCTAATGCATCAATGATATTGTATATTCTTCCCTCTCTCCTCTTCTGTTATAGAGGATGGTATCATACTGTATAAGCTGTGAAAGAAAAGATGAGAGAGTGAAGTACATTTGAAAATAGAAATACAGTAACAAAAGAAAACAGAGGATTTTACCTACAGTAGCTCTATTGGAAATCACTGTAACAACATTAGTCTAATCCATCACAAAAAGCGCACTGGAAGCTTTTAGTGATTTCTACTATCATTAGCTATTAAAGGTAAAAAAACTTTTAAATACATTTTACATTTATTTGAAACTCATTCCACAATTATTTTTCAACAAGACATTATGTATTGTTATTATGATGTCCAGTTATAGAGGCACGTTTCTTTATTCATTTTTATACTCAAAATGGGTCAATACTAATCAGATATATTAGGCTGTACATTATGTAATGGGGCAACATTTTCTAAGAGGGAACTAAGGACAATGTAGGAACAAAGGGTTTTAAACCTTTTATGAGCCAGCATTCAGATTACTGTATGGCTTGGAAAGTTATGGGTTAATATTTCCCCAATGTTCAAACTTTGAACCTCTTTAGCCAATCAGGGAATGGGGTGTGTCTGTTCTCATAGAGGTTTGGCTTGATTAGGTCTTTCTTACTGAAGAAATGTGACTGAATAATACGTATCTAAGCATTGTGGCTGCTACCTGTATTTTCTGTTTCATGTGAATGTACTTTGGTCTCACATGAAAAGAATTGCACCGATTACAGCTAGTACAAGACAGCTGCCAGGCTGTTAACCAATCAGCCCCATTCTAGCCACATAGCTCCCATTCTCTACTCCTTTCACTGGCTTAATATAAACTGGTGAAACATCTTCAAAATTTACTTAATGAGTTTTAAAGCCCTGCATGACCAAGGCCCAAGGTACGTGAAGTAGCTTCTGATTCCATACTGTCCCACCCGATTACTGCAATCTGTAAATGAAGAACTTTTAGCAGTACCCAGAATATCCCATAATTCATCTAGGGGTTGAGCTTTTAGCCATTTGGCTCTGGCTCTATGGAACTCACTTCCCCACACAATTCATGAGAACCCCACTCTAGTATTCTTTAAAAACAGACTCGACTTTCCTGTTTCTGCAAGCATTTCTGTAATTCCCATAAGTATCTTTATGAAAAGCCTTTGTGCACTTCATTGTTCTTGTACTGTATTACATTTATTTATATCTTAAGCATCTTGAGTCCTTTTGAAGAAAGAGCCCTATATAAATAAAAATTATTATTATTTCAGTGTTTTTTCTGCTTCTATTCATTATCTATGTCTGCCTGCTTTTTATTGTCTGCAATGATTATCTGCAGTCAAATTCTTTATTTCTATGTTTACGTCTTTTGTTCAGCTATTCATCCTTTATTCTGTAAGGATATACAGGTTACGATTGTACAGTTGTTTAAAGTCTTTCAATTATAGGTACATTTAGCAGATTTATATTCTGGAGGAAGACTGAAGTTCCATGTGGGAACCTTGCTGTGGCCATAAGGCATGGCCAATTTGACACAAGTCTTAGTTGAGTACATTTGTGTAGTTTGCACTGTAGCAATACTACCTTCATTGGAGTTCTAGCGGAGACCACTGCTAGGAGATCCAATAGTATTAGTGTATAAATGGAGGCACCATATTGGTGACCAAACTGCAGAGGGTAACTGTTATATGATATGCCTTGGAGAATTAAAGGTTAAGATTTTTCGGTACTCTTTACTTAGAAGGGCGCCCATCGTGGCCATCGCGGGCATCGTATGTACCAAAAAATCGCATGCGATGCGACCGACGCGATGACCGTGATTTCCCATAGGGAACAATGTTAAATGTCCCAATTGACCCGATTTTCCATAGGGAACAATGTTAAAAGGCCCACAGAGGCCAAATAGGCACCCTGAAGTGTGAAATGGCCCCCCCAATTGTTAATGCCACCCCGCGATCAACGTCAACCCTAAGCGTGGCGAGCGGCGGCGGTACGCGTCCTCCGACCTTTTCATACCCCCACTTTCCATGTCGGCGTGGAGTTGAGAATAGTAAGTGTGGCGAGCGCAGCAAGCCACCCAGCCCGAAGCGTGGCCAGCGCAGCGAGCCCCACGAGGGGACGCGGACACCTGTGAAGCCCGCGAGGGGACGCGTATACCAGTGCAGGTGTCCGCGTGCGCTCGCCACACTTCGGGCTCGGTGGCTCGCTGCGCTCGTCACACTTTCTATTCTCAACTCCACGCCGACGTGGATAGTGGGGGTAAGAAAAGGTCGTAGGACGCGTACCGCCGCCCCTCGCGGGCATTCGATGCGACCGACGCGATTTTTTTTCCTTACGATGCCCACGATCAAAATCGTGGGCGCCCTTTTAAGTAAAGAGTACCGATTTTTCCAATGTTTTGGCCTTGTGACTGGTTTGGCCTATTAAGGCTGGGGTGAGGCTGGTCTTTTGTGTTATAAAAAAAAAATGGTGTCATATATATACTCTACACTATTTCTCTATCTCAGTACCCAATATCAATGCTATATATATGGCATTTCTTTTTCTCGATACCCAATGTAGATATACTGGAACTACCTATCCTTATATAATAACAATGAATGAGAGCTGTAAAAGTGCTGATACCCTAAAATAATTTTGGTATAGTGCCTAATTCAGCCTGGATTGCTAATTAGAGAAAAAGTTGGTGACTATGATCAAAAAGTTGCTGCCCATAAAAGAAAGAGAAATTATACATCAGAGATTTCTTTCCATTTGCGCCAGTCTAAAGCATCCACTAATCTGAATAACAACCATGCTGGAAGATGTCATCGCTGACATCACAAAACCACCCAGAAAATGCCTGTGGACACCTGCGTTTTAACAAACACACCTAGAAACCTCTATGTTATCCCTAAGCGCTGGCTTCCTGTCAATCAATTGTTCTCTAAATAGCAATCCATGCTGAAATATGCCCACAGAGTGTAAATGGGCAACTTAAAAAAGGTAATACAGATGGAGCCAGTCTTATCTTTGCAGGGGCTGGCGTTTCTATCACCAGCCCCCGCCAGCTGTTGGAAGGGGGCTGCAGATGCAAGCCAATTCCTGCACCCCCCCCCCCCCAACCCTACCCATTTCCCTGAAGTGGATGAAGTCTGATGGAGTCCCTCTCGGCCGGCTCTCGTTGGCGGAGACGTTCCGGGCAAAGAAGAGAGGGGCTGCATCTGTATATGGGCATAGAATCTAAAACATTAAGACAATACAGGTACAAGATGGCATCTTTATTAATCAGTTGAAGTGCTCTATTTTGCTAATATAGGAAAATTATTTTTATTTGAGATCTAAAATGTCATATTAGGGCTTGTTAAACTATAAGTGTTCACTGAATAAAAACAATATTATATACAGGTTTCATTCATTTTCATTTAAAGCAATGATGTGTTTGATTAATATTATCACATAGTATCACATAATATCTCATTATAAGGGTTAATATACTGAAAAAAAGGCAATTTAATAATCAGTATCTCCATGATGTGGTTAACATTTAAACTTACAATAGTAAAGTTGATTTTATTACCAAAAAGTAAAAAATATTTAATTACTTATTAATTTATTTAGAGATACCTCAAAAGTCAGTTTTAAATTAAAGTGTTACCATTCTGATTACGCATTTGTTGATTTAGTTTCCATAACATTATTAAAAATGTGCCAAGGTTACACACATTGATGTATTCTTAGGATGTCCTCATATTTCATTAAAATTGTGGAAATACCACTCTATCATCTTGTAACTGTAATTTTTTTTTTAAATAGAACCTGTAAAATGTAAGCTAGAAAATTATTGGCTAGTAATTTATTTCTCACATTTTATGTCTGATTTTTGATAATCAATCCCCCCCTTCATAGTACCATATCTCATGAATGGTGATTCTGTTACTGACTTTGAAAGTAGGCTAAGTTATCGAAAATCACGTCCAAACATTTGCACTTAAGCTTTTTTTTTTATAGTATATTGTATGGGGCAGTTGTATAATGAATAGAGTTTTTAAGTATAAAAAGTTGATTTCTTTACTGGTGGAATTGCCCAAAACATTACAGAAACTGTAATTTTGATATTCATAAATGTAGAAAAGAAATATTGAGTACATTTTTGAAAAGGTATAGCTTGGAAAACATATTTGTCAGTTTTCTAAACAACATCAGGAATGTCTCAGAAGAAATTTGTGCGCTGATGGAAAGCAGCAATTAATATGTGAAATGTGAAAAAGTTTTTCTTTCAGTGTTTTCTGTAAATCCATCAACATGCTGTTATTGCACGGTGGTTACCCAACGAGTTCTTTAGTCAAACAATAAAAAGCAGTTCTGTAACTATTCTCTGATTGATGAGGAAGGATTAGTCTTACCATACAATTATGAATCGGTGCTGTTAGTAATCAATAGAAAACAAATAGAAAAGAAAATAAGTTCACATTCTAAATAACTTCTTGTGGTTATTGATGTGCAATGAACATTAGGGCACTAGAGTCTAAGTATTTATCAGCTACAACCAGTACAATTCAAAATGAAAACCTTGAAAAGTACTTCTATTTGTGAGCGGAACATTTTTAGATTTATTTATGTATTTGTTTATTAACAGTTTCTTATACTATATAGTGCAAGCATATTCTGCAGCGCTTTACAGTGAATATTTGAACATACACATCAGTCCCCCTGCCCCAGTGGAGCTTACAATCTATATTCTCTACCAGATGTACAGTCACACACAATTCATTCTAGGGTTAATTTTTTGTTAGGAGTCAACCCGGAGGAAACCCACGCAAGTACGGGGAGAATATACAAACTCTGCACAGTTAGGGCTATGGTGGGAATCGATCCCATGACGACAGTGCTGTGAGGCAGTAATGCTTAACATTACACCATCCGTGCAGCCCACCATCCAAAGATCCTGTTGCTTGGTATTGTTAGGGGTTTGTACCGGCAGCCAATGCAAGCTTGAGTACCAGCAGCCAATAAGAGCAGCTGACGGTACGCAAGCTCTTATTGGCTTACCAGCCGGTGCTGCATTTTAATTGGCCTCCGGTATCCTAATTGGAAGAAGCCTGCGCTCCAGGACCTCCGGGCTGCAGCTCAGTGGAAAAGGAGATGGGGGAGCAGAATCCGGCTTACGGTAAGTCAAGTGAGGAGGGGAAGTGGGGCCCACACTGGAAATGAATTCCGGACCCAAAATTCCTGATTGGAGCACTGATGGGCCATACACACAGAGCGATATTCAGGCATCAGAAATTGCCTTAATTTCTCTTCTCTTTGTGTGTGGTGTACACAGTGATGTAAATGGCTGGCCCCGCAGGTCTGTATCTGCCGCTGAATAATAGCCCACAAGCAGGTTATTAATCTGTCGGGGCCAGTGTTCTCAGCAGAGAACACTGCCCCTGACGCATCGCTCAGTACACAGCATTGCTACATTAGCCTTGGAGAAATAGAAAGTGAAAAGCAATAAAGTACCAACCAGTCAGCTGTCATCTTTTAAATACAGGAAGGGGTTTGGTGGCTTGCACTGACAATTAAATAAATTTTTTATAGATAATAGATGTACCAACATGTATATGAGTATGGCTCTAAATACCTCACATTAAGATTGTTGGTGGTGCTTCCCAGAGTTATGGATAACCATAAGTTTAAGGAGAAAAAGATTTTTTGGGGGGCACTAACTTTTACTGTAAATTATTATGTATTTGCCAATAAGTATTAAGGAATATTCAAAACCGCTGGACCGCAAAATAATATTAGGAAGAGAATAGTGTTACACTACGACAGAGAAAAATAATAATATGATTATGTGTTATAGTGTAATTGTAAGTTGATATACAGAATTCTTATGCGGGAGCTAGACCATACTTAGATGCGTTGGCCTATAGTTGCCTTCTCATCCATAATATGTCTGTCTCGCAAAGATGAAATTGTGTGACAGTAAGAAATCAGTGCACTCTTAAAAATGGTGAATGTTTCAGCTCTTTATAGCCAATTTTTCCATTTATGGTCCTCCACAGAACCCATTGGGCAATTGATCGTTTCAGCTGAATATTTTGGATTTTTAATAATTTGCATGACTGTGAGAAAACGTTATCAATAAATATAGTGTGTCACCATTAGTTATTACTGAATAAACACTTATAAGAAAGTGTAATTGTTACTTACATAAACACGTATAAAAAGGTGTATAAAAAAATTGTGTAAATGGCGATAATTTTCTAATTAGGTGGTGTCAGCCACTGGCGGAGGACCCCAATATCATTAATTATTCTTGGGCTAATTGCACTATACAATATATACAATATCTGAGCTTATAGAATAATTGAACAGTAGTGTGCACCCCTAGAGTCCCAACCGTTCCCTGTTAGCTAACACATAATTATATTATTATTTTTATCTGTCGTAGTGTAACAATATTCTCTTCCTAATACTTACCTGCCCCTAGGTTATTATTTTGCGGTCCAGCGATTTTGAATATTCCTTAATACTTATTGACAAATACATAATAATTTACAGTAAAAGTTAGTGCCCCCCCAAAAAAAGAGTTATCTTTTTCTCCTTAAACTTATCTTTTAAATACAGCCTGTAATAAGGCATTTAGGGGCTGAATGGCTGTTAATTTTTCTCCATCCACGTTATATCTCCAAGCTTCAATACATAGACAGGTATTCAATGGTCTGGCGAGCGCAAGGTAGCGAATCCTGTTTTGGATTCGCTGTGCGCTCGCCAGCAAATATCGCTGATCTTCAATTCGTGTGGCTCCCCCAGCCCACACTATTCAATGCGTCAGGGGCTCGCTGCCCCTGACTTCGAATACAGGCGAATGGTAGTGGGGAATGGTAGTGGCGATTCCCCCCCCCACCCCCCCAGCGCGCACAGCCCTCAGCAGCAGTCCTCCAGCTCCGGCAGCCCCAGCGCTGACATCACCGTGCTGTGGCTGCTGGAGCTAAAGGCCTGCTGCTGCTGCGTCCCTGTGGGGGCTCCCGGCATGAGTGAGGGGGGCAGGCGGCAGGCGGCAGGCGGACGAATCCCTGAGGCGAATCCCCCTTTCCTCCCCCCCCCCCGCACAGTCTGCAGCAGCAGTCCTCCGTCAGCCCCAGCGCTGACATCAAGAGGTCTGCTACTGCTGGAGCCGCATATCTCTCCCCCCTCCCGTCCCCTCTCCTCCCTCCCCTCACCTCACCCCCAGCAGAAGGGCAGGGTGCTGCTGGGGTCGGAGCCGCTGCACTCACTGGTCCCGATAGTGCCTATGTAATGATCGGGACCAGTGTGCAGTGAATATATGAATATTAATGAGCGGCTCCGGCTCCCGGCCCCCTGCTGGCGAATGTGTAAAAAAAAAAAAAAAAATATTGTTTAAAAAAAAAAAAAAATATTGAAAATATATTCATGTGCTGCAAGTATATGAATACAAATAGCATGCCCTTTCATAGAAAAAATATTCTGATTTTTTAACACCAAAAAAATAAATAAAAACGCTTTAATTTAAAAGAACACATTACAGTTCACCTAAAAAAGATGACGAATGCTAAACGGAGACTCATGGCGAATTTCAATGGAGAATGCAGCACTCGAATTGAGCATTGAATACACTGTCGGCGAATTCCACTGAAAACCCCATTGAAAATCACAGGCGAATTGTGGAGAATCATTTTCGGCGAATCGGCAGACATTCGTGGTTCATTTATGGCGAATTGCCTCCATAGAATATGGCGAATTGTTTTTTCTAACAGAAAATTCGCCATTCAACCAGGGAATTGCCAGATTCACTGAAAAAAACGGCGAATCTGAGGCATTGAATACTGGCCATAGACCTGAATCATTTTTTTTTTACCAGTTGTTTTTGCCCTCTTCATTGGCTGGCCACTCTTGTTAACGTCAAGCATTTGAAAATCCCTCTCTAGAAATACAGTACTGCATTTGTCTCAGGTACTGCCTGTCTAATGAATGCCATTGCTGGGGTGATAGTTCAGACCCTAAACCAGCTAAACAAAAAGAGGAAAATGAGAAAAAGGAGCTGCGCAACAACTACAATGAATGAGAGGACTCAATTAGTAAATTAATAATCCTTTTATATGTAAATGAAAAACACTTAGAAAGACATAGGGCCAGATTCTCATAAAATGGAGAGTGATAAACAGCCAGCCAATCAGCTCCTGTCTGACATTTTTCAAACACAGTCTGTGACACGACAGATAGGAGCTGATTGGCTGGCTGTTTATCACTCTCCATTTTATCACTTTTGAAGCTTAGAGAATATAGCCCATAAACATTCACATACATACATATAAAAATAACACTTAAGAATTAATAAAAATAAGGATATCTCACTCTCAAGAGGATTATTGGATCCAAAAAGAGGTGGTGACTTTTTTGCAGTATGTCCAATTAGAGGTAAGTGCACTTTATCTGACTGCTGTTTTGGTGCCACTGTTTGTATGGTATATTTGCCCATGGACTGCACCAGAAAAGTTAGTGAATGTACAAGAAGTAAAGTGATTGCTAATTCAATGGGGGGTATTCAATGCTGCAGCGAGTGGCCGGCGAGGGGGTTAAACAGCGAGGATTGCAGAAAACCAGCGATCCTCGCTGTTTAACCCCCGCGCCGGCCGCTCGCTCTATTCAACGTTCTGGGGAAATCCTCGCCGTCACAGGACGGCGAGAATTCCCCAAAACAGCGAGACCCGTGGCTACTGCAGAAAACTCGCAGTTTTTAGCCACGAGTCTCGCTGCTTCTGGAGCCGCATCCGCCAATTCTCCCTCGCTCAAAAAACGGAGCGAGGGGGAATTGACGTATGCGGAGGCTGTGTTGAATACTGTCAGGGTGAGCGGTGACAGCGAGCAGGAAGCCCTGCTCGCTGTCACCACTCGCAAACAGCATTGAATACCTGCCAATGGCTTCACTTTTGAGTTTGGGACCAGCCTGCTTTACAGAGCATGCTCAGTCATCAGACCATAGGCAAATGCAGGGGGGTTTCTGGTTGCATAGAAACCCCCCTCCTCTTGGCAAGTGCCTTAAATTGTGACAACAATAGCACTGGTTGATCAATAGAGCTGCCGCCACATCATGCAGTTTAAGGGACAGATCAGAGCTGCTTCACATTCCCAGTGTACCAGCTTCTTCTACCACATTTACTGTATGTGTGGATCTGAGCCTTCCCAATGGACAAGACAGTAGCTGACAGAAGGAAGAGACAGGAGCCTTACTGTGAAGTGGAAGATTGTGAGCCTAGAAAGTGCAGTACTGGTTCAATTATGTTTGTGTATTTATTTTTATATGTTTAACCTTTTCCTGGCCACTTATTTTATTTAAATGTTTGAAACAGCCTATGCTATAGACCAGGGGTGGCCAAACAGTCAGAGACAAAGAGCCCAAAAAATATGTTTAGGGGCGCCAAAGAGCCAGCATCAGGCACATACATACATTTATACACCGCCACTCTCATACATGCATACATTTATGTACCGCCACCCCCATACATTTATACACCACCACCTTCATACATGCATAGATTTATACACAGCCACCCTCATGCATGCATAGATTTATACACCGCCACCCTCATACATGCATACATTTATACACCGCCACCCTCATGCATGCAAAGATTTATACACCACCACCCTCAAACATGCATACATTTATACACCGCCACCCTCATACATGCATACATTTATACACCGCCACCCTCATACATGCATACATTTATACACCGCCACCCTCATACATGCATACATTTATACACCGCCACCCTCATACATGCATACATTTATACACCGCCACCCTCATACATGCATACATTTATACACCGCCACCCTCATACATGCATACATTTATACACCGCCACCTGCATACATACATGCATACATTTATACACCGCCACCTTCATACATGCCTATGTTTATACACCACCGCCTGCATACATGCATAGATTTATACACCGCCACCTTCATACATGCATAGATTTATACACAGCCACCCTCATGCATGCATAGATTTATACACCACCACCCTCATACATGCATACATTTATACACCACCACCCTCATGCATGCAAAGATTTATACACCGCCACCCTCATGCATGCATAGATTTATACACCGCCACCTGCATACATTTATACACCGCCACCTGCATACATACATGCATACATTTATACACCGCCACCTTCATACATGCATATGTTTATACACCGCCACCTGCATACATGCATACATTTATACACCGCCACCTTCATACATGCATATGTTTATACACCACCACCTGCATACATGCACACGTTTATACACCGCCATCTTCATACATGCATACATTTATACACCGCCACCTTCATACATGCATAGATTTATACACAGCCACCCTCATTCATTTATAGATTTATATACAGCCACCCTCATACATGTATACATTTATACACCGCCACCTTCATACATGCATAGATTTTTACACAGCATCCCTCATACATGCATACATTTATACACTGCCACCTTCATACATGCATACATTTATACTAGGCCCCAAAAAGACCCCTATCTGGCTTGATCGTGTTTACCATGTGCAGCCGAGGAGCAGTGGGCGTTTCGTGCAGCACTGAGTTTGTCTGCTAGTGTGTAACTGTTTTTATCAGTTAAATACCCAATATGCCAGCTAAAAAAATAAAAGAAACTAGGCCCCAAAATAAATAAAAATAATAAAAGATAAGGCAGTACTAGGCACCAGACAGGTAGATACGGCAGTACTAGGCACCAGACAGGTAGATACGGCAGTACAAGGCACCAGGCAGGTATATACGGCAGTACTAGGCACCAGACAGGTAGATAGTTAGATATGGCAGTACTAGGCACCAGACAGGTAGATACGGCAGTACTAGACACCAGACAGGTAGATACGGCAGTACTAGGCAGGCACCAGCAGAATTATATTATAATAATTATATTGCAGTAGGTACTGGCTGGCAGGGCACCAGCAGCCTGGAATTTATTGCAGCACAGCAGGACAGGTATTATTAATTAATTAAATATAATAAAAACAGAAATAATAGAATGTCCCAAGGTGTAGTCCTGAAGTCCTTGCAGCCTCAAGGTTAATGGAGCATCACTGGAAGACCTCCTTTTGTGGATATCTGTGGCTAGAAAAATAGCGTTGATGGCTCTTGACTCCGTATGATATAGCCTATAAATATAATAGCCAAGGTAGGCAGTAGCACTGGCAGTGGGCACCAGACGGTAGATACGGCAGTACTAGGCACCAGACAGGTAGATACGGCAGTACTAGGCAAAAGACAGGTAGATACGGCAGTACTAAGCAGTGGGCACCAGATGGTAGAAATGGCAGTACTAGGCACCAGACGGTAGATACGGCAGTACTAGGCACAAGACAGGTAGATACGGCAGTAGTAGGCACCAGACAGGTAGATACGGCAGTACTAGGCAGTGAGCATCACATGGTAGAAATGGCAGTACTAGGCACCAGGCAGATAGATACGGCAGTACTAGGCACCAGACAAGTAGATATGGCAGTACTAGGCACTAGACGGTAGATACGGCAGTACTAGGCACCAGACAGGTAGATACGGCAGCACTAGGCACTAGACGGTAGATACGGCAGTACTAGGCACCAGACAGGTAGATACGGCAGTACTAGGCATAAGACAAGTAGATACGGCAGCACTAGGCAGTGGGCACCGGACATTAGATACGGTAGTACTAGGCACGAGACTGTAAATAGGGCAGTACTAGGCACCAGACAGGTAGATAAGGCAGCACTAGGCACCAGACATTAGATACGCTAATACTAGGCACAAGACAGGTAAATACGGCAGTACAAGGCACCAGACAGGTATATATGGCAGTACTAGGCACCAGATAGGTAGATACGGCAGTACTAGGCACCAGACAGGTAGATATGGCAGTACTAGGCAGTGCGCACCAGATGGTAGATATGGCAGTACTAGGCACCAGACGGTAGATACGGCAGTACTAGGCACCAGACAGGTAGATACGGCAGTACCAGGCACCAGACAGGTAGATACGGTAGTACTAGGCACCAAACCGGTAGATACGGCAATACTAGGCACCAGACAGGTAGATACGGCAATACTAGGCACCAGACAGGTAGATACGGCAGTACTAGGCACCAGACAGGTAGATACAGCAGTACTAGGCACCAGACAGGTGCCTATATCTCAGCTGTATTGTGTACTAAGATTTGTGCTGTTAATTGTGCTCTGTTTTTGATATTCTGTCACTGTTATGTCTAGTTCTGTTTACCCTGTACTGTTCTAATGTGTTCTATATGTACGACGCTGCGTACCACTTGTAGCGCCTTACAAATAAAAATATAATAATAATAAGCCAACTATATGAATAATAGTGAATACAGTGAAGAATTTTTGTTAGTAACAAAACTGACTTGGTCTTTTGTGCAATATATCTTGGATATAGTTTTAGATCTATATTTAAAATTCAGCCTCAAATTAGCTAATTAGACATCCTCAAATTAGCTTATTAGCTAAGAGCCTTTAGACAATAGCTTGCAGCATATCCGGGAGAGGAGGAATTTTCAAATGAAAAGATTAACTTGCTGAAAACCTAATTTTCTCCAAGTGTCCTTTATGGAATCCAGTCTTGAAATTGCAATCATTTCCCTTCACTTTTAAACATTGTTAATCCTGTCAACAATTCTCTGATTATGGCTTTGTGCAATTCCTTATTTAGAGCTGGAGATATGTTTGTCTTGAGTAGCAATTTGTCATTTGTAACTTCTCGTCCTGCAACAGAGATGCACAGAGTGAAAGGAATGTATATAACCATGCCCCTGTGTTGCCATTACCAGCTTCCATTGGTGAGCACACCATTGCTTTGCATCATAGGTTCTTGCTAACCAAGTGGACTAAGCAACACCTCTCTTCATCTTTTTAGGGTACGTTGACTGAGTCCCCCTCCCTGACTGCAATTCAAACTTGCCCCACTGTCGTTCCATTTGGTGCAGATCTATTCAAAATGTAATTAAATGTAATTAAATAGTGAATATTCAGCTCTATATTTGAAGACATAAAAGGCATCACAGTAGTAATTCATATAAATGTGAATAAATCTCAGTTAAAATGTGAAGGACACTGGGGTATCCTATTAGCAGCAGTAATTGACTTATGCTAATAATTTCACCAGGGGCGATCTAGTCAGCCCTGATTTGGAGTGCATCCTTCACACCCAATGCCTGCACCCACCGGGCATAATATGCGATAAGCAGCCATTGGAACCACCATAACATGGAATCAGGAGCTTATTTTGGATCCTATGTATAATATATGATTGCAGGTCCTTTTTTAGATAGGCTACGGTATTGTTTTCCATGATAGCTGAAAGATCATCCCAAGCAAAGTGACAGAGAGCCATTGTGTTTGTTTGTCCCTTTGTGAGCGCCAAGTCAGTGAACCTCGCATGGCTGTGAGATCCAAAACACCCCTTAGCGTGTGAGCACTGTATTGGTTATAACTGGGTGGCTGAGGCTTCATGCTGATGATGATCATTTCACCCAACCGGTGAAGATCACGGTTACCTTTGACATGTGAAGAATGATCGCACATTATTTGTGTTAGTCATTTTGTGCTAGCATTCGTTTCCACTAATTGTCCATTCATCTGCCTCCTGGAAATGGACCAAGGTTGGGGATAGCAATGTCTGGTGGAAGTGGCTAGGAGTATCACCAAAGGGACTCCAGGTATGACATTGTACAAGCTGTGATTCAGCTAAACTCTTGTGAAAGTTAGTTGACATCATCCTCACTCAGGGGCAGATTTATTAAGCTCGGTGAAGTGATAATGTGGCTGGTACTTTATCACCGGCCAATCAGCTTCTAACTGTGAAGTTACAGGCTTGGTTTGAAAAATGACAGGTAGGAGCTGATTGGCCGGTGATAAAGACCATACACTTTATCACTTCCCCGAGCTTAATAAATCTACCCCTCAATGCCAGAAACCTCAACTCCTCATTCTCCAATCACTATTGTTCTATTACCTGATATAAAACAGTGTATAGACAGTATAATTATCTACTGTAGAATATCATGTCACTATCACCTGATAATCGCCACTGTAAAGTCTCCATGTATAAACTGAAATTAGATAACACAAAGAACAGCGGCCACAAGAGTGTTAAACCTATTATTGGATGTAAAAACATTTAAGTGCTAATAAACTAGTCTAAAGTACTGTATCATGTTCACAAAATGCTTGCAATCAAAGCAAGTATGATATTAAATTGACATCTTGTGACTTGTAGTCGGTTGGTTTACCAATCTACTTTATTTTGTTTATTTTCTCTGCATTGCAATTTGAGAATGTCACCCAGGGAAGTTAGGATCTCTGAAGCAAAACTGACATCTAATGCATCAATGAATCAAATGCTGTCCATCATTTGTACATGTTCCAAGCATATCAATCCTCATGTTGATTGTACCAGCCTCTCTGTTTAATGATGCTTGCCTAATGAATGTGCTACATTTCATTTCTGTTGTTCAACATATCTGTGAGTCATACAGTAAAAGAAAAGTACACTGCATTTGAAAGTCCAGAAAGAGATCTTGAATTAAATTTAATTAGACCAGGTACACACTTATTCCCATTGTTGTTAGACAACCCAATAACAATGCAGTTGTATTTGGGATCAAGGACACAACTGTATCCATCATAGAGATCTTAGTTGGACAGTAATAATAAATAACTGAGGCAGCATTTTATACAGTATAGACCATTCCATTATACTCATGGCAAACTGTTGGCATCTAAATCAGATAACTTGATGGACATGACCTGGGCAGACTTACAATTTTCACATAAGATTTAGGTTTCTACAAGGCCATAACTAGAGAGTTTTGCGGAGTGTGCCACAACACATAGGGCCTTATTTTGGTTCATTCTTTCTGACAAAATCCTTATTAGATGGGCAAAACCATGTGCACTGCAGGTGGGGCAGATGTAACATGTGCAGAGAGAATTAGATTTGGGTGGGGTTTTACTTCAAAGTGAGATCTATATTGCAGTGTAAAAATAAAGCAGTCAGTATTTTCCCTGCACAGAAACAAAATTACTCACCCAAATCTAATTCTCTCTGCACATGTTACATCTGCCCCCCCCCCCCCCTGCAGTGCACATGGTTTTGTCCATCTAAGAAGGATTTTGTCAGAAAGAATGAACCAAAATAAGGCCCAAAGTGTTGCACGCTAGGGGTACATTTGGTGGCATTTGTTAATTATCCGGTCACTTGCAGCCTCTCATCTCTTTGAAGCCCAGCATCTTCTGACTGCCCCTATGTCTTCCCCCCACCCCTTCTGTCACTAATACTGTACTGAATGTAAAACATTCATGAACTTAATTTGAGAGTTCTTTGTTATTTAGTCACACTGTCCTTTATTACATTTTAAGATTTGAACATACTTGGGATTCAAACTCATCACCTGTTGCTTTGCAGTCAGACACTCATGAGCTAACTTGCACTGTATAGAAAGCTAAAGAATTGTAAATATTTGAAGCTCCCCTTGCACTCCATGAAAAATTATTAGCATTGCAGCTGGGCAGACATATGTAGTGTGTGGTCGCAAGGGATTGGATGTGTGGCTGTACACAACATAGATCTGCTCAATTGCAATGTTATGACTTGTTTTACAAAGTACAAGTAGCTTCATATAGTTACAAATCTCGTTACTCTTATGTGGGATCAAATTGCTCAATGAGTATGGTGTTGTACTGGAATGCATAAGGTTATGTCTAAGGTTACTAAGATTGAATGGCTACAGATGCATGTATTCATAGCTATTCAATGTGAAAAATGGCTGTGAAATCATGTTTTCCAAATTTGCTAAGCAAAGTATATGGGTCTTTGTATTTTATTATGACCGATAATTTATTTCGTATTGCGTTTTACGAATAAATGCATCATTGAAAGAACAAGTACGTATTTCACCATACACCTTAATTGGAAATCCAAATTTACTATCATTTGTAGGGCTGAATTTGTCCGGTCATTCAGCCTAAACTATGACTGGAAAATACTCCTCATTTTCCAAGTGTATTTGGAGAAATGCAAGGGGTTCCCACTCCCCCTGGGACACGGCAAGGGTGATAATGTATTGGGCAGGGGACCTTATGTTACGCTGCCCGCTAGGGCACAGGGAGCAACTGTCAGTGACTGAAGGCTGGAAGTCAGGCGTGAGCCCGTAGCCGGGACCACCGGTTAGGACGGCCACAGCGGATGCTACACTAACTCTGTTGAGTCCCTGAGGCAGATGGTAAACCCCTGCAGAGCTAGGCTTCACCTGTGGCCACCGCGTCCGAAGGAGCGAGTTAGGCCCACTCCGACCCCGATGCAGCTAGATCTTAGGAATAGACAAGGGGTAAACGATCGCCAAGGGGTAACCCAAGAGGACCAACTAGCTAACGGGCCTAACTGGGAAATGACCCCTAACTGCTGGCACCTGACCAAAACGGGATAGCGACCTAGTCGCAGACACAAAAAGACAAAAGAGGAAACCCCAGCTAGACACGCCACAGGGACGGTGACTCCCCAAAACAGGGATATGGAGGAAGGGGACAAATCCTGCCTGAAAGACTCTAACAAAGATAAGAAAGAGAAAAAGATCCCGGAGGGAAAAGAGAGGTACAAAAAACAGGTGAAAGATAACAATAAGCCCACGGAGGGGCCCGGCCATGGAGGGCCATGGGATAAGAAAAGTAAGACCAAGGCTCCACTGGAGCACTTACGTGACCCACGGGAAGATGGAGGCTGTGGGCCAAACGCAGGCTCAGGCTGAAGCAGGACCCTGGTAGAAAACTCCACGGAAGGCTGTGAGAGAAGAGATCACTGGAAACAGATCTGCAGGAATAAGGACCGAGGACTGGAAGCCACGGGGACCGGAAATGCGCAGGCTAAATGCAGCAGGGCAAAAAGCTATTTATTTGAAACCTGCGGCGCCTGACTGACGTCAGGTGCGCGCGCTCCCGGGCGGAAGTTCCGGGACATTGCCTGGCAACGCCCCGACGCTCCGTCTCAGAGTGAGGCTTGGGACGCTGCCCGGCAACGTCCCCAGCCGCATCACTCAGTGCCGCATCCGCTGTCCGTCCGGGTGCAGCGAATCCCGGAGGGCGGCGTGCAACACCTTATATATTAAGTGTCCCCAGCTGTGACATGACACCACTGGCTGTTTGAACCCGGTGCTGATTGCCAAAATACATGGGAACCCTACTATTTTTGTCCCATGTATTTTGGGAAACAGGACTAAGCCAAGAGCCTGGTGCTAGTCATATAAATACAGGGGGACCCATAGGCAAACGCAGGGGGGGTTTCTGGTTGCCTGGAAACCCCCTCCTCTTGGCAAGTGTCTTTATTTATGACAACAATAGCACTGGTATACAATATGATCAATAGAGCTGCCACCACATCATGCAGTGTAATGGACAGAGCAGAGCTGCTGCACATGCCTAGTGTACCAGCTTCTTCTACCACATTTACTGTATGCGTGGATCTGAGCCCTCAAAAATTGCACTGGACCTGAGAGTAGCTGCAAGGAGGAAGAGACAGGAGCCTTAACATGAGGTTAGAGGTTGTGAGCTTAGAAAGTGCAGTACTGATTCTATTATGTTTGTGTATTTATTTGTTTTTGTATTTATTTATTATGATTTGTTTAACCTTTTCCTGACCACCTACCTTATTTAAATGTGTGAGACAGCCTATATAGACCATCTGTACTGTTTAACATTACTACTGTATTACTGTATTACATATATAGTGTATAAAAAGACCAATTTTGATGGCTGTTACCACTCCCCCAGACTCCCGTACTTAGTAGTCCAATGCGCTACAGAGTGGGAGATTTTGACTTATATTTGGAGACCCTCCCCAATAAAAATCAGTTAAGACAGCCCTGTTTGGGCTTAAGAAGACACTAAGGGGCAGATTTATTAAGCCAGGTGAAATGATAAAGTGGCCAGTGATAATGCAACAGCCAATCAGCTCTTAACTTTCAAATTATAGGCTGGGTTTAAAAAATTACAGTTAGGAGCTGATTACCTCATTCATTATCAACAGCCACTTTATCACTTAAGCAGGCTTAATAAATCTGCCCCTTACCCTGAGGGCCTCTTGCCTCTGATATCTGTCTCTCTTTCTGTTTTTTTTTACGTACAGTACTTTCTGCTTGCCATACTGTTCAATGCTGAGGAGCACTTAATCACCCTATAAAATTGTTTAATTCCTGCAGATTGCACTGATTCTGAACTGCACTTAAATCAAACAGCCGAATATGAATGGATGGGGAAAGGGTCACTATATACACAGAGACTGATTTCCAGTTGGTATCATATAAAAAAAAAAAAAAACAATGAAACCTACACCTTGGTAAAACCAACAAATGTGCAGACAGAGGTAGACGTGAGAAAGGCATGTTCAAATTTAAATCTTAGTTGCAGTGTAAAAATACAGCAGCCCTACATGCAAACACAACCAGTATTTACCCTGCATGTAATAAATACATGCAATATGCAATATGGTTTGTCCAGTTACAGTACTGTACTTGCTCTTTTGCTTTGTTCTCAGCTCAAACTCAGCTACAGTACATAATCATTATGTATCGCGTATTATAATAAACTATACCAATTACTTTTTCCCCATAATTTGTGCATTCCTCCAGATTGGGTTATTAAAGTTTATGCGTATGTTTTTATAAACCCTCTACTCAGAATGAACTTAATTTGAAAAGAAAAACAATTAATAACCAGCACAGCGCTAGAGTAGTATTGGGTAATCCATAAGCATTATATGAACAATTCAATGTAGTGCGTAAAATCAGGTAATGTTTTTTTTATGGACTTGTGAACCCAATTCTGTAAGTGTTAAGCAGTGTTACGGGGCCAGCAATTGTGAGAGCACAAAGTGGATTGTCTGCAATGCTGGGAGAATAGCTGTAATATGTATTCCATTTTAGAACGATAAACATTCTTCTCACAGGCATTTTCTCTGTAAACATCAAGTAAAGATTAGTAGAAAAATAAGAGATTAGCTTTTATAAAAAAAACCTAAGAATGTTTTTTTCTTGGCATCTGCTATTGTATATGTACTTAACAAAAAGAAAGGTGGCCTGCGGTGAGTATAAAATCATTATTTTAAGGGCATCTTTGTTGGCATGTAGCATTTCAAAAACCTTTAGAACATTTCATGGCTGTAATTATATGGAGTATAATATTAGTGCTGTTATATTATAAAGGACTGTCATTTGATAGATATTTGATCGTCTACATTCCTTTAAAACCAACAATCAGTTTCAGCGCTTAAGAAAGAAACCTTAAAGGGAGTTAAAGCGGAAAAATAAAAATCTACTGTATGACCTAAGTTGTTGTTGGAATTTATATTGACATACTTCTTTTTTTCTAATAAATATTGGTACTTATGTAGTATCTGGGCGTCCGATTTTGTGATTGTATGCCTTACCTTAAGGCATACAATCAGATGCGATGCGATGCGATTCGATGCGATTTTGCATAGGATTCAATGTTAAGAAGGTCCTGTTCATTTCCCCACTATCCAAGTGGGCATAGAGTTGATTTTATATAGCGTGGCGAGCGCAGCGAGCCACGAGCCCCGCGAGGGGACGCATATTTCTTAAAAAGTATTCTGTGTCCCCTCGCGGGGCTCGCTACGCTCGCCACGCTTCGGGCTCGGTGGCTCGCTACGCTCGCCACAGGTTTATATCCAACTCCATGCCCACTTGGATAGTGGGGAAAGGAAAAGGACCCCTTTTTCCCATTGAATTCTATGTTAAAATGGACTCAGACCATTTTAACATTGAATCCTATGGAAAAATCTTGACCATCGCATCGCATACGATTTGGTCGCATGCGATGCAATGCGATGCGATCCGATCCGATTTCTAAATCGGACGCCCAGATACTACATAAGTACCTAAATATTTTTATTGAAGCAATGAGCGATATACAAAGGTGGATGAATAAGTACCTGTGTTTGAAGACAGATGGCGTTGCTGAGGAAAGTTGGTATTACTATCATGTACTACCATCTTTCAAACAATACCATACCAAATTTCAGATTGATTCATAGGTTACCGGGAGACCCAATATTTTTGTCCCTCTGAATTTGTACAACTAGGACCAGTTCAATGAGCCCATGGCCCATGGCTGGTTATAGCGCAGATTTGGCTGATCTGTGTGATGCTGCTGCATCATACATATTTGGCAGCCTTATATATGGCCGCCAAGTAGGAACGGCTATGACATTGGAAAATACGAATCTGCACAATATGGTAGCTTCGTAAATTTCCAGTATTCTCCATTCAATTTTTCAGGCCGTAAACTGTCAATCCCGTTCATACCTGTCCGTACAGGGATTGCTCGTTCTTAGTAAATTTCCCCCAAAAGCTGAAGAAACATTACAATTTTCCAAGGAGAGTCTAAAGTGCTATGTTTCACTCAGTAATTTCTGATTTTGTCATCATTAATCATAGATATCCTACTATTTCTGAATCCTATGGTCAAGATGTGGTTCTCCAAGTACCAGCATATGGGGAAGGCCTGCAGCAACAAGTAAAATACACTTTTTATTCTGATTTTTACACAAAATGCTATCAACTCAGCACCTGCTGCTCAGGGATAGCCCCAGGATTTAGCCCTGGCCCTTGGGTGCCCTGGAGGTGGGGTACCCCTTCAACGGGGGAGTCTACACTCCCCTCGGGGACACTGGACAGGCTTGTCTAGTTGGAGGCTTATTGCCACGGCCACAGGGACCAAATTAACGTGTCCATCAGCTGTGGCATTGCCTTACTCGTGGAGCCTAAAGTTGTTTTTATAAATATGGGGGACCCTATAGTACATCCCTTTTCCACGATATTTTGGGAACCAGGACCAGTCCAAAATCCCGGTGCTGATTCTTTAAATATGGATAACCCCTAACATCTTTTTTCCCTGTATTTTTATAACCATAGAACCAGCAATGGCTGACTCAGCCATGGGAGTTTGAGTACTCTGTGATCCTATAGATTGAGGGGGATACACAGTGCTCCCCCACACAGTGAGACCACTAATCGTAGTAGGTATGCTACAAATAAAAGAAAAATAATTACCAATTGGAAAAATTGTAGGCACCTAAAATGGGATATTGTGCTCAGCTGCTTACACAAAGGGAATGTCCTATACCTAAAGGACAGTTCCTGTGGCCACTCAGGAACTGTTCAGATTTAGAGTCCTATCATATACAAAGCAATCGCATGGCTGAGTTCTTTTTAGAGAGAGGCTATGCCGAACATTTTGTTAGGATGCATTTTGTTTTTGGATGCAAAAAAAAAATAGATTGGACAGAATTACTGATACACAAAAAGAAGAAAGCTTTTGGGAGAAAAGAAAGGGAGGAAACACAAGATCCTAAAGACTCCAATTGGCTACAATAAATCTCCAACTCTATCTCTGGTTATTATAGATGTAATAAGACAAGGTGTACCACATGTCAACATATACAAAATAAGAAAGAACTGTTGATAGCAAGTGATAATAAGGTATATAAAATTAAGACTTTCATAAATTGTGAAACTACATATGTGATATATATGGTAACATGTTCATGCGACCAGAAATCGCCATCCCTAGTAGTTTAATTATGCTCTCTAACTATTGATCTATATCTCTATGCCAGGCATTCCCAACCACGGTCCTCAAGGCACACCAACAGTGCAGGTTTTAGTGATATCCAGGCTTTAGCTCAGATGGTTTAATCAGAATCCCTCAGGTACTAATTAAGTCACCTGTGCTGAAGCCTGGACATCACTAAAACCTGCACTGTTGGTGTGCCCTGAGGACCGTGGTTGGGAATGCCTGCTCTATGCTTTACCTGGCTTCATTTAGTCCATTTACCTGTACATACATGGGGCCTCTGATTAATAAGAACATTGCATGGGGTTGTATAGTTTATTAGACTGTAATCCTATTGGCCACTGCTGTGCCGCACCATCATAACTGGCCATCATTATTGAGCTAGAACAGCTTCTACAAAGCAAGCAGCAATGTAGCATCTGTCTTTTATTATTATTTTAATATCCTCATTCACAAAATTATATTTAATTTGTTGCACAGTTCTGCAAGACTAGGTGCAAGTCAGCCACCTACCGCGAACCCATGTCACCCATAGACACGCACATAGATCATTACGAGCAGTTTCGGGTGGCAGAGTTACACCTCTGAAAAAATCCCCTTTCTCCACTCAACTAATTTCAGGCAGATACGGTACATGCTTTTACAACTCTACACATCTGCGCAATCATACAGACACATGTAGCCACAAAACAGATATTTGCATTGCAAATAACAAATGACTTCGATTTTACCCAATCATCTTGTCTGCACTGTATTTGTAAATTCTGCATTCAGAATTTATAGGTCCTTAAGTAGAATTTGGACTAAAGTTTCCTGCATTGGCACCAAAGTATATGGCACTAACCACACAAATGGAAAAATGGGTTTTAGAAAGATAGCACCAATGCGCACCCAGCAGCTAAGGAGGGAAGTGTACTGAGAGAGTCCTATACCTCCAATACAAACATGCAAAGTACAAAAGTGATGACACAACCCTTCACCAGCGCTTAGGATGGATACTTATAATTTCTCTTTCTGACAGTATCCTTGAAGCTGGGAAAGATTCTCCAATGGTCCTCAATAAATTCAGGTGGTATGCAAATCATAAAAGATAAGAGGATAACATAGCGTAAGCCAATTTTAATGATGACATCCACAACAATAAAATCATACAATTCACACAGAAAATATAAGTAAAAAGTTTCAAAGTCTAATTCATAGACAGATAAAGTGCAAAGTGCGCTTTTACCATAAGTTATTGAACTGCATTAAAAAAACAGTTCAACATAGGCTTGGATTGATGTAAATACCAGGTTGCTTCCCGGGCAGGCTGGCTGGTAACCAAGTCCCAATATGGTGACTGCCTCCTCTGGCACTTTCTCAAGTCTTTATCAAGGTATCGATGACTTGGTACGCGTCCTCCGACCTTTTCATACCCCTACTATCCACGTCGGCTTGGAGTTGATTTTATAAAGTGTGGCGAGCGCAGTGAGCCACCGAGCCCGAAGCGTGGCGAGGGGACGCGGATACCTGTGAAGCCCGTGAGGGGACGCGTATACCTGTGAAGCTACGCTTCGGGCTCGGAGGCTCGCTGCGCTCGCCACACTTTATAAAATCAACTCCATGCCGACGTGGATAGTAGGGGTATGAAAAGGTCGAAGGACGCGTACCGCCGCCCCACGCGGGCTCGCTGTGCTCGCCACACTTTGGGTTGGCGTCAATAGTGGGGTGGCGTTAACAATGGGGGGGCATTTAAAACATGAGGGGGGGTTTGGTATTAAAATGGGGGGTTTTGGGGCTTTTTATATTGAAATCAATGTAAAATCGGGTCTCAGGGACCATTTCACATTGATTCCAATGTAAAAATCGGGTCGATCGCATCGCATGCGATTTGGTTGGCATGCGATGCGATCAACGCGATTTTTCCGACCCAATGGATACAATCAAAATCGGTGGCACCTTGCTAGGAAACAAGTACCCTTTGAAGCTTTTTACTTATATTTTCTGTGTGAATTGTATGATTTTATTGTTGTGGATGTCATCATTAAAATTGGATTACGCTATGTTATCCTCTTATCTTTTATGATTTGCATACCACCTGAATTTATTGTGGACCATTGGAGAAACATTCCCAGCTTCAAGGATACTGTCAGAAAGAGAAATTATAAGTATCCATCCTAAGCGCTGGTGAAGGGTTGTGTCATCACTTTTGTACTAACCACACAAAGTCTAAGTGCCTTAAGTGCAGTGGCGTAGATAGTGTAAGGCAGCCCCCGCGTGGGGGAGTGGGGGCTGCGTGGGCACCCGGCGCACTGAGTGTGACAGACAATTATTTGAGTCTCTCACACTACACCAGGGGTGGCCAAATTCTGGCCCACGCGCCGGATGCAACCCGCAATGCCATCCGGACCGGCCCACTGCCCTCCACCCCTCTCCTTACTGTGCCCCGGCCCCTGCCTCCCCCGCCACGTCTGTATTCGGCACGGAGTCGGGACCGAATATCTATTAATCTGCGACCCGGCGCCTGGCTCCTTATGAGTCAAATGTCCATCACAAAATCCTCTAGCGTCCTTTCAAATGGTCTTCTGTAAGGAGGCGACCATTTTGTGATGGACATTTGACTCATAAGGAGCCAGACGCTGGGACACAGATTAGTAGATATGCGGTCCCGACTCCCAGCCGAATTCAGACGCGGCAGGGGAGGCAGGGTAAGACCGGTCAGGGAGGCAGCGTTAAATTTAGGGAGGGGCGGGGGGCGGTGATATTATTTGGCGGGGGACGCAAAAATTGGTTCTACGCCCCTGCTTAAGTGGCTAATAAAATGCTTCACTTGTAATTGTATCAAGCTGTAACTGGAAGACAGATCCTGTCTTCCATACCTAGAACAATTTTTAGTTTTGCTTTTGTCAAGCCTGACACATACAGCTCAGCTAAATGTGGCCACCATATGACTACAATGTTTCCTATTTGAGAGCAATCCAACAGGGTTTTTAATTGAACGGTGACTATTACTAGTTTTAAACACACTAACAATTAACCAATGCTGATAACCTTTAATCAATGCTAACTTGTGTGATTGATCTGTGCAATGTCCAACTGGCACATGGCCTCCGGAGACCTGCTAATTATACAGTCTTTATTGAGTTCCTTTGTTTTATTTTTTCAATCTATTGCTTCACCTTTACCGTTTTCATACCTCCCAACATGACCCTCTCCAGGACAGAACACTCTATTCCTGGATTTCCCTCTCAATTTATAATTAAAATCATTGTGGAAACACCTTTCTTATCCATTAACCCATTTAAAACAGGTGATGGCAATCATATATTAAGAGGGAATTTTAGAAACAGAGCATTGTGTCCCTCCTGGAGACGGTCATGTTGGGAGGTATGCGTTTTGAATGTGTGTGTGTGTGTGTGTGTGTGTGTGTGTGTATACACACAAACACATATTTTGGTCTTAGAAGTTATCACTTCTAAGACATGTTCTATTATATTATTTCTATTATATTCTTTTATGTTATATATTCTCTGTTTACAGCACAGCTAAAAAGAGTACACTTGTAAAACCATGTTGCGCTGCAGGTGGGTCGCTTGTAAAATGTGCTCAAATCTAAACTGCAGTAGAAATGAGGCCAGTATTTACCTTGCATGCAAAATAATATCTATATTTGCACCCCTTGTATTACAGAATGATGCGGTCGCAGGTCAACAATATATAGCTCGACAGTCAATTGGTCGATCACTATAGGTCGACGGCCATAGGTTGACACATGAAAAGTTGACATACCTTAGGTCGACATGGTCAAAGGGTGAACACATTTAGTAGGTCAACAAAAGTTGACATGCATATACCGGTAGGGCCAGTGATAATGTTATAGTTTTGGGAGTGAACCCGTAGCCGGGACTGCTGTTTAGGACAGCCACGGCGGGACCCTACACTGCCTCTGTTGGCTAGGTGACCGGTTCCTGCGGAAACTAGGCTTCGCCTGTAGCCGCCACATTTGAAAGGGTGACTTATGCCCGCCATAGCTCCGGTGTAGCCAGGAGTTATGTGATGACAAGGAACCGGGGACCCCCTAAGGGTACAGCCAAAAGGAAATCTGGCTAAGGGAGCCTGACTGAAAATTAAAGAAGGCAACTTGCCGAACTAACTACGCAGCTATGCATCAGCGACCTAGTCGCCAACCACCAGCGACCGAGTCGCATACACAATAATAAAACACCACGCCAAAAGCACACTACGAACAATACGCACAGAACACTGAACATAGGATAAGGCACCAGAATTTAGTACCCAAGCAAAAGCAAATGATACAGCATACTGCTGAAAGGACACCCTAGCACCCCAAGCAGAGGGTAGGTAAATAATAATATGCTCAGGAGAGTAACCAGAAATAATGAAATAAACCAGGCCCCTAGCAGGGGTACCCACAAGACCAGGAACCAACTGAAGCGACAGGGAACCACCACAGGGAAGAATTCCCTGGTGCAGACAGGCACTGGTGCAGAGAAGGAATATGGCAGGACTTGATAAATAAATAAGGAACAAAACCAGGCTTCACTGGAGCACTTACATGACCTGGAACTGGTACAGCAGGACCGTGAATCATCCAGCAGCTCAGGATGGTAAAGAGCAGGCTGGGACAGACTGGAGCAGACAGACAGGATACAACAACTGAGGGTTAAGCAGGCTGGAACTGACAAAGGCCAGGAAGGCTGCACTGGGCTGAGTTCAGGGAGAAATAACTAATGTCCAGCAGACAGCTGATGAGCTCTTAACTGAGCAGTACCAGACAGAGGCCAACAGGAAACAGGAACTAGGAACTTCAGGAAGTAGAAGCCGGAAGCAGGAAGCTATCACTGGCGGAGTATTGCAGGAGAGAGGTGCCCTATAAAGGGCTCAAGTGATTAATTACACCTGGTGGAGATCCAGGCAGCTCCCAAGCTTGTGCTTAACGAGCTCATTACCTCGCAGACTTGTGAATAATTAGCTCCCAGAATATTGAGCTGATATTGCACAGACCTACCACTGGAGGCCACCAGTGAGTCAAATGCCAAACACAAACTGAACAGAAAACAAAACTGAACTGACCCTGGTTCCTAACAGTACGCCCCCTTGTGCAGGGGTCAACAGACCCCAATATCCAGACTTACCAAAAAGTATATGCGCCTGGACATTGGTAGAAGGGCAACAATACAACACTGGACAAACAGACACAAGCTGTGGCAACAGCTTGTGATAGTGCCCCCCACTTGACGGTGACCACAGGGCACAAAAAACGAGAAATTAAAGTGATGATCTGGGTAAAAGGGAAAGATCAATGCTTTCTTTTCTTCTTTTTCCTAGATTTTGATGGTATAAGCAGTTTAAGGCCCCACACATTATCAGATCTGATGGTACCTTCTACCAAACCACAGCTATAGGTTACCAAATCAGAATCCGAGTTGAAGTCCCGATCTGAGAAAATCATGAGAGTCTTTTTAACGGATGGAATCTCAAAAAGGGAAGAATGACTTAATTGGCAATAGGTGGAAATTTTATCGGATTCCTCCGACTCAGAACGAAGGGTACCGGATGTGTCCAAAAAATTTTGGGCAGAAGTCAGTGAGGCAAAACCAACAGCTAAACTCCTGGATTCCAGACCAAGCGATGAGGCAGAAGAAGAACAAACAAACAGAGACTGCGAGTCTTCAGAAGCCAGGTCCTTAAACCCCTGGCTTATGCTGGGCACCACGTTTCCAGGAGCTGGAGAAACAAAACCCCTCTTTCTGGGACCAAATTTCTTAATAACCGCATCACAGAAAGAAGATAGATCTCGCAGACAAGGGTCACCAGAATTGATCCGCTCGTAAGCCCATTTAAGAGGTCTACCCTTGAAGGCAGAAATGAGGAGGTCAACAATATTAGCCCAAGTGACCCCTGAAGATGGTCCTGACTCTAAAAGGGCAGCATAGTGATTAACCAGGGAAATAAAATGGGCTAGATCTCCTTCAAATATTATGGAAGTGGAGCCATTCACCTCTGGGACCTCTGGACTGGAACTCTTGGCGAGAACAATATCATCGGAGACTGCAACTCCTGAAGCCTCCCTAGAAGCGGACAAAACAGAAACCCCTACTGGGCTTACGGCCTTTGAGACCCTTGCTGAGGCTTTGGCTTTTGGGATCTCAGCCAAGGATGTGGCCACCCCTTCTGGGAACACAGCTTCTAGGATACCTCTTGGGGCAAGCTGGACTGAGTCCCCCTCTTGGACTGGACAGACTTGACCCTCTTCTGGGGTGACACAGACTTGACCCTCTTCTGGGGCAACACAGACTTGACCCCCTTCTGGGGCGAAACAGACTTGACCCCCTTCTGGGGTGAAACAGACTTGACCCCCTTCTGGGGTGAAACAGACCTCTGAGCCCCCACTCGGGGCTACGGCCTTTGGGCCCCCACTCGGGGCTACGGCCTTTGGGCCCCCACTCGGGGCTACGGCCTTTGGGCCCCCACTCGGGGCTACGGCTTTTGACTCATTTGGCGGGCCATTCCAACCGCTCGACGGGCCCCCGGCATCGGACTTGCTCGGTGGACCCCCGGCATTGGACTCGCTCGGGGTGCCCCCAGCAATGGAGTTGCCCACAGGGATCGGGAGACTGGGTACCAATCCAGAACCCCCAACATCGGAGGCAACTCCTGGACCGTCAACATTGTGGACAATGTTACTAAGAATCCCACCTGAATTTGTTACCATGGATTTTCCCTTTGGGGTTATGCCCCTTGAGGCCCCTTTGGGAGTAATGGCCTCTAAGACCCCCTCTGGGGTTAAGCCACCCAAGACCCCTTCTTGAGTAACGGCTTCTGAGACCCCCTCTGGGGTTTAGCCACTGGAGACCCCTTCTGGAGTAACGGCATCTGAGACCCCCTCTGGGGTTAAGCCACTCGAGACTCCTTCTGAGGTAACAGTCTGAGAATCCCCTACTGGGGTTCGCAACTCCAATTTAGAAAGAACATTGATCTCCCCAACTGGGGAATTAGCATCTAATGTCTTCCTGCCAGAAATCTTAGTGGATGAGTAAAACATCCTCTTCTGGTTCCATAAACCACAATGAGGCGCCCTAATCTTAGGACCCCAGTTATAGGTCGGAGTGCTATGTATGGGTGGTCTAAGGTCAAGCTCTACCGCCACTGTGGAGACAGGTACAGATCTTACAACCTGGCTCAACTTGGATGGAGCAGAAAACTTTTCACTACCACCAGACTGGCGCAATTCACACACCTGGATATAGTGGCCTGAACCCCCACAATAAAGACAAAAATTTAAGTTTTTACGCCGTCAGCGCTCCTCCTGTGAGAGCCTTGGCCGTAGAAAACTTCTGAACCTCCTGGTCTGAAGACTTGCTGGCTGACACTTCTTTAGCCAGGGTCACATTCTCATTAGAAGCAGATAGGACCCCAACCACCTCAGAGAGGTCCAGCAAAATTTTGGTTAAGAGGTTTTGCAATTGCAGTAGTGACTGCTGCAAAACCTCAACCCGCTCAGGCTTCAAGGCTGAAAAAGCCGTATTTAAGACAACCAAGGAGGCTTGTAAGGCACAGCAATGAAACAAACAGACAGACCAGACCACCTGAGCATACTGAACAAATAAAACCTGAACTGGAATGGAAGGGAAAAAAAAATCTTAATATGAATAAATCTATAGGTCCAGAAATCAAGTACAACACCCAAAACACCATGAAACAAAATTTTGTATGTGCATGTATCCCCTATGACCACTGTGAATACATGCATATACCGGTAGGGCCAGTGATAATGTTATGGTTTTGGGAGTGAACCCGTAGCCGGGACTGCTGTTTAGGACAGCCACGGTGGGACTTTACACTGCCTCTGTTGGCCCCCAAAGCTAGGTGACCGGTTCCTGCAGAAACTAGGCTTCACCTGTAGCCGCCACGTTTGAAAGGGCGAGTTACGCCCGCCCTAGCTCCGGTGCAGCCAGGAGTTATGTGATGACAAGGAACCGGGGACCCAATAAGGGTACAGCCAAAAGGAAATCTGGCTAAGGGAACCTGACTGAAAATTAAAGAAGGCAACTTGCCGAACTAACTACGCAGCTATGCGCCAGCGACCTAGTCGCCAACCACTAGCGACCGAGTCGCATACACAATAATAAAACATCACGCCAAAAGCACACCACGAACAATACGCACGGAACACTGAACATAGAATAAGGCACCAAAAGTTAGTACCCAAGCAAAAGCAAATGATACAGCATACTGCTGAAAGGACACCCTAGTACCCCAAGCAGGGGGGGGGGGGGGTAAATAATAATATGCTCAGGAGAGTAACCAGAAATAATGAAATAAACGAGGCCCACAAGAACAGGAAATCCCACAAGACCAGGAACCAACTGAGTGACAGGGAACCACCACAGGGAAGAATTCCCTGGTGCAGACAGGCACTGGTGCAGAGAAGGAATATGGCAGGACTTGATAAATATATAAGGAACAAAACCAGGCTCCACTGGAGCACTTACATGACCTGGAACTGGCACAGCAGGACGGTGAATCATCCAGAAGCTCAGCATGGTAAAGAGCAGGCTGGGACAGACTGGAGCAGACAGACAGGATTCAAAAACTGAAGGTAAAGCAGGCTGGAACTGACAAAGGCCAGGAAGGCTGCACTGGCTGAGTGCAGGGAGAAATAACTAATGTCCAGCAGACAGCTGGTGAGCTCCTAACTGAGCAGTACCAGACAGAGGCCAGCAGGAAACAGGAACTAGGAACTTCAGAAAGTAGAACTCGGAAGCAGGAAGCTATCACTGGCAGAGTATTGCAGGAGAGCCTGCCCTATAAAGGGCTCAAGTGATTAATTACACCTGGTGGAGATCCAGGCAGCTCCCAAGCTTGTGCTTAACGAGCTCGTTACCTCGCAGACTTGTGAATAATTAGCTCCCAGAATATTGAGCTGATATGGCACAGACCTACCACTGGAGGCCACCAGTGAGTCAAATGCCAAACACAAACTGAACAGAAAACAAAACTGAACTGACCCTGGTTCCTAACAAAGACACCCCGGCGGCAGCGTTCCCCTCCTTCAGCAGTCACCAAGAGACAACTGAGGAAGCCGATAATGTGGGTACACACGCAGGTGGAGAAATGCGATTTGTTGCTATAATCCAGCTGTCTGATCTGGTTACCGCACCCGCACCGTGGGTGAACTACCGCCGAAAAATAAACTACTTAAGCAGCAGATCATCAGGCTGCCCAGCTGATTCAGCTATCCCCTTGAGAACGGGAGCTCACCTCCCTTTGCAATAGGAGGGAGGAGTGAATATTAGGATTGGTGTTTACCCCCAGTGATGGATTACAATTACTAATAAGGAGATTATCCTCAAATCCTGTGCGGGACTGGTAACTATGAAATGATGCCTTGCCTAAACCACTAGAATACTTGATGCCTATGTTAAGCCATTCCAAGCCTCATCCCTGAAATAAGAGATTTAAGAGAGAGCCTCTTTATGGACCTCATTCTGGTTGTGGCGGCCAATCGTACGTATGTTCCGTATCAGCGTACGTTTCCCGTACGCGGACGTTGAGCGAAAGTCCACCCACAAAACATCCGCATACGGACGGTCACAAACACCGACAAAGGGGAGTGGCGTACACTTGAGCGTACGCCACCGTATATGGACAGATCACCACTTAGACTCCGACAACTGGCGTACAACAGTGCGTACGTCACCGTTTACGGACGCCTCTCGTCCGTTTTCCCACCGACATCTTGCGGCTATCTGAGCGTATGCCACCGTGCACGGATGGGTCTCTATTGTTTTCAATGGAAAACTCAGCGTATGTCACCGATCGAGAGAGTGAGCGTACGTCCGTGCACGCTGGCATACCCTTCACATATATGGACCTGCTAATCTAGCCTTTCAACTATGATTAAGCCAATTAAATGAAATTCTAATTGGTATTCAATTATTGTTTTCTATTACCTCAATTGTCTACCTTAATGAACAGCCTAATAAAAATACATTTTACCCCTCCATACATGTATATTTATTATGTTCTAATGTTACATTTTAATCACTATCTATGTGTCCCCACATTGGTTTTACTTTTAAATAAAGTTATGTTGGTGTTACAGTGAAAAAGTTGACACATGTTGACTTCTGTGAATTGAGTGTCCTGCTTTTTAAAGTATACAAAAACACTTATTGAATGGGTGTAGATGGTTATAAAATAACTACCTTGACATATATATAAGCAGGTCTTAGAATGAATCTTACCTAAAATTAAACCAACCTTTACATGTAGAGAAGTGTAGAAAGATATGCTTCCAATGTGTTTGAGTGCTGTGTGTGGCTTGCAGGTAGTGAAATAATGGTTTGGACTTAATAGGCTGCAGCATTGCTTATTACATTCAGGTGTATGTGTTTGAGTAGTAATCAGTGTTAATTAGCAGACCCAGGCGTCCGCTCTCATGCGTTATCTGTAGGGGTGGTCTGGAGGTGGCGGTGGCGGCCGCCTGTTTTGTTTCCGAAATGCACGGTGCTTTCGCCGATCGAGCGGTAGTAGCAGCGTACATTTTTTGTGTACGCCCATGTTTACGCCCAGTTTTCCTCATTTTTTCGGCCGCCCCCTCAACACGCCCCTATGCCGCCCACAATGACCGTACTCTTGCGGACAGGTTTTTTTGCACGTAAAGAACCGTCCGTGAGCGTTGTGCAGTTGTCGCACCTGCGCATTGCGGAAGGTACGCATGCGCAGATAAAAAAAAAACCCGGAACGTACGCTTACGGCCCAGCCGCACGAACCAGAATAAACCCCTGTGTTACATGTTGTATGTCTTGTAGTCTTTATGTTGTCTTAATGTGAATTTTCATATATTATATTGTATATATATGAATTTATTCATCATTTTGTAATAAATTTCATTACTTAACAGCGCTGTTTATTATTGTGATGAGCACAACTGCGTCCCTTGAGAGTACATGTGAGTGTAAGCTACATGGTCACTACCTTTCTCCTTATCCGGAAAGAACTCATAGGTAGTGGGATCATACTTGTCCCAGAGATGCTTAAACCCCTCTGAGTATACACTTACAGCAGGGCCGGATTATAATGGAGGCTCAAGGGGTCAGTACCCTTGGGCCCCCCTCTAGCTAGGGGCCCCCTGTGGTTGGCATGTATTTAAAAAAAAAAAAAAAATTTAAAGCTAAAGATTTTCTGCATGGGAGTGGGGTAGTGCTGCAGCTTTACCTATCTGCCAATGTGACAATGATTAATGGTGCTGAGCATCGGGAGCCAATGCACACTGACTGCACAATTGTGCTGTGCATTACTGGGAGTTGAATAAGTCCCATGACACTTTGCACCAGAGGGCAGAGGCTGAGAGGTTTGTGCTGAGTTCTGATTGGTGGAGCTCATTACATTCTCCTCAGGCCCATGGAGAACAGCAGCAGCAGCTTAGTCATGGGAGGGTTTTTAATCAGAGGCAGCACTAGGACTGTGAGGTATCCTACAGAGTAAGGTGCAGAGGGACAAACACAGGCTTTTCATGTGGTATGTATGTATGTATGTATGGATGTGTGTGTGTGTGTGTGTGTGTGTGTGTGTATATATATATATATATATATATATATATATATAGCGTACAGACGGCGGCACTCAGCACAAATCATAGGCAGGAAACAGCAGTAACTTCAACGTTTCGAACCAGCTTTATTGGGTTCTTCTTCAGGATAAAAGCACATTACAATACATACATACATTTATACATACCACCAAATACCTCCCCTTCGTGTATTCGCGCCGTTTCCCCGCTCAACGTGGTCGCGCAGTGACGTCACGCGCACGCGCGCATACAATGCGCGTCATTGCGTCGGCGTCACTACGTTAGCCGAGAGACGGAGCCAGCAACAGTAACCATGGTGACACAGTAACAAAACGGCTTCATCAGCCGGAAGAATACAGCGCATCGCTGCAATGGTTAACCACTGTCAGATACATATGGGAATCATTACTGTATGTAAGATGGGGTACATAGCGCAACTCCTAATCTCACCCACACAATCTATATAAACCCAGAAAAACAATATAATAACACAACTTAAAAAAATATAAATATCACCTCTTAAACATAAAAAATGAAAAATAAAAAATGTATACACAGATGAGAAAATCACAAGCCACCTAATACTGTAAAAAATAGGAAAAAGATTATATGAAAAAAATAAAATAAAAAATACAATCATAAAGACTGTGAAGGAAAAGAGCGAGAACTGGAAAATATAAATAGAAGTCAATTAAAGGTATACACACCCCATTATCATAGTTAAGTCACACATGACTTTTAAGCAAATATGCATGTTCTCAGGGAACTAGGCGATGTGACAAACATATCGAATAACCTAAGCATGTTACAAAAAACAATGTAGACCCTTACTTTCGTTCAAACCCCGTGGTGACAGAGTATTTAAGCGATGGATCCATTGTGCTTCACATTTAAGGAGAGCTTTAGATCGATTCCCACCCCGTAATGACGGAGGGATATGATCTATATTCATATATTTTAACATGGGTAAAGAATGGCGGGCCTCTAGAAAGTGGCGGGCCACTGGTTGATCACTGGATCCCTTTTCAAGGGCCTGTTTAATTGAGGAACGGTGTCCTGCCATACGGTCACGAAGTGTACATTGTGTCTTGCCTATATAGTGTAATGAACATGGACACTTAATCATGTACACTATATATTTAGTTGTACATGTGACACGATGTCTAATGCAGTACCGTTTGCCACTTAAGGGATGGCAAAAAGAATCACCTGTCATGAGTGCCCGACAAGTGGCACAGCCCAGACATTTGAAACAGCCAGGTTTAGCAGCAAGAAACTGTATACTGCTTGCCTCCCTGAGTTTAGAAACATCCGTTTTCATCACAATGTCGCGTACACTCCTTCCTCTAGTGTAACACGGCATTATCCTGGTGTCTGTCAAATTCAGGGCTGCGTCCATTTGTATCAAGGGCCAAAGTTTCTTAGTAACCTGGCCAACAGTTGAACTGGCAGTACTGAAATGGTTAACCCACGGTAAGCTTTTACCCTTAGTAGCATGTTCCTGATACAGTAATAGCGTGGACCTAGACTTAGACATAGCTTTGTGCTGAGTGCCGCCGTCTGTACGCTATTGTTATACCCCTGAGGGGGTCTGTGGATGGCACCACCGATTAATGAATATTGAAGAGGATGTGCAGCTCCACTCTGGACATTATATATATATATATATATATATATATATATACAGATGGGGGGTGTCCAGAGTGCGCTCAAGTGATACCACTTAGCCACAAAATATAAGTCCAAAATAGATGTGATCCTGGAGTCACTAATATTCAGACGGAGTTTTTGTAAACTTCAGAAATGAAACCGAAGACCTCGAGTGTAAAAACCAATTCTTTATTGGAAGCCCAACGCGTTTCGTCTACACGACTTCATCAGGGGCATGGCATGGCCTAATACGGGCCAGAAATCCAAAGAGCTTTGACAATAATGGACAATTTTCTTTTACACGTACAGTCTGTTAAAATCAGGGTAGGTGGGGACGGAGAATAAAACCAAGGATAAAGATCCAAGGTTAGGGATCCGGAGACACTTCCTTCAAAGGAGAACAAAAAGCTGTCTATAGCCCAAAGAAGCGGATATAACCTATAAGTTTGAAGGTGGGGACTTCCTTTCTCACATTCAATAAAAAATGGTAGTAAAATCCACAGTGAGGGAGTGTAGGTGCTAACTCCACTGCAGCCTGGATAGCAGGCTGCAGTGGAGTTAGCACCTACACTCCCTCACTGTGGATTTTACTACCATTTTTTATTGAATGTGAGAAAGGAAGTCCCCACCTTCAAACTTATAGGTTATATCCGCTTCTTTGGGCTATAGACAGCTTTTTGTTCTCCTTTGAAGGAAGTGTCTCCGGATCCCTAACCTTGGATCTTTATCCTTGGTTTTATTCTCCGTCCCCACCTACCCTGATTTTAACAGACTGTACGTGTAAAAGAAAATTGTCCATTATTGTCAAAGCTCTTTGGATTTCTGGCCCGTATTAGGCCATGCCATGCCCCTGATGAAGTCGTGTAGACGAAACGCGTTGGGCTTCCAATAAAGAATTGGTTTTTACACTCGAGGTCTTCGGTTTCATTTCTGAAGTTTACAAAAACTCCGTCTGAATATTAGTGACTCCAGGATCACATCTATTTTGGACTTATATTTTGTGGCTAAGTGGTATCACTTGAGCGCACTCTGGACACCCCCCATCTGTGTATTTTATCTTCTGTCTCTCACTAACAGGAGAGTCGCTCCAGAGGTGCAGCTGGTCGAAAGACCGTATCTAGCGCAATTCCTGACCTATTTTGTTTGTTTTTATATATATATATATATATCCCCTGCAGTTACCCATTGACCAAGTTTATTCTGCCTTTACTCTGTGTTTTGACAGTGTAATATTCTCCCATGCAGTTTGCAGCCAGTAATGACAAGTGCAAGGGGGCCCCCCTGTCTAAAGTACCCCGGGCCCCCCGAAGGCTTAATCTGGCACTGACTCACAGACACACTATCATCTGTGATAAGAAGGTAATCTTTGTTTTTCTGGATGGCATGCATTGTCCAGTTCATGGATCCGGTCATGACCAGCTCCTTGTCTACTACCACAAACTTGTGATGCATGAATCCGAAGCCTTTACTGTGATAAATTTCAATACCTGCTTGCCACAGGGTCCCGATCTAGGAGTCGGGTGCCGCCATGTAGTCTCTCTCCGGACTCCCTGGGGGTGGAGCAGCACCACAGCCTAGACCAGAGGGAGGCCGGAGAAGGTGAAGACGTAGAGCTTCAGAGTGTGCTAGGCCCCAAGGAGCTGACGTATGAGTCCGGCCAGGGTGCAGTCAGTGTGGGGTAGTGGGCAGGGTAGAGGTATGAAAGAGGGTCGGACGAGCCAATGTGTTGGTGGGAGAGACAAGACTGATGTCACCAAGCCCTGCCTTCATGACACTCAACCGCAGTGCTGGGGCGATGCGCAAGACTTGCCCACCTTCCCAGGGGGTCAGGAGATTGACCCGATTTGCCAGAGCCTCCCGGCAATTCTGGGAGGGTAGGCAAATATGCTCTCAGTCTCTCTGTGCCTGGCTCTCTGCAACAGGGGAAGGGGGTAATATCTATCAGACCTAGGCCCACGTAAAAAGTACCCATCCTCTGCACCAGTGTGTACCTCCACTCTGTACTTCTAACCATTTCCTCCCTCATTTGTTGCAGGTGCCGTACAGTTTCCAGACAGTCGGGATCCCGACAGTCATTACCCCGACGTTGGGATCCCGACAGTCAAAACCCAGGCACTCTGGATCCCGATGGCCACCGGCTATACTCCCTCGTGGGGGTCTATGACCGCCATGGGGGTCCACGACCACCGTGCCCACAGCATGGCGAGTGCAGGGGATATGTTGTGCTCGCCCCGCTGTCTTAGTCTGGGCAGTAGGGATCCTGACCTCGGGCTAATGACTGTTGGGATCCCGACTGTCGGGACCATATACCACACCCTGCAGAGCCATTAAGAAAAACCAGACCAACCATTTCACAACTCATTTTGTAGCAGAGAGGTCTCAGGGACGATTTACAGATACTGTAATACAGCCCTCTGACGTGATTTGAACAATCTTGCTTTTGTCAGAACCATGTTTAAAATTTCTGTTTGATACTTTGTATGGTTGTATTCTATGCATCTGATTAAAAACGGCATTGCACATTTTTCACAGATGCTTTGAAATATTTCTGTTTGATGTGTGGTTTAGCCTTGAATGAAATGAACAGTTTCCAAACAGCAGACATAGCAGCCAAAAACCAAGCTGTTTGGTAAAACCATACGTCAGTAATTCTCTCACAAAATGTTGCAGTACATTCTTCTTCCAGTATTTCAAATTATGCTGAAAGAACAAGAGACGATTTAGCTGAAAGTCATGGCAAATTCCCTCTTAATTTGTGAATTAGTAACATTTAAAATGTGCTGATTCTTGGATGTGTCCCAATGACTTAGAAGATCTGTGCACCATTTTTTTTTTTTACACAGTAAAATGTTTTATGTTCCTTGTTGTTTTACCTCATGCTATTTCATCTCATAGCTTTGCATTCTGCTGATTCTGCCGCTCTAGAAATTAGTTTCTGCTTAATCATGGCATTTTAAAACTGTGTGAATACTTTATATGACAACTATGCAGAATGTTATTTTCAGACGTGATAATTTACCAATCACAAAGTCAGCTCTCAGCAAGCAATGCTAGAGATCATTTTTGTTATGAAACGTTCCTCTGAACATTAAAGGGGAATCGTTACACCAGATTAAAAATCACAGTCACAGACAACCTTCCAATTTCAGTATGTGTGGTTTGCATTCCTCTGTATATGCAGTATATCTATGGCAACATATAGGGATTGTACATGGTCCAGGTTATTCTCTGTAGTCCTAAATTGTTTAAATGTTTTTAAATATAAATAACAAACATGCAGATCGGCTGTCTTGTCATCTAGATTATATCCATTTAGAGGATAATTTAATACTTTACAAAATTCTCAGTAATAAAGTTGATATGAGTCCAAAACCTGTATCTTTGTATTTATTGTGCTATTGTGACCCCAGAAATATTCATTAGCGTCGTTTGTGTGTGTGTGTGTGTGTGTGTGTGTGTATTGGGAGGCCTTGGACTGCAGTCTGCACCAATGGAATAACTTCATCTCAGTTGCCCAGAGGCAAACATGATGTTGTTGACCTCCATACCCCACACAATCCATATACAACAAATTCTTCATCTTCATCTTCATAAAATGAACAACATGCCCATGACATTCCTATGGGAATTAGTTGTATTGTGCGACTTGTTGTTCTCATGGGTAGATGTATCAAGTGGTTAAAGGGGTTAAAACTGCACACGTTAAATGCAACAATTACCAGTTCTCCCCTTTGTATTAAGGTGGGGATGTGTGGCAAATGACAGTGGTGCTATGCACCCACCTTTATCGGTGCAGCTATCTTTAATATAAGCGCACCAATGTACCACCCAGATGTAGACCCTACCACTATAGTGTGGACAGCACCTAGACTTGCGAGATCCCATATGTACACAGTGGAGCTGGCTGGCGATGAGACAGAGTGCATCAGCTCTAGGCTGATGCACTTTGGTCTCTTGTGGAGATCACCAGAGTGTGTGTGTCACCAACTTCAGAAGACAAGATTTTAACAGACACAATGTTAATGAGTTTTTCGGTACTGCTTCCTGATTCCCCTCAGTAAGAGCTAGATGTGCTTTGCATGAAGGCCCTAAAATGGCTCACCTCCCTCAGTGTAACCTTTGTAGTACACCAAACATGGCTGCCTCGTCTGGTACACTTGTGGATGGGATCAAAAATACATAGACTGTTCTGTTGGGACCCTACTATATGCTGCAATCACCCCATTTTGTGTCATTTCTTCTAGGGTACTCTATTCTACCTAGGGTAATCCTACGCAGTGAGCTTAAGATGGCTGCCTCAACTGGTTCCCTGTTAGGGTGGAATACACTTTCCCTGGAAGTAATTAGCCACAATGCCTACACCAATCCTGCATTATGCCTACTGTGTACTCAAGATTTTCTTTTTAATGTATGGCTTGTCTATTGTTATTACCTTCATTTTCCGTATGTTAGTTAGGCTGGGAAAAGAGAGACATTACATTCAATGCTCTCTGACTTGCTATAAACAGAATACATTGCATCATTTGTAGCATGTAACTTATTTGTTAGCACTCCTGTTGAGAGGCGGGTCCCAGATTTCTGGCCCCGTGGTCTTGCCTATATATTAGTATGTACTAGTTCATTGTCACTTTGGTGCTAAACAAGTATATATCTATGTCAAGGTAAAGGACAACATGTGCTCCACCGGCTGATGTTTGAAGGAAAAATAAGCTTGTTTAAAAATACTTATGGTGTAAACAGTCAGCGCATCTATTGGCATACTTTAAGTTCTTTTCCAGATTTGAAAGGGAGAGCAACATTGCAAAAAAAAGACTATGGCTTCTTGAAAATCTGATTGTGGTAAGCTCTCCATGGTGCATTCAACCATGGTCATTCACAGTGGCAGCTCTTACCTCTGTGGAGAAGGGGGCTGCTGCAGTGCTGCCCCCCCCCCTCACTCTGCTGCAGCCGCTACTGGTCCCAATTGCTGATTCCTAGCTGGTCCCCACAACCGCCGATGCCTGCTGTTCCCCACAGCTGGTCCTGACCCCTGTCACATGACCAGCACATGTGCAGTAGCTTCTTTGGTACTGCTCATGCGCTGGCCCCCATCCTCTATTGGCTGCTTCGGCAGCAGTCCATTGAAGCATATTCACATCCCGGGTCTGGCACATGCACAATATAGTGCAATATGGATTGGCATGGTATTGCTACCAGAAGATATTGCTTAATTATTTGCAGTTTGCACCAGACATGACTACTCATATGATCGGATTTCTAATATACCAATAAGCCTAAACTTTCCGCTATTGCAACCAGTGTCTAACTGGGACATAAAGGGCCAACCAGGGAATGCAGTGGTAGGGGCCCAAGTTCAGAGGGCATGCAAAGAACAGGGGGCCTTTCTAAAGAAGTGGATAGAATACAGATGTAGCAGGCCACATCTTTGCAGGGGCTGGATTCTATCGCCGGTCCCCGCCAGCGGCCGGCTACCGCCACGGGAGTGCGCGCACGAGACGCTCGCGCACCCCGTGGAAATGGAGCCTGCTGCAGATCCCCGCCGCCTCCCCCGCCGCCAGTCCCCCTCGCCCCCCTGGAGACGGGCAGGGAGATGCTGCCCAGCTGCCGTGATACTGGGACGCGCGTGCGCGTGAGACGCCGGCGCTCGCCAGTGAAAGGGATCTGGCGGGCGCCGGGAACGATGGAGCCGTCTCCATCTGTATATCAGGCTTAAGCCTAACAGTCCATGGAGTACTAAATCTTACCCCGATGTACTCACTTCTCCTCCCCCCCCCAATGTGGAGGTAGGTCACATGACTTATACAGTGGGGTACAGGCAGTTATAGAATGTTTTTAAATTACCCTCAGGTATTTGTGGTAATAATACCACAACAATTTTTATTAATTGGATAGGGCTCGTATCGGGAGTGCACATACCCGTGTGATTCAAAAATGGCTGCGAAGCCCCATAGTGTTATTAGTATAAAATAATAAATGATGTTGCCAATAGTTAAATGGGAAAAGCCAAGATAATAATAAACGATTAACTGAATCTGCTTCCAAAAGATTCCAATGCAAAATGAAATACTGTACAGTATGCTTCAGGATTGGTCTTTCATACCTCCCAACTTTCTAAAAGGGACAAAATGCTTTGTTCACGAAGTTACCTTGTAATGTATAATTGCAATCACATCTATTCAAACACCTTTCTTAAATATTAACCAGCTCATCATAGATAATAGCAATCATAAATTAAGAGGGAAGCCCAGGAGCAAAGCATTTTGTTCCTCCTGGAATGGAGCATGTTGGGAGGTATGATCTCTAACATCTCTAAATGAATCAAAGACTGCCTCCGAGTGTCTACTCAGCTATTAAGTACTAAACTCTGCAAAACTTAGGGGGTTATTCCGGTTGATTCGCTTGGATGCAAATTTGCACCCTTGCGAGTCAAGCAGAACCCACCCTGCGAATGGTGGTACACCCATCCCCCCTCGCAACGTGTGTTCACACCCAGGGCCTTCTAATGGATGTTTAACATAAACATCTATTCGAAGCCTGTAGGTGAGGACCCACATCATTCAATGAATGCCAACCATCGAATGATGTGGAACGTGCAGGCATATCTAAGTGACTCTAAGGTCATGTAGATTTGCGTGCGCCCTCAGGAGGAAGTGGACGGGCAGCTGACATCCGGTGATGTCAGTTGCCCGCCCCCGGCATCGACTTCATGGCCTGATTACCATGGAAATCGTGGGTGTGAATATCCACCGCCACCCCACACCCTCCACGGGCAGCCTTGGGTACGTGAACCCAGAAAACAGTCTGTTCACCATGGCTGCACGCACCGGGCATATGCACATGCATAGAAATGCAGCTGTGCATGTGCATACTCCAAAAATCGGTCACCATATGAATGAACGCCGGCTACGAACGGACCAGATTAAGGTGTGTGGTCAGTTAAGAAAAGGGGTTCATTTTTTTTCTTATATGGATTACCTTAAATAAAGAAAGGAATATTATTTAGGTAGGCATTACACATTTTTTTTTGCAACACTTACTTTAGAAAATGGGCAATATATTCTTTATAACGAAAGAACAATTTTTTTTGTTATTTTCACAGACAACTATCTGTTAGCACCTTAGTCTTCCAGTTAGAATATTAAAAGTCTCAAGTATTTTTGAACCTTTCGTTGATTTATTAGAGTAAAACAAAACCAAAAATGTTCATTTTGACCCTGCTATAACATTCTTACAATGAGCCCATTGCAACATAGAATAACTTGGGAAGAACTGTAGTTATATACACCTTAGCAACTAAGCTGACAGACGTGAAATTGGGTTTCCAATTCCCCATGTGCCGATTGTCTCTCATTTGTTTTACTTGCAGAATCCAATTTCAGAAATGTGACAATAGATTTCACAAAGTGAGCCAGCTGAACTCAATGGAGACCTCTTAAACGTGCAGCTTAGATTTCCCATACTGCCATTTGTTTTGGATGGATTCACTATATGTTTAGCATTTACCTAGATTTCAAAGTGCCCTATTCATATGATGAACAGTTTATTGTTTTTCATTTGACAAGCCATGTTATCATTGCATTGCACGCACAGCGGATTTCGCTATAGAGGTTAATGCTTCTTTCAAGTTCATTTTTAGCGCATTTGAAAATATTTCCTGATGACCAATTGGTTCTAAAACAGGCAAAGTGTTTCTATTTATGTGGCGTTTAATTAGAATGGAAAGTGTCCAGGCAGTAAAGTTCAAAACCTTTTCAACAGGAGGAAGGAGGGGGGTAAGGTGGATGTAAAATGGAACTTAAAACATTATGCCATCGGTCAAAGTGCATAAACTTAATGTGTTTTACAAACATGCATTAGCGTAATAAACAGTAAAGAGAACAAAAGATAATTTTATAATAATAAAAATGCTCTATTAAATCTCTATATAGCAGTTTGCCGTATGTCTGGCCCCTGGAGGTGAACGCTTCTTGTTTGCATGCTGTGCTGTAGGAGAGATCATGCAGCTATGGAACGCCCACATGGGCGTTCCAATTTTGGCAGTATAATCGCAAGAACGTCCAGCATATCGATCGAACATGCGTACACACTGCACTTTTGTTCCGATATGGGCCCGGCCGGTCGGAGGAATATTAAACAGCACTGAACATTCGATTGACCGAGAATGAACGGATAAGACTGTTTTTGGATGTTTATCGATTGTACAGAAGCAATCGGGACAGCGTACATACCTAAACAATCGAACGGCCGCTCGACACAGAACGAAAGAAGGGCCCGACAATTGTATAGATGTGTACCCAGCTTTAGATGGACTGCAGTCCAATATGCTCCTTTTGTGAAAATTCAGCAATCAGCTTCCTGGTGAATGTGCAGTACCTCTAACAGAGAGAGTCCTCCTTACAGATAAAGTAGCATCCTCCTTGAATAGAATAATTCTTAAGGTGCCAATACACGTACCGATTACCCGGTACTTTTTATGCTAAAATCGTATTGCATCGCATTGCATGCGTTGTGCATGTGATACGATCAAAAGACAGTACAAAAAGTATGTGCAGCACATACTTTTTGTACTGTGCGATGAGATGCCGTGGGAGCGCGCATCTCATAGCACACATCGCACCGGGAAAATCGGTGCGTGTATGGGCACTTTTAGGCTTGTCCCTGAAAAGAGCAGTCCTCAGGCCAGTGATGACATCTAACGCGTTTCCCTGCTCCACTAGCAGCTTTATCAAAGGTATGCTTTTAAAACACTGTGATTTTACTCTATGTATTTATTATTATGTACTTTTATTAAACATTGTTATTTTTATCAATGATTGTACAGTGCTGCTTTGTATGCTAATGTGATTTTCACATCAGCATAGAATTGTATTCACTACCGCGGATGCCTGCTACCTCTGCTGCCGGCGCCGGGGTAGCAGCGGTTTTCACCTCAAATTATGTGCGCAAGTAAAGAATAAATATAAACACATTTTTACTGAACCCCCCCCCCCCCCCCCAAAAAAAAATGCATTATAATAAAAAAAATTGTTCCTAAGCCGGGACCCAAACTCTAGGCAGTGCACATGGCATGGTGTGGACTTAACCACAAGGACAGTGGTTCCCAAACTGTTTGCTGTGGCACCCTGGTGTGTCGTTGAGCACTTGCCCTAGGTTGGTGTTTCAGGACCAAATTTAAATTATTTATGGTCAATGTAATAGGCAAAACCGGAGCTTGCGGCTTCCAAAAAATAATTAAATTACGCAATATTCATGTTTTAAAAATGGTATTCAATGAAAAAGCTGTCGTAGGCCTAGTAGTAGTGTTGAACTGCTACCATTTTATGCTTTGTAGTTGTTCATTCAGCCCTAGGGACTCGATGGGAAAATGTATGCAAAGCTTAGCCCACTCTTATAGAGATCAGTTCGGCATATAAGGAACTAGTAGTTCCCATCCGTCGCAGGGACCCCGCCGCTGATCTCACATATGCTGCAGGGACCCCCTTCCCGCCAGCACTACTGACCTGACCCTTCTGCCCGGATCCCTTCCCTGCCCAGGTGTGTGTGTGTGTGTGTGTGTGGGGGGGGGGGGGGGGCAATACATTCAGTGCAAACAGCACTGAGTGTAGACAGGGGGGGGTGGTGTCTGGGGAAACGTTCACGTGTCGGGAATACGGATGGTAATAATACTGGACTTTATTATTTCTATGCAGGACAATAGTGTGAATACAAAGGGGAAGAGAGGATGCCTCAGTGCGTGATGGGGGGAGGAAAGAGAGGAGAGTCTGAAATGGGTAGGATTTGGAGAAAGGGTTTTTTGGAAATCTGCACACAACAAAAATATTTGCACCCTATATTTGTCAGGGTGTATACCGCTATTTGTATATGTTAGCGGGGGTGCTATCCTGCCAACTAGGTATATATAGTAGCAAGAAAAAAAAGAGAAAGTAGTTGTAACGGATGCACTCCAAAAGATTGATTATTATATTTTATGAGAACATTGTCCTAGATAATATCAGAGGTGGGGAATCCTATTAATCTTTAATATTTCATGGATTCAGGAGACACCCACTGTGGTTGCGAAAAAAAGAGGTTAACATTTTTTAGACATACAACATATACACACTTCGGTGAAAAATAGGTGGAAATTAGTGTTGGATAGGTTTTAAAATATAGGTCGATGGGGCTGTGGAATGTGGCGTTTAAATGTTCACTTGGGATTTGTGTACCCAGGATATACTTCAGGACGTAATGGCATTGGTTTTTTTTTCCTATCAGGTGTGTGTCAGTCTTGTGCCTCTATTGGCTTTATTAGACACATGTCATACACCAGTACCAGCCAATATATATCCTTGCCAGACCCTTATTACGCACTTATCAGTGAATGCTGTAATCATTACATATGACTCTAGGTTTTGGGCACTGTAGTTTTTACTGTGGGGGGAGAGAAATACTCACAACGTGATTTAATTTCTACTATGGTCTCTATCCTGCAGCCGTATTATAGCAGTATCAGTATTATTGTTCATGCATCTATTTTGCCCTTCCACTGAGATTTAATTATATGTGGGGATTCACAAATATATGCATAGAATCATGACCCTATATTGGCTTATTCTGTATGTGATTCTTGTTTTTATATATTTGTGATACAAACACTGCTAAGTTAGATACACTGTATTATAATTCAGTGTATATTTGGCTATAGAGACCATAGTAGAAATTAAATCACGTTGTGAGTATTTCTCTCCCCCCACAGTAAAAACTACAGTGTCCAAAACCAAGAGTCATATGAAATGATTACAGCATTCACTGATAAGTGCGTAATAAGGGTCTGGCAAGGATATATACTGGCTGGTACTGGTGTATGACATGTGTCTAATAAAGCCAATAGAGGCACAAGACTGACACACACCTGATAGGAAATAAAAAACAATGCCATTACGTCCTGAAGTATATCCTGGGTACACAAATCCCAAGTGAACATTTAAACGCCACATTCCACAGCCCCATCGACCTGTATTTTAAAACCTATCCAACACTAATTTCCACCTATTTTTCACCGAAGTGTGTATATGTTGTATGTCTAAAAACTTTTAACCTCTTTATTTCGCAACCACAGTGGGTGTCTCCTGAATCCATGAAATATTAAAGATTAATAGGATTCCCCACCTCTGATATTATCTAGAACAATGTTCTCATAAAATATAATAATCAATCTTTTGGAGTGCATCCGTTACAACTACTTTCTCTTTTTTTTCTTGCTACTGAAATGGGTAGGATCCTGCTTTTTTACTGTTTCCAAATACCGGATTTTTGGAAATGGTAAATTCACTCTGCACCTTTCAGACTTAATTACCATTTTAAAACAGTTAATAACCGGCAAAATACCGGCTTATAAGTGGGGTCTGAAAGGGGCATTAGATTCTCCCCAGGGACTTGTGACATTCCTGAACACACAGTTTTACTGCCTTAGTATTTTTTTTCCTCCATCACTGATTTTCGGCTTTTGTTTTTTTTGATACCTCTTCTACACTCTGAGTGAGAAGGTCTTGCATTTTCATGAATGGCAGAAAAAGATGCCTCGCTAAAAGTTGCAAAACCACCAACAGCAAAGGCCCAATTTTCGCTCAGGCAGAATGGGTTCTGTGTATGCACAAAGTGCTGAACATTGATACTTTGCTCATGATATCAGAGGTGCAAGCTCACCTGAATGACCCCTAAAGAGCTGATGTGAGTGTGCATTGATAATGATACTGTAACTGATCTGAAACCAGGAGCACATACAGGGAATGTTGAGCGAACTGGATGTCCAGAGTGCTGAAAAGGGAGAGGACAAATCTGAGGGGGTCTCACCGTTTTGGGAAAAAAAACGACTATACAGTACATGATGCCTAAAAAGGGATGCTTGTTCCCCCTCAGCAGCTGACCTGTGAACTCCAACTTGCATCATATAGGTAAGGTCCCATAAATAGAACTTTGGGCCTTATTCTGATCGGAGCGGCCAAACGTGTGTACGTTCGCCATTAACGTACGCTAGCCGTACGTGGCCGTTAGGGTTAGGTCCACCCACAAATCAGCCGCTTACTTACGGGCAGAAATACCGTAGAAGGGGAGTGGCGTACAAATGAGCGTACGGCAACGTACGCGGACGGCCCAGCCCCTGCACTCCGACAACAGACGTACAACTGAGCGTACGGCGCCGTTTACGGACGTCTTTCGTCCGTCTCCCCACCGACTTCTTGCGGAGATCTGAGCGTACGCCAGTTTGCACGGACGGGTCCCTATTGTTTTCAATAGAAAAGTCAGCTTATGTCACCGCTCGTGAGAGTGAGCGTACGTCCGTGTACGCTGACATACCCTTCATATATATGGACCTGCAAATCTTGGCTTTCAACTCTAATTATGAAAATTAATTAATTGATTGAATTAATTAATGTGCAAAATAGTGGCCATGGGCTTAAAACATTGCTGAAACATCCTTTGTAGGTGTTAGATGTGGTTTATGTTATTGTATCATAAATACAAAACCTATGTTTGTATTAGAGTGAACACGTTGACACATGTCGACTTGTGTAGATTGAGGGCCGTATTCAATCCCTTGCGAAATCCATTTTTTCTCTAAAAAATTTCGTTTTTTCGCGACGAAAAGACTTCGTGTATTCAATGTTGTGATTTTTCACGCATGCGAAAGTTTTAAGTTTCGCTTGCGTTTCGCTTATTTCGCTTGGTCAAACCCTTACATTTCGTGGTTTTTTTTATAGATTTTTTCGCTTTTTCGCACAAATGTATTCAATCGTGAGATGACGAAATTGTTATCTGCACATGTTTGATCCGTTTCTCCATTTTCATTTCGACGCCCAATGGGTCACGAATACAAATTTTTATTGAGTGATGCCTCCTTTTAACCTCCGGAACCTAAACATTCTTGTTGGAGAAATGTTTGCCTCTTTGAAAGTTGCTGTTTTCCTAAGAAGGGGCATATATAAATTGTTATTAATACACTTGATTTCCCATCATGCATTGGTAAAGCACATGTTATTTTTTCCCAAGATGCTGTTCACCCCTCACAGTGCCTCACTCCTACGTTTGGGACTTCAGGGAGTAGCAGCTTATTGCAGTCAGCTGTATTTGGAAGCGTTTTTTTAGGGCAATTTGCGTTTTTGGAGAAGAAATAATTATTTTTCAATCACTGCCTACAATAATGGAGTATTTTGCTGACTTGATTGTGATGTTCATGGTCCTATCGACATACATGCTGCGATGCAAACGTCGTCGCCTGGCACGTGGATATCAGCATCATGGTCAGGGGCGTGGATATCAGCATCGTGGTCAGCATCTGTCTACATTTGGTGAGTCAGTGCGTGTTTCAATTCCACGTCCACGCCAGTATCGTACTAGGCGTGTACTGGACGGTCTCTCTGAGGCGGAAGTGATAGGTACCTTTCGCTTATCGTCTCAGGATATCTATTCGCTGTATGATCTGTTGGAAGCTGACCTGGAACCTCGGGTACGGTCAAATCATGCAGTCAGTGGTTTCCAGAAACTACTGGCTGCATTGCAATTTTTTGCGTCAGGCACCTTCCAGCCTACTTTGTCCCAGACATGCGGTTTTTCTCAGCCAACAATGTCACGCTGTTTGTCCCAGGTCATAAAAGCTTTCCGTAAATTAACGACCCAGGTTATAAAATTCCCAGACACTGACAGCGAATGGAATGAGATCAAATTTGGTTTCTTTCAAAAATGGAAATTCCCCAATGTGTTGGGCGCGATAGACTGCACCCATGTGCGACTCACACCTCCGAGGGAATCGGAAGAATGTTATCGGAATCGAAAACACTTCCATTCCCTCAATGTACAGATGGTGTGTGATTCCACAATGAGATTATTGGACATTTGTGTGGGTTTCCCTGGGTCGACCCACGACTCCTTCGTTTTAAGCCAGTCATCTCTATTCCTGGACTTTGAGGAAGGTCGAATGCCAGATGGCTGGCTGTTGGGTATGTAAGTTTTCATTATTTTTTTTAAGTTGCTACTGTAATTAAAAAAGTCTAATACCTTTTCAATTATCCCTTTTAGGTGATGCGGGTTATCCGAATAAACCTTGGCTGTTGACCCCATTACCTGATCCTGTAGGTGATGCCGAAAGAAGATACCAGGAGGTTCACATTGCATCGAGGGGTGTAATTGAAAGGACCTTCGGTGTACTTAAGAGCCGGTTCAGGTGTTTAGATATCTCCGGCGGGACCCTCTTATATTCACCGGGAAAAGTTTGCGGCATTATTAATGCCTGTTGCATTCTGCATAATATCTGTGTCGCAAGACGTTTGCCGGTGAATATTCATGCTGGTGTTAGCCAGGATGGGGATCTTTCTTCGGTATTATCTGTGGGTATGGACGAAGGAGCAGAGACCAGAAGGCATCTTATTGACACCTTCTTCTCATGTGAGTATATACAAATCATCTGTACACAAACACACACACATATATATCTATATATCTATATATATATATATATATATATATATATATATATATATATATATATATATATATATAAATATATCATTTATCTACATAAATGTTATTTACCTTTTATTTTACAGAGTTTGTTCTTGATGGAGTTCATTACAGTTCATTGAGTTTGTTTGCCCAGTTGCTGTTATTACTGTTTCGTGTTTGGAAGTTTTATTTAAAAGTCCTCTAAAGTGATAATAAATTTCAAAAGATTGTTCATTATGCAGGTGAGATGTGATCTATTTACATTTTTGTTGATTGAAAATTCATATGTCCTGTTTTACATTTTCACATACTTTCCATACAGGTTGTTGGTGGTTATCCCTTTCTATTGTCTGCTTTTAAGGATGTTTCTGTGGAAGCCTGGTTACCTTGGATGAGTGATCTCATCTCCGTCTAATCTGGTGAGTTAGCCATATTCCAAAACTGTGTAGGGGATTCCGGTGTCAAGACTCCTACCCATCCAAACAGTCAATAACCTGTGCCCCCCGTCTGTTTTCCCTTGCAGGATGTGCTGTGTGGCTGCCGGACCTGCTCAGTTATGACCCTTCTGCCTGCTCACCTTTACGGATGGATCTGTTGACGGTGGGATTATCTGCTCCTCTGCTGATGAAATTGGTGAGTATGCTAATCTGAACCCCTGCCCCCCTGTAAAGTGTGTGCGCTCTGTGCGCATGGGAATCCGGTGTCAAGACTCCTACCCATCCAAACAGTCAATAACCTGTGCCCCCCGTCTGTTTTCCCTTGCAGGATGTGCTGTGTGGCTGCCGGACCTGCTCAGTTATGACCCTTCTGCCTGCTCACCTTTACGGATGGATCTGTTGACGGTGGGATTATCTGCTCCTCTGCTGATGAAATTGGTGAGTATGCTAATCTGAACCCCTGCCCCCCTGTAAAGTGTGTGCGCTCTGTGCGCATGGGAATCCGGTGTCAAGACTCCTACCCATCCAAACAGTCAATAACCTGTGCCCCCCGTCTGTTTTCCCTTGCAGGATGTGCTGTGTGGCTGCCGGACCTGCTCAGTTATGACCCTTCTGCCTGCTCACCTTTACGGATGGATCTGTTGACGGTTGGATTATCTGCTCCTCTGCTGATGAAATTGGTGAGTATGCTAATCTGAACCCCTGCCCCCCTGTAAAGTGTGTGCGCTCTGTGCGCATGGGAATCCGGTGTCAAGACTCCTACCCATCCAAACAGTCAGTAACCTGTGCCCCCCGTCTGTTTTCCCTTGCAGGATGTGCTGTGTGGCTGCCGGACCTGCTCAGTTATGACCCTTCTGCCTGCTCACCTTTACGGATGGATCTGTTGACGGTGGGATTATCTGCTCCTCTGCTGATGAAATTGGTGAGTATGCTAATCTGAACCCCTGCCCCCCTGTAAAGTGTGTGCGCTCTGTGCGCATGGGAATCCGGTGTCAAGACTCCTACCCATCCAAACAGTCAATAACCTGTGCCCCCCGTCTGTTTTCCCTTGCAGGATGTGCTGTGTGGCTGCCGGACCTGCTCAGTTATGACCCTTCTGCCTGCTCACCTTTACGGATGGATCTGTTGACGGTGGGATTATCTGCTCCTCTGCTGATGAAATTGGTGAGTATGCTAATCTGAACCCCTGCCCCCCTGTAAAGTGTGTGCGCTCTGTGCGCATGGGAATCCGGTGTCAAGACTCCTACCCATCCAAACAGTCAATAACCTGTGCCCCCCGTCTGTTTTCCCTTGCAGGATGTGCTGTGTGGCTGCCGGACCTGCTCAGTTATGACCCTTCTGCCTGCTCACCTTTACGGATGGATCTGTTGACGGTGGGATTATCTGCTCCTCTGCTGATGAAATTGGTGAGTATGCTAATCTGAACCCCTGCCCCCCTGTAAAGTGTGTGCGCTTCCGTTCTTAAAAAATGTCAGGAAACAGAGGTTAATATTCTTCCTTACCATATAACTTGATTTACGGATGACATTTTGGCAAAACGTGATTCATTTATCTATATTTTATTCTTGAAATTAAACTTTGTCCAAAGGGGTGGCCTGTAAAATCTTCTGAAAATGTAGGCTGCTGTTATTTAAATTAGATTTGTAACCTCTAGTTCCAGGCAAGGTAATCTGGAAATGTCCACAAACCCACACTCCCATAGATATTACCTTTCTCTGTTGTTAGCACATGCCCAATTAAAGTATGGGTCTCTGATATGTAGCTATGTAGGTAGTACAATATTTACAAATACACATCTGCAGACATGTGATCTTGTGGCAACCTTTGCATTTTATTATGCACTGGTTAAAGCATTGCGCATGCTGGGGGCATAATCAAGGATAACCTAGTTACACTGCACACTAATTTTCCTGTGCCACCTAAACATCTGTATTATTATTTATCCATCTTATCTGCTCCAAGTATATTCTGTCATTCACCAACACTCATTGCAAATGTAGCAATCGTTCTTTTCGCACATCTGACCAAAACCAAACCATATTTCCTGATTTTTTTTTTATTAAAAAAAAAAACTTGTACGCTGGTGGCTGTAAAGATATTTCCAATAGTGCAAGTTGGTCATCCTGAGTAACTGATGATGCTGAACAAGCTTTTTTTTATTCTGTCACTCTAAAATGAGGTATCACCTATAAGCGATATCACATGCACATTACTATTGTAGCCAGACATTAAACTTTTCAAGCGTACTCATATTTCTGCTTGTTGACAGAAAATTTAACATTATTACGATTATTTTTTATAAATGCTGTTATTTCGTAAAAAATTCTAACATTTGCGAACTTCTTCTGTCTTTAAAGGGTGTTGTCTTCAGAATATTGAAATGAACCTCAACATTGTACTGCAGTTCAAAGCGGACCATCGAACCCAAATTTTGAAAAAGTCAAAGAGATTTTAAAACAAATTTGTTCCAGAAAAAATAAAATTAAAACTGGTTAAACTTTGAAAGAAATTCTTGTTTTCTTCACAATTCCTCAAATGGACATCTGAAATGATATTGATAAAGCGTTAAACAAATTGCTGTTGTGTGGGTAAAAAGTGAGTACAAGCAGATACAGCTGAAAAGGCCATTAACACATCCCAACATGGCAGTACCTTGTACTTCTTCTCACCTACATTCCATTATGGGATGTGGGTGAGAACTCGCACAAAGGGCACTGCCGTGATGGAATGGGAAGTGTGGGTACAAGCAGATACAGCTGAAAAGGCCATTAACACATCCCAACATGGCAGTACCTTGTACTTCTTCTCACCTACATTCCATTATGGGATGTGGGTGAGAACTCGCACAAAGGGCACTGCCGTGATGGAATGGGAAGTGTGGGTACAAGCAGATACAGCTGAAAAGGCCATTAACACATCCCAACATGGCAGTACCTTGTACTTCTTCTCACCTACATTCCATTATGGGATGTGGGTGAGAACTCGCACAAAGGGCACTGCCGTGATGGAATGGGAAGTGTGGGTACAAGCAGATACAGCTGAAAAGGCCATTAACACATCCCAACATGGCAGTACCTTGTACTTCTTCTCACCTACATTCCATTATGGGATGTGGGTGAGAACTCGCACAAAGGGCACTGCCGTGATGGAATGGGAAGTGTGGGTACAAGCAGATACAGCTGAAAAGGCCATTAACACATCCCAACATGGCAGTACCCGGTACTTCTTCTCACCTACATTCCATTATGGGATGTGGGTGAGAACTCGCACAAAGGGCACTGCCGTGATGGAATGGGAAGTGTGGGTACAAGCAGATACAGCTGAAAAGGCCATTAACACATCCCAACATGGCAGTACCTTGTACTTCTTCTCACCTACATTCCATTATGGGATGTGGGTGAGAACTCGCACAAAGGGCACTGCCGTGATGGAATGGGAAGTGTGGGTACAAGCAGATACAGCTGAAAAGGCCATTAACACATCCCAACATGGCAGTACCCGGTACTTCTTCTCACCTACATTCCATTATGGGATGTGGGTGAGAACTCGCACAAAGGGCACTGCCGTGATGGAATGGGAAGTGTGGGTACAAGCAGATACAGCTGAAAAGGCCATTAACACATCCCAACATGGCAGTACCTTGTACTTCTTCTCACCTACATTCCATTATGGGATGTGGGTGAGAACTCGCACAAAGGGCACTGCCGTGATGGAATGGGAAGTGTGGGTACAAGCAGATACAGCTGAAAAGGCCATTAACACATCCCAACATGGCAGTACCCTGTACTTCTTCTCACCTACATTCCATTATGGGATGTGGGTGAGAACTCGCACAAAGGGCACTGCCGTGATGGAATGGGAAGTGCTCAAAAGGATATTTTTACAAAAATTAGATGGACAAAAATGTTACCCTATTCTGGTGGTGTAATACACTCCTCTTCATTTTCAGCGATCTTTGAAGCCAGCTTCTCAGTCGTGGAAGGTGATTGTATTGGTTGCACAGATACTGTTGCTGTTGGAGGATAACGGCCCGGTGGCAACATTCCTGGAAACCCCGTATACATTTGTGAATATGAATAGGTTGCTGAACCTGCTGTAAGGGCAGTGGTCTTTCGTTCTAACTGTTGATGACTTGTTTGAGCATGCTGTGAATCCGATCTACGTTGAGCTTTATTGGCCATGTTCTCAACAATCAATTTTAAAGATGTGGCAATCAAAACAGAACTTGATGCTGTCTGACGTTGGCATTCTGCCATCACATTCAAATATGTTGCAGAATGTTGATTTGCCTCTGAAATTAGCATTAGACTACTTGCTTGACATGATGTGTTTTCTACTAATTTGTTAAGCGCAGTCGCCATGATTATCATAATATCCTGAGATGCTTTGTTGTCTTTTTGACGGTTAACTTCATTCTCTTGCACTGTGGTAATTAATTCTGTTAATGAAGTTTCCAGGCTACCCATACTTTGCTGTAAAAGAGTTTGGAATGATTTGTGTCGATCCTGCATTTGATCAGAGAGAGCAAGGATGTGCTGATATTCTGCATCTGGAATCTCTTTGCTAGTTGTTACTTGCACCCTTGGCTGTCTTGCTGTGAATAAAGTTAAACAAATTACAGTTATATGGTTTAATAAGTAATTTAAGAGTTTTTTTAATGCATGTTATTTATCAAAACACTAATTACCAATTGGTGTAGAAGCTGCTTGATGCTCATCATTCTCTTCATTGGAATTATTTCCGATCAAATCTGGACTAAAACATGGATCAATACAGGAGGACATTCCTGCAATGTTCATTGGATTGTCATCTATAAATAAAATTATAAATTGAGTTGTTTCAATATATATATATATATATATATATATATATATATATATATATATATATATATATATATATATATGTACACCATGGACATTCAACTGTGGAAAAATAAATATTGTACCTTCAGTCGGTGTTGGTGCATTTTCTACTGAATCAACACTGTTTCCTCGTGATTTAGTTTGATGCAAATCTCTTGATGATGTTTGTTTTTCAGGTAAACTTGCTTCAAAACCCTGGAAAGTAGTCTCCGCTGAACTTAAAAAACAACTTGGTATGCTTAGCATTTCTTGGGTTCTACTGGGTGTAAAGGCGTTCTTTTGAAGTGCTGTTACAGCTGTTTCATTACAAATGCTTTGACCAATAACTGGACGATCATCTGCAAATATAATTTAAAAAATCATTATCATTTAGAAGAAATACTTATGAAATTATTATGTAACAATATCAGGTCAATAAGCACTGATTTTTTTTGCTAGTAGTTCAAAACACCACCCATCAACAAAGTATAGTGTGTCGACAGCGTTGCATAGCCAAGCACTTTGTAACGCCATCATAAATGCTGTTCATCTGCGAAAATAACCTGCAGACGAATAGCTTTCCAGGTGACATTGACGCAGTATAGCGTGTGGCAGCACACAATGGGCAGCCATACATACTTGAGAATTTGGCTTAAACCTCAGTTTCGATCAAGTTTCATCTCAGACCAGAGTGTTTGGGTCATACCTGAAACTTGAAGTGTAAAATAAAATTGTATTTACCTATTTGCCTTCTTTTATTGTTTCTGTCTTTCATTACAGATCCTCTTTTCCTTCTGGAAGGCTCCTCTTCGTGCACAAAATCTCCCTGACGTCTGGAGTCAATTCTGCCTGCTACGCCTGTAACCATGATTGGGTTTAATCTTTTTTTTATAACTTCCTCCCATGAAAGCCAATTCACTTTCAGTTCCGGCCCTCCACCGGTCCCCATTTCGTGCCTTCGTTGAATTCCTAATTTTTTTTTAGTTTGACGACGGCAGTCGTTATATCTCTTCATGCAATGCTTGCATCCCTGCGTATTCCAGAAATCGATGTTACTTTCTCAGCAATTGTGTTCCATATTTTTCTTTTTTGTCTAGGAGCAGTAGTTTGTGCCCTTGGCCCGAATAGCATGTCGTAGTAACGATCAACTAAATCAACTAAGGCAAAGCTTTCTGACTCATTGAAACGGATTCCTCTCTGCATCTTCTTGCAGTTTTCTTCTGCAGATCCATCTCCGGGAGAATTATGTGATCCACCTGCATCTGAATTTCCATCATTATCACGATTGCCTGTATGCCTTGGAGCTTGTGGTTCTGTACAACGTATTTCATGTTGGTGACCATCTTCTTGACGCCTGTGTCGAACAGTTGTATCATGCCTACGGGAATGGGTTTCTTCATTTTGCTAATAAAAAAGATACAAAGCCAAAATATTAGCATCATTCTTTTGAAATAAAAACAAGAAGTATACAGTATTTAACTTACTTTGGTTTGAGAATTTGCAGAAGTATTTTCCTTTCGGCGAGATGATGATATTTTTGATCGCCACAATCTAAATTCTTCACTGTCCTCCCAAGCATTATCAAATCTTCCTAGCGATTCCTTAGATGTCGAATTTTCATAAAGATTAGGGCTTCTCATTCTTGAAGTCTGCGTAAATAATGTACACATGCAGCCATTGAAACAATAAATATAAAATCAATGTAAAATAACAGGTAAAGTCGGACAACAATTGTGACATGCCTATAAGAAAATGAAAATTAATTAAATACATTTAATGGACAGTGCATGCGAATGCAATAGTGGGGTGGTACAAATTGAGGAGAACATTACCTTTCTTTTGGACTTCCTTAATTTGTTGCATTCTTTTGTGCTTGGACCGGGCACATTGTTTTCCTCTGTGTCTTGCCCTGACTCATTGGATAACCTCAGGGAATCATCCGAATGTGCTTCCTGCTCATTGAAATGTCTTTGAGAGTTCCTCGACATTTCTATGAATGAAAGTGAAATATGTTCAATCTCAACTTATCACACTAATGTTTGTTGGAAAAAAAACAGGGACAATGCCAATATTCACCCCACATGGTACCCCAAAGACATCATTCAGCAGCCCTGCAGCCCCCAAACAAACCTTACTACAAGTGTACAGTAGGTTAAGAGCCACACCCTGATGTGTGGTGGCAAAAAAACAGGGACAATGCCAATATTGACCCCACATGGTACCCCTAAGACATCATTCAGCAGCCCTGCAGCCCCCAAACAAACCTTACTACAAGTGTACAGTAGGTTAAGAGCCACACCCTGATGTGTGGTGGCAAAAAAACAGGGACAATGCCAATATTGACCCCACATGGTACCCCAAAGACATCATTCAGCAGCCCTGCAGCCCCCAAACAAACCTTACTACAAGTGTACAGTAGGTTAAGAGCCACACCCTGATGTGTGGTGGCAAAAAAACAGGGACAATGCCAATATTGACCCCACAAGGTACCCCTAAGACATCATTCAGCAGCCCTGCAGCCCCCAAACAAACCTTACTACAAGTGTACAGTAGGTTAAGAGCCACACCCTGATGTGTGGTGGATAAAAAACAGGGACAATGCCAATATTCACCCCACATGGTACCCCAAAGACATCATTCAGCAGCCCTGCAGCCCCCAAACAAACCTTACTACAAGTGTACAGTAGGTTAAGAGCCACACCCTGATGTGTGGTGGATAAAAAACAGGGACAATGCCAATATTCACCCCACATGGTACCCCAAAGACATCATTCAGCAGCCCTGCAGCCCCCAAACAAACCTTACAAGCAGAGTACAGTAGGTTAAGAGCCACACCCTGATGTGTGGTGGATAAAAAACAGGGACAATGCCAATATTCACCCCACATGGTACCCCAAAGACATCATTCAGCAGCCCTGCAGCCCCCAAACAAACCTTACAAGCAGAGTACAGTAGGTTAAGAGCCACACCCTGATGTGTGGTGGCAAAAAAACAGGGACAATGCCAATATTCACCCCACATGGTACCCCAAAGACATCATTCAGCAGCCCTGCAGCCCCCAAACAAACCTTACTAGCAGTGTACAGTAGGCTAAGAGCCACACCCTGATCTTTGGCGCAAAAAAAAGGACACCCCAAACCTGCACAATAAAACAGCAAACCGCAATTTCACAAAAAACATACATTCTAAAATTGCATTTTAGAATTGTCAAATCTATCAAACCGGCCACCCCAAAACTGGAATTCATCCCTGCACACTTGTCATCATAAAAAACATTTGCAAACAAAATAAAACAATTACATTACACTCAGTTTTAAAAAAAAGGTTAACCTCAAGACCGCGAGTGATTCCAGTGCTCTGCCTTCGTTTGGATATGCTTTTCCAGCACACAGTCCACGATACAAATCAGCGCTCCGCAGTGTTCCAAAATGGAGGGTAAACTACGCAGTACACTACGCAGTACTCTTCCTTATATAGTAAACGGGCGAGGCTGGGTAGCGAAAACGAAACGCCCAGTTTTCACTTCATTGGTTAGTTTACGCATTTAGGCGTTCCACGAAAACGAAACTTTGAATACACGAAAAATCGAAATTAGTAATCGCGTCACTGTACCGAAAGAAGAGAAAGGTGCGAAAAATCGTAAACATAACCATTTTCGCACAACATTGAATACGGCCCTCAGAGTGTGCTACTGTGTAAAGTCGATGAAAGCACGTAGTGAATGTGTCGACCTGTTTAACAAATACCTACCTTAGCATATATAAGCAGGTCTTACAAAGATTCTTACCTTAAATTAAACAAACCTTGAAATGTAGAGAAGTATAGAAAGATAACCTTCCAATGTGTTAGAGTGCTGTGTGTGGCTTGCAGGTAGTGAATTCATGGTTTTGACTTAATAGACTGCAGCATTGCTTATTACATTCAGGTGTATGTGTTTGGTAGTAATCCGCGTAAATTAGCTAACCCAGGCGCACGCTGGCATGCGGTATCTGTAGGGGTGGTTTGAGATGTCGGTTGGCGGCCGCCTGTTTTGTGTCCGAAATGAGCGGTGCTTTAGTCGATCGTGCGGTAGTAGCACCGCTCATTTTTGGTGCACACCCCCGTGTACGCCCATATTTACGCCCATTTTCCCTCATTATTTCGGCCGCTCCCATCAACACGCCCCTATGCCGCCCCCATTACCCGTACACTCGCGTACAGGTTTTTTCGCACGTTGAGACCCGGCCGTAAGCGTTGTGGAGTGTTCGCGCCGGCGCATTAGCGTATCTGCACATGCGCAGATCATGAAAAACACCGGGACGTCCGCGTACGGCCCGGCCGCTCCAACCAGAATAAGGCCCTTTATGTACATATAATACTTTTATTATACATTACTTTCAAAATATTTAAATATGTCAAATGCAGAGCGATACAATTAGGCTAGCGTCCTTTTAAAGTATTTTACAATATTTGTGTGTTTCACTAAATCCAACCAGTAAAAATAAACTGATAGTATGTAAGTAGAGTTGCAATAGCTTTTTAATGACATTAAGGAAGCTTTGTAAAGACAGCCTTCTGTGGCTCCAGCATGTAAACCCAATGGGATGACATTTTTAATTTGATCCATGCTGAGTGCACATGCCAATCAAATTTTATTTCTGGGATTAGTCGGGTGTATTTGTTTGTCATATCCCCTTGAACATCCATCTGTTACCTCAATTTATTCTTGTGTCGTGTAAGTTTCTATACGAATAAACAGAGGACTTCAGAAATTGGTAGAAGAAAAAAATGTATTTTGTATACTTTTTGTTTATCTCTGTAAGTGGGACATGCTCTGTATGACAATCCAAGCTTTTAATGACTTGCTATTAAAACTTTAAATGAGTTTAAATGATAATAAGAAAACTTTTTTCACTCAGGTGTACAGTCTATGGAAGAAAATGAAACCTCAAACCTGCCTGTCTGGCACTGACAAGTGTCATTACTCTCTCCGCCAGAAAGCAAAGTGCACTGAGACAGATGTAGCTACTGTACATCATTCTAACATGGAATGTGCCCAGTCATTGTCTTGCTATGTGAATCAGTTACTGTAAGAATGCCAAATAAGTTGTAAAAATCTCTAAGTGGTATATTTACTAAAGTGCAAGGTTTTTAGAATTGAAGATGTTGCTCATATTATCCAATCAGATTTTACTTAGCATTTATCTACCACTTTCTAGGAGATAATAGCTACACACCTGATTGGTTAATATAAGCAACATCAATAGATAGGCCCTTATTCTGATTCATTCGCTTGGATGCAAATTTGCACCCTTGCGAGTGAACCAGATCCCGACTTGAGAATGATGGTACGCCGGCCCACCATTGGCAATGAGTGTACGTTCACACTGGTTGCGAATAGGTGTTTTACATAAACATCATTCGTGACCATCGAATGATGTGGAACGTGCACGCAGGTCTAAGGTTGCTCAGAGCAACCTTAGATCTGAATGCACATTGGAGGGAAGCGGGCCCCTGCACCCATGTCACCGTCCATTAGCATGAGAACAGCCAGCATTCTCATGGGAACTCCCATAAACACTGGGCGTTTCCATATGCTAATTGGCTGCCCCACCCCCGCCCTCTATTAACAAGGATGGGTGCATGCACATGCGCAGAAATACACATGCGCATGGGCAAAGCAAAAATATCAGCCCCATGCGAACTGCCTCGGCCTTGTGAACGGACCAGAATAAGGTCCTTATAAACGAAGATTTGTTCGACAGATTTATGTGCAATTCAGAATCAGGCCCTCGGGAAGGAACTTTGAGCTCCTTAGTAGTTAGTACTAGCATCTGGCAAAGTACTTGCAGGCAAATACTGGGCCTGATTCAGCTCCAGATGAAAATAGGGAAAGGATGCAAACAATGTCTCAGTCAACAGTTAATAGGTAGAGTGGTATAGTCAACATACATGTCAACATGGTCAAAAGGTCAACATAAGCAAAATGTTGACATGTCCATAGTCAACACATGAAAAGGCTGGCAGTTTTGGGGGATTTATTTATTGAACATTTCTTACTTTACCATCTATGTGGGCTCCAACTGGGAATGGTAAAGTAGCCCAGAACATGGAAAGTGAAGCAATCCATGCAATGGTGCATATGCTGTCCGGACCCGGGTAAATAGTATTTACTCCCCCCCTCTCGGCGGCCCTGGACATGGAAGCGATGAGGATAGTCTCCATTTCCCAAATTGGAGGCATGTCACCTTCTTTTTGTGTAAGTGCCGAGGCAAGTGATCTGATGCTGCTTCCTTGGATGCACCAGAAGATGACACCTTCATGCAGGAGGTGTCTACTTATACCAGAACCCTTCTGCTGATTTTGCATGTGTTAACTTCCAAAGAACCAGCAGCGATTTTGAAACAGTCCACTCTGAATCACCTCAACTATTCTGCCATCCATGCAAACTGTTCACATTTCCTTTTGTAGGCCTTGACCAGGGACAGCCCTAATATGTCAAGGTGGTGTGGCCATGGCTCATGAGGGTGTGTGACAAGCCAGTGGGCCTGGCATCATGACACCTCTCCATCTATCTATTGTATATAACAGACCCATGTGAGAGGAGGACAGGCCAAAGTTTAGCCAAGCAGAGAAGCGCCGCTCAGTGTGTGACCTGAGCAGGGGCAGATTGGGGACTAAAAGTAGCCCTGTAAAATTTCTGGAAGTGGCCACATGTGGGCGGCACCAATCAACAATGGGCTGAGCCAGCACAACAGTAGGTGGGATTAATAAATCACTGTACCAGCATGGCCCTGCTTCTATATAGAAATAGACTGTGCTTCTGTGATACTGCCCGCTTGGGGCTGTACACTGGTATTGCAAGCCCCCTTAACACTGTATATTTTCGCTAACTTTCTTTATGATTTTGACTATATATATATACAGTAGGCAAACATGAAGGGTGTGAGAAAGTGGCTTTGCCACAAAATAGTACCAATTTACATGACACTTCACACTGCGCCAGGTAGAGCCCCTTAGACACACTGCACCAGGATTACGCGCACACCGAAATGCCCTTTACACATTGTCACACACCGTAATGCCTGTTACATATTATATCACACACCATATTGCCTATTACATATTATGCAACACACCGTAATGCCTATTACTTATTATGCCACACCCCATAAAGCCTATTACATATTATGGCACACACCATAATGCCTATTACATATTATACAACTCACTTTAATGCCTACCATATACTGTTTATACAACACAATGTAATTCCTATAAATATTATGCCACACACCCTAATGCCTATTACATATTATGCCACACACAATAATACATATTACATATTATGCCACATACCTGTAACTGTCACTCACCTACATGCTCATTGCCAGGAATTACAAGCTTATTGCCAGAGGTTACATGCTTGTTGCCAGGGGTTTCTCGCTCGATGCCAGGAGTTACATGCTTATTGCCAGGAGTTACATCTTTTTGCCTGGGGGTTACCTGCTCCTTGCCAGGGGTTCCATGCTCATTGCCTCAGGGGAAGTTGGGTTAAATGGTCATTGCGAGGGGGAGTTACATGCCACAGTGGATTACATGCTAATTGCCAGGGGGAGTTACACGCTCATTGCCCAGAGGGGATTACAGGCTCATTGCCATGGGAATTAAATGCTTGTTGCACAGGGAGAGTTACATGCATCATTTCAAAGGGGAGTTTCCTGCTCATTACCCAGCAGGTGTTACTTGCTCATTGCCCAGGGGGTGTTACATGCTTGTTACCCAGGGAGAGATTACTTGCTTGTTGCCCAGGAGGTGTAACATGCTTGTTACTTAGGGGTGCATACTGTGCACCAGTGCTCCCAGAATCCACACTTCTGGGTAGTGCTGGGTGCTCTTATCTCTCTGAAAGGAGCACCTCTAGCATCTGTCCCCAACCCGGGGGCAGCCATGTTTGGAGGGGTGCAGGGTCTCTATCAGTAAGCAGACATAGACTCTGAGCCCCTAAGGCGCCGCTCCCTGCTACCTTATTGTCCTGGCTCCTGTAAGTTTTTTTTTATTATTTAAATTTAAGGAGCTGGGCTGGGGATCCAGTGGCCTCACTGGTGGGTGGCCTCCTGGGAAACTCCCTGGTACTGTAGCTTCGATGGTCAATCCACCACTGGACCCAACTAACTCTTCCGGCCATTGGCCAGTCTGACCCTGACTCAGACTCATCTGTGCAGAGAACATATAAGAGGATCTATAGTACTGACAGTCATGCAGCCATTAACACATGAGCATGGAGTGATGTGAATATAGCCATTTTAGCTTTGTTCAAATCTTGACAGTAAAGGTGAACTTCACTATTGTTTTTGTTCTTCTGAAAATTTCTTTAAGCGTCACTTGGATGTCCTGTATATACACAATCCCCTTTGAATTTCAACCTAGTGACATTTGGTCCAGGTCCTATAGATTATCCCATTATCCCTATAGATTGTAAGCTTGCAGCAGGGCCCTCTAACCTCCAAGTCTATCTGTTGTTACCCAGTTTGTTTTATCACTGTCTACTATTGTAAAGCGCAACTGAATCTGCTGCGCTATATAAGAAACTGTAAATAAATAAATAAATACATTTGGTCACAAACTTGCATGGACAACGCCTCATGCTACAGCTACAGTACTATCACAAAATATGTCAACTAAAAATAACCAACTGCATTTCCCTTTAAATTCTATTCCGTTTCTAGTTATACAAAGAGCTTTAGAAAATAAAGAGGAAGAATAGAGCATGAATTTTTACAACAGGTTCCTGCGAAAGAAAATGACAATGATCTTTCAATGTGATGTAAAAATGCTAAGCAGAGATCAAAGTTGTTATTTTTTTTCATACTAGCTCCTACAAGCCTTCACAATGCAGCGATTGCCAAACTGTGATATTGACATAACTATTTGCATATAAAAATATATATTTTTTCATATTGTAACATAAAGCTACTAACAAAAATCTCACAATGCTGTTAGTGTGACTGGTCTTCTTGAGATGAAGACTTGGCAGGAATGCCTACCAAATCTAAATTCATCCACTTTACATTTCACGCAAAGGGATGCTAAAACGTTTTTTAATTCATGAGTCATAGATTGAACAAGAAGTAAATTGCTTAAAATATAAAGAAACAACATTACAGCTTTTAAAAGCAGCATCCGTTTTCTTGTAGCAACAATCACTGAATTTCAAAATGTAAATGCCACTGGTTTATGAATTAATGGACACCATCAGCTTCCTGCGCGTCCCATTATGGAGTTCAGATAGCCTTGTGTATCAGCTATCCGCGCTTCATTTGGTAAAGCTTTATTTTTGTCACAATTTGTGATGTTTGTTATTACAATTGGAGATGATTGCGGGTGCAAGCTGAACACATACTCAAAGCGGTGTAAGCATGTAAACAGCAGAACAAATTACAAAAGTTCAAGTACAATGTCATGCCGGTACCGAAGGCTAAATATTAGATTTACGGTAGGGGTCATTTAATAAGCAAACAAGTTTAAACTGTAAAACCTTTTTATTCCAGTGTTAGTGTTATATAATGTAATATAAGTGTGTATTTGAGCTTGCAAGACAGTATTTCAACTTTTGTTCAATGTGAATTACTCAATGCTGTCTTGTTTAATCGGTGGGAGCCGGAGGCACTAGGACCTGCCGCTTCTCTCTCTCTCGGAGGTCTGACCTTTGACTTGCACCACTGTGCATGCACAACTTCTCTCCAATCGACTGTGACAAGGCACCACAGAGTGACCCATCACTCTACATATCACCATGGCATGCCCACACTTATACTACCCTGTGCACTGCAGTGCCATACATACTCTATGTGTTTCGGGCTGCATGAGTCAATCTGCAACTTGTACCTGTATTTATCACTGTGTCTAAAGCCACCTGTTTCTTTCTGGCTAACATTGGTGTATCTATAATGAATGGAAGGTCCCTGGTTCCAGCGGGACCCAAACACCCAACCCTGCACTCATATAACTATATTACCACTCCATCAGGGCGGCTCTGACTGCATAGTTGAAGAAATGACTGGGAAAATGGCCACAACGGCCATTATCCTGGTGCTTTGCACATTTTCAATAGACGTGACCCTGGGAATAAGGCATGAATGTCAACTAATGTACCTGGCACCACTAAGCACAGACCAGAACTCAAGATATTAGCTAATCACTTTGCTGTGGAAGATGGATTCCAAATTAATAATGTGTTATTTTGAGACTCAAATGTGTATACCCCCGCCTTGGATACTGGGGGTATGACGTGGATAGTGGGGATATTAAGCATTGTGTATTTTTAGGGCTCCAGAGCCACTTACATAATTTACATAGCCAGTATAGTGCTGTATTGGTATTCTCAATTCACCACTACGTAAACTGGGCACCCTGATAATACACAAGGACCAGAGAGAGCGAGAGAGAGAGAGAGAGTGACAGATCAGGGGCAACTCCTTGCATGGGCTCAATGGGAAGATACTAAGAGACCACACAGGTGAAGCAAGTGACAGGCAACTGACAAAGAAGTCGTCCCCACTCCATGTGATGGGCGCTAGTAGGCATCTGGCGGCATCGTCCAGACAGTCTATTAACAGCTCGGTGGAGACTCCCGTGGCCATAGCACAGCTAGAATGAGTACCAATGCAAGAAGCCATGGAGGGGGGAGGGGGGGGTTGGTGGATTGGGAGTGGTCATCACAGGGGGGTGCTTCTACTGATTTTAGTTGAGAACTCTACTAATTTTTAAGAGAAAGGTTTAAGAGGAGAGATAACATAGTATGAAGATGAGAATACAGTACAATATATATTTCACCTTCATTTTAGGTATTAAATGAAAAGGAGGTATCATTATATTACACCTTGAAAAAAATGTATTGAAACGCATAGGTGCAAGTGTAATTTCTTGTCATTGCACTTTGGTAAGAAGTCCTTCCTGAATAAGTCTATTTTAGAATATACCTTTTTCTCATCAAGGTAAAATCTGGGTCTCTTCCTGACTACCAACTGTGTTTTAATTCCTGAGGTAGATAAATTTACTATCTACCTATAAAATACTGCATCTCTTAATTCTGTCTGCCAAAGGAGAAGGCTATTATTATATATCATATACAGTATGTCTTAAGTATACACTATGTAAACCTAACTGCCAGGATGCTAAAGACAAGCCCAGCACAGAAGACCATGTGTGGTATTATTGTTCATCTATCCATATTTCTCTTGTCATAGGTTAGCACAAGGGGGGATAATGAGAATTGTCAATTGGGCAGCTCCAGCAAATCCCCCTCCTTGTAAAAAAAAAGGCTCCTTAGCGGCATCCCTGGTAGAATCAGAAGAATCAGGCAGATTAGGAGATCAATACAGGGCAGCAGGAGATTTGTGGGAAAACACTAACCTACTGTAGGAAGCAGGAGGGTAGGCAAATATGACCAGAATTCTTGACGCTATGGGCCTTATTCTGATCGGAGCGGCCAAACGTGCGTACGTTCACAATTACCGCACGCTAGCCGTACGCGGCCGTTAGGGTTAAGTCCGCCCACAAATCGGCCGCTTGCGTACGGGCAGAAATAACGTAGAAGGGGAGTGGTGTACAAATGAGCGTACGGCAACGTACGCGGCCGGCCCAGCACTTACACTCCGTCGACTAGCGTACGACTGAGCGTACGGCGCCGTCTACGGCCGTCTTTCCTCCGTCTCCCCACCGCCTTCTTGCGGCGATCTGAGCGTACGCCAGCTTGCACGGACGGGTCCCTATTGTTTTCAATGGAAAACTCAGCTTATGTCACCGCTCGTGAGAGTGAGCGTACGTCCGTGCACGCTGGCATACCCTTCACATATATGGACCTGCAAATCTTGCCTCTCAACTACTAATCTGACAATTGATTAATTAATCTATTTGTTATTCACTTATTGTTTTCTATTAACTCAATTGTCTACCTTAATAAAGACCTAATAAAACTACATTTTAAACCACATTACATGTATATTTGTTATGTTCTAATGTGGCATTTTAATCACTATCTATGTGTCCCCATATTGCTGTTACTTTTAAATCAAGTTATGTTGGTGTTTCTGTATATGTACTAAATTATGTCCATAATTAGTTTGTCCAAAATGTGTAACATGTATACCTACCCTGATGTTATGTGTGATGTTTTAATCGAAAAACATTAAACATTCATGCATTTTCACTATGTGTTATTTTACTCCAAAACACACACATTTACACATAAATCATTACCCCTCACCTCAAATTACTAATATAACTTACATTACACATCTGTATGTACCTACCCTTACAAGCCCTCTAACATATTTATTATTAAAAACACAGGCAATTTATAATACAATATCAACTTTTATTTATTACAAACATAATAAGGGGGGGGGGGGATAAAAAAAAATTAAATGCGGGCCTCCAGTAGGCCAAAAAGAAGTTGAAAATAAAAAAGGGTCAGGAAGATCTCCCGAATAAGGGCTGCCACCTCCTCCTGCTGCTGTTCAGTGTCTGTAGTGAAGGGATAAAAAAAAAAATTAATATATAACATAAACAAATGTTTGTTGTATTTGTACATAATAAAAAGTTGTGAGTTATGTGTGAAGGGCACATACATTTTTAAACTACATTGAAGATGGGTCTGCTGTAAACACAGTACTAAAAAAAAATATGTTAACACACACATACTGTACATAGTAAATAACATTAATTCAATTACTCCTTCATCAATGAATGTATGCTGTATCCCAATTGGTACTTTGTTTTTGGGGGACTGTCCTCTAACCTCACAATTAGCCTGTGCTATTTAAGGGTTATAACATTGTTGTGGCTTAAGCACTCCTTACTATTTTAAATTTAGGACATTGCTGTACAAATTATAGGCCTACAGCTATGTTTGTAAAGCATGCATCCGCATGGCCTCACACACTATTACCAAAACAATCTCGACATTTAAGTTGCACCAGTGGCAGATTAAGCCTTTGGGGGGCCCGGGGTACTTTAGAGCGGGGGGGCCCCTTGCACTTGTCATTACTGGCCGCACACTGCATGGCCGAATATTATACTGTCAAAACATAGAGTAAAGGCAGAATAAACTTGGTCAATGGTTACCTGCAGGGGATATATATATATATATATATATATATATATATATATATATATATATATATAGACAGGGGGTTGGCGGCACTCGGAATAATAATAGACACCATATATATATATATACACACACCACATGAAAAGCCTGTGTTTGTCCCTCTGCCCCTTACTCTGGAGGAGACCTCACAGTCCTAGTGCTGCCTCTGATTAAAAACCCTCCTATGACTAAGCTGCTGCTGCTGTTCTCCATGGACCTGAGAAGTATGTAATGAGCTCCACCAATCAGAGCTCAGCACAAACTTCTCAGCCTCTGTCCTCTGGTGCAAAGTGTCATGGGACTTAGTCAACTCCCAGAAAAGCACTGCACACTTGTGCAATCAGTGTGCCTTGCCTCCCGATGCTCAGCACCATAAATCATTGTCACATTGGCAGATAGGTGAAGCTGCAGCACTACCCCACCCATGCACAAAACATTTAGCAAAAAAAAAAAAACATAACTTAAACATTGTCTTTTTTAAAAAAAAAAATGACAACCACAGGGGGCCCATAGCTAGAGGGGGTCCCAGGGGCACTGACCCCTTGCGCCTCCATTATAATCTGGCCCTGTGTTGCACATCATGCTGGGAACTGGAGTTACCCAACACCTGGAGCCACATAACTACCACACCACTAATGTCGGATATCTCATTGGATGTACTGTTATGTCAATTATTCAAGGGGTGAGGCATGGCCACACTCAAAAAAACCACCAAGGGGACCCTTGTTCCTGGAGAAGGACAGGACACACCTCATGGTCGCCCTGCAGTGATATGTTGCAACTAATGTTGATGTTGGATACACATATGTGGTTGTTGTGATTGTTTATGTGTAGAAATGTGTAGGTCAACATTAGACACATTATTTACTTACGGCTACTTGAGCCATCCTGGGCGCCGCTGGTTGGCTGTGGAGTGGTTGGGGAGGCAGGAGCAAGGAGGATGGTCCTGGTCTTTGGCCCGAGGTACTGGGTGTTACTGGGGAGTGGAGAGGTTTGGGGGTGGGTGGTGGAGAGGTGTAGGGGGGTTGGAAATGGGGTGGGGAGGGGGGGGTGGGGGTTGTGGAGGGGGTGTGGGTTGTGGAGGGGGGGGTTGTGGAGGGGGTGGGGGTTGTGGAGGGGGTGGGGGTTGTGGAGGGGGTGGGGGTTGTGGAGGGGGTGGGGGATGGGGAAATTGTGTGGGTGAAAACTGCACCCTGGGTCTCCTCTTCTTCCTCCTCCTCTTCTTCCTCCTCCTCCTCTTCCTCCTCCTCCTCTTCCTCCTCCTCTTTCTTCTCCTCCTCCTCCTCCTCCTCCTCATCCTCCTCCTCTTCCTCTTCTTCCTCCTCCTCTTCCTCCTCCTCCTCTTCCTCCTCCTCCTCCTCGGCTGCCTGGTCCCGGGCTGCCTGGTCCCGGGCTGCCTGCTCCCGGGCTTCAATGCGTGCCCTTGCCCGTGCTGAAATGTTCATGTTGATGGCATAGAAATCGAAGATTGGGTTTCATAAAAAAGGGGGAAAGAAAAATTCACATTAGTCATGCTCATAACCTTCAAAATTATCATTGCTGTGAAATTTCAGACATTTATCATGCAAACTATTTGATATCCTACACCCAAAAACTGATCAACTACTTAAACCCCCCCTATACACCCCCATATACACCCCCTATACACCCCATATACACCCATATACACCCCCTATACACCCATATACACCCCCATATACACCCATATACACCCCCATATACACCCATATACACCCCCTATACACCCATATACACCCCCATATACACCCATATACACCCCCATATACACCCATATACACCCCCATATACACCCATATACACCCCCATATACACCCATATACACCCCCTATACACCCCCTATACACCCCCATATACACCCATATACACCCCCATATACACCCATATACACCCCCTATACACCCATATACACCCCCATATACACCCATATACACCCCCTATACACCCCCATATACACCCATATACACCCCCATATACACCCATATACACCCCCTATACACCCATATACACCCCCATATACACCCCCTATACACCCATATACACCCCCATATACACCCCCTATACACCCATATACACCCCCATATACACCCATATACACCCCATATACACCCATATACACCCCCTATACACCCATATACACCCCCATATACACCCATATACACCCCCATATACACCCATATACACCCCCTATACACCCATATACACCCCCCATATACACCCATATACACCCCCTATACACCCATATACACCCCCATATACACCCCCATATACACCCATATACACCCCCTATACACCCATATACACCCCCATATACACCCCCTATACACCCATATACACCCCCATATACACCCCCTATACACCCATATACACCCCCATATACACCCATATACACCCCCTATACACCCATATACACCCCCTATACACCCCATATACACCCCATATACACCCCCATACTCAGGAACATATTTATAAAAAGTACACCAAACATTGCTAAAAAACGCTGACATACTAGTAATCAAAACTTACATCGGGCAATATGGCGGCGAAGGCTGCTGAGTAGAACCGGCTGCCGCCGGCGCAGGTCGGACCAGCGCCGCTCAACCTGGCCCAGGCTTCTGCGGACGCCGGTTGTTGAAAATATCAGGCGGCGGGCAGCATTATACGCCCGCCGCTTGTCCGCATTAGATACATATGGGCCCCTGGGCCCCAGGTGACGATCCATCACTTCCACCAGGGCCAAAAGCTCACATGTAGAAAAGGGCCTGGCTCTTGTAGAAGTCATATTGGCAATGGCGCAGTTATTAATTGCAGGTACATATATCACTTTTGGTGCTTGCTGATTGGTCGAAAAAATTGTTTGTTTGGTATTAACTTTATTAATCCCTCTTATATTAACAAACTGGATGCGAATAGAAACTTACGCGGACCGTTCCGATATACACACCACAACCAACAGCATGCATTCAATGAAGAGAGAAGTACTGTATTTACAGTGTGCGGAAAATAATACACGCACCCCGTCTACTCCTAACTACGCTGCTTAAAGGGGGCTCAATACACCAATTGCCATGAAGAGAAGTACTGTATATATATAGTAAGCGGAAATTAATACACGCAACCGTCTACTTATAACTACGCTGCTTAAAGGGGGCACGATACAGCGATATGCATGGGGAGGAGTACTGTATATACAGTAGGCAGAAAATGATACACGCAACACTCTACTTATAACTACGCTGCCTAAAGGGCCACAATGCAACATGTTGCTGTATGACAATTTCATACACATTACATATGTAAGGAAAGCATTATAACGTGATGTTTTGAAATGTGACTCACAAAGCATACACGAACTCCAACAGATACCAGCTGACAACACTCATCATTGGAATGACAGGTGCACACATTTCACGATGTAGCCCACAATGCTCCACAACCTGTGTAGATACATATACGGGTGATTGATCAGGTGCATTGAGACCTGCGTAATTTAAGCGGCAATTATCGGCGGGAAATATCGGCGTAAATTTGCATCTACCTTGCGGGGAAAAATATACGCCCCCTTGTTCGTGGCGGGAGATTAACATATAAATATTCAGTCAGATGCAGGCCACAATTGCTGCAAACATGTCTGACTCTGACGATTCAGCAGCAGAGGACGCTCTGCAGAGAGCACAAGCCGAATCCATGCTTCAAGCATTACAGAAGAGGGAAGAGGAGCGGAGAAGGAGGGCCCAAGAGAGGAGTCGCCTGCAAGATCAAGCGGGCCCCTCAGTAACAGGCCCTGGTGAACCTCCACCAGCTCCACAAGGGCCAAGCAGCCAGCCAGAACAAGAGGTTGCATCTCTCCAAACAGGTGTGACCCAGCAGGTGCATGGTGAGAGAGCTGGGGCCACCAGAAAACGTGCTGCAACATCTAGGGTGATGACTGAGCAGGATACCACCACCAGAAGGAGAAACCCTGCATTTGTAGAGGCCGAAATGCGAATTCTCGTGCCCAGGGCACGCGAATGGATTGAATTGGCAACCAGGAAGCCAGGTGCCAGTGCAAGGAGAAACCTTTGGGACAAGATCACAGAGGAAGTGAACCAGGTGTCACCAGTGGTCAGAACTTGGGACGCGGTGAAGAAAAGGTTAGTGTGTTTGTCAGGGCAATTTGTTCAGCAGTCTCCAGCAGGAACTGAGGCCCTTATTCTAGTTCACTCTTTCTGGCCAAATATTTCTTAGATGGACAAAACCATGTGCACTGCAGGTGAGGCAGGTGTTACTTGTGCAGAGATAATCAGATTTGGGTGGGGTTTTACACCTGCCTCACCTGCAGTGCACATGGTTTGGTCCATCAAAGAAATATTTGGCCACACATGGCACAAAAGATCACCCACACTAGGAAATGTCACGTAGCTAGGGGTACCACCTAGTCCCTTTAATTCCGGACACATATTAATTACACAGGTTCTGTGGCTGGCTGACTTCAAGACTCCACTTCACCTAATTTTAAACTGCCACAGAACCTGTGTAAGTAACATGTGTCCAGAATTAAAGGGACTAGGTGGTAACCCTACACGTAGCACAGTGGTGCACATATCTCATGGTGATATTTGTATTTTTAAACTTGTAGGTGGACTGACTTCAAAAGTGCCCTGAAGAGGAAGATGACTGACCGGTACAACCACAGCATGTCCACCGGGAGCGGTCCTATGCCTGACCATTTGGAGTTTACCCCCCTGGAGCTGGACTCCTGTGACGTGATCGATGTGGGGGAGATCAGGGGGATCTCCAATATGGACAGTGAGCTCCCGGTGGAGGTCTTTGCTGCTGCTTTTGATGGTAAGTCACAGTAATGCATTGTATTTAGAAAGATATTTTTTATTGCGTATGTGATGGTGACATTGTTTTCAATTCTTATCCTAGCAGAAGCAGAAAGTCAGGATGTACCGGCAGCATCGGCCTCTGCAGAGCCACAGGTGGAGCAGGTGGTCCAGCCTCCAGCAAGACGTCACCCCCAGCCCCAGCCACAGGAGACATTGAGTGAGAGCCTGTTGGTGACGCTGGACAGGATCGAGCAGCAAGGGGTGGATGCTGCGATCCGTCAGCAGCAGGTGGCGGATTTTCTGGCGGAGTGGAAGGCCACAAACCAGCTGCAGGTTGAGGCGTTGAACCGCATTAATGAAACTCTGGCGGCTGGCATGCTAAGCATTGGCCAACACCTCAGCCGCCAGAATGAACTTATTGCGGAGCAGCTGTCCACCGCCAGGTCCCTAAGGGACAATCCCCCATCTGCTGCCCCACCCCAAGCTGCTCCCCAACCTTCCACCTCGGCTGACCCTCCTGTGGCGACTAGGGGAAGACGCCGAAAGCCAGCTGACCCAAAGGCCCCTGTCCCCAAGGCCCCATCTAAAAGGGGCAAAAAAGGGCCCAAATGAGACCTGGGTCACTTCCTCTGTGGTTGGAGGCCAAAGGTTTAAATTGCACTGGACATCCGCTTCCTGAGTTGCCCATCGATCCATTTGCGTGCCATGGGCATGAAAGTTCGTATTTTGACCTCTACAAATGCAGGTTTTTTTTTTTGGTGGTGTGTATCTTGCTTAGTAGTCACCCTGGTTGTTGCAGTACGTATTCTGGTGTCCCCATTTCTTTCACCATTGCATTTGCAGGGTAACACATGTTTGGAGATATGCAACCTCCTGTTCTGGCTGTTTTATTATTTGTGTGTATATTTTTTTTTTTTTTTTTTATTTCTCACATTAAAGTGTCAAGCTGTGATGCTGAACAGCAAATAAATTAATTTTACAAATTAAATCTAAATGGTGGTATGTGTCATTTCTTGTGTGAAACAAATACTAGATTTATGTGTACTTACTGACCAGGGTATTTTTGAACATTTGTTGAAGTGTGGTGGAAGTTTCCCATGTGTAACCCTCTCCATGGCCATTCCCATGTTCCTATCCAACTTTTCCCTGCTAATTAGTTTGTGTCAGCACATGTGCAGAGCAACTTAATAGGTGAGAAAGCAGTTTGTGTGCAGGTGAGGTAGCTCCTACAGTAGTAGGTAAAAGCAGGTCCAGAACAATGCTTTCCTCATGGAGTGGGTGAGGCAGACAAACAAGGGTGAAAAGGTACATTTGTGTAGGAATTCATATGTGTCCTCCCTAAAAAAAGATGTGTGAATGGGCCAAACATGATAAATTAGCTTGTGAACAAACATGCATAACTTTTAAAATATATATGATTTGACAGTGTCATAAGCAGATGTAGGAATCCTTTGTTAGAGAGATGAGAGTGCAATAATGTGATTGGTGGCATCTTACATCCAGAGTGTAGTGAAATCCAAATCATAGCAGATGAGATAGTGGTACAGGTCATAATTTGGGGTACTATACAAAGATTGTGTTGAAAATAGTGGTCATGTGCTTCAAACATTGCAGAAACATCGTTTGTAGGTGTTAGATGTGGTTTATGTTATTGTATCCTAAATACAAAACCTATGTTAGTATTAGAGTGAACACGTTGACACATGTCGACTTGTGTAGATTGAGTGTGCTACTGCGTAAAGTCTATGAAAGCAGGTAGTGAATGTGTCTGTTTATCAAATACCTACCTTAGCGTATAAAAAGATTCTTACCTTAAATTAAACAAACCTTTAAATGTGGAGAAGTATAGAAACATAAGCTTCCAATGTGTTTGCTTGCTGCATGTGTGGCTTGCAGGCAGTGAAATCATGGTTTGGAGTTAATAGACTGCAGCATTGCTTATTACATTCAGGTGTATGTGTTTGAGTACTAATCAGCGTTAATTAGCCAACTCAGGCGCACGCTGGCAAGCGGTATCTGTAGGAGTGGTTTTAGCTGTCGGTTGGCGGCCGCCTGTTTGGTGTCCGAAACGAACGGTGCCTTAGTCGATCGTGCGGTAGTAGCACCGCTCATTTCTGGTGCACACCCCCGTGTACGCCCATATTTACGCCCATTTTCCCTCATTATTTCGGCCGCTCCCATCAACACGCCCCTATGCCGCCCCATTACCCGTACGCTCGCGTACAGGTTTTTTCGCACGTTGAGACACCGGCCGTAAGCGTTGTGGAGTGCTCGCGCCGGCGCATTAGCGTATCTGCACATGCGCAGATCGTAAAAAAACCCGGGACGTACGCGTACGGCCCGGACGCTCCAACCAGAATAAGGCCCCCTGTGTATGAGGGCACATCTGTCCTGAATCTTGAAGTCATCTGACAGCTTAAATTAAGGTAAAAAATCAGCAATTTCTGCACTTGCGTGCATGTGGCAGTTCTGTGCATGCATGCGTGCATGAGGGCGGCAAAGGGGCGGCGTTGCTGAGTTGCATGGACACGGTCCAGGTTGTACCATGGTGGCTGCGTGATGTCACACAACTCTAAACTTGGCAGCCTGCCATCTGGCTTTGTAGCTTGGCTGTGCAGCCAGGGGGCTACCCTTAGCATGCGGTCACCTTGCTGTATAGCGAAGCACTCACATGATAGCGAAGCATTCACATAATAGCGAAGCGATTGTAAAACTTTGAAAGTGCAGCTCAGGAAGGGATTCAGCATGTGGGTGGTCTTACCCATACTGGGTGGCCCACCACATGCTACCACCGGTTGTAGTTTGGCAAAACTACAACTCAAGCTAAATTAGGTCAAAAGTTCCATCATCATATACCGCAGGGGCGACATAATATAAGTCTGAGACAGTTGCATTATTTTGCAGTTGATCGAAGGCAAGAGTAAATAATAATGATTATTACCATAGCTATCGAACGGTTTGTGATTGGTTATTGACAAATGTACTGTAAGTGCGGCTTATTTCCTTTCTGGTGCATATATTATGCTTTCCTGGGCATAGCAAAGAAAATGCAAAGATATAAAGGTTTTTGAAGGGTTAATAAGCGCTACACTTGGGGTTCGGCCAGTCTATGTATACGGAGAACTACCCATAGATCTCCTAATAGGTACAGGTAAGGGACAGGTTTTGATACTAAGACAAGGCGCTCCCTTTTATGGACAACTTTCAGTGTGTAAAGATGAATAAATTATAGGTACTTGTGGAGTATCACGGCTCCCACGATGTGCATCGTATGCTAAAAAATCGCATCGCATCGCATGCGATCAAATCGCATGCGATGCAATGCGATCGCATACGATTTTGCACTGAAATGCATCCAAAAGCATGGAAATGTGTTGCAAACATGTTAAATGCCCCCAAATGTCATTTTTCAGAGTGAACCACCCCCACTATCAATGCCAACCCGAAGCGTGGCGAGCGCAGCGAGCCCGCGAGGGGCGGCGGTACGCATCCTACGACCTTTTCATACCCCCACTATCCACGTCGGCGTGGAGTTGAGAATAGAAAGTGTGGCGAGCGCAGCGAGCCACCGAGCCCGAAGCGTGGCGAGCGCAGCGAGCCCCGCGAGGGGACGCGGATACCTTCATAGGTATCCGCGTCCCCTCGCGGGCTTCACAGGTGTCCGCGTCCCCTCGCGGGGCTCACTGCGCTCGCCACGCTTCGGGCTCGGTGGCTCACTTTCTATTCTCAACTCCACGCCGACATGGATAGTGGGGGTATGAAAAGGTCGTAGGACGCGTACCGCCACCCCTCGCGGGCTCGCTTCGCTCGCCACACTTCGGGTTGGCATTGATAGTGGGGGTGGTTCACTCTGAAAAATGACATTTGGGGGCATTTAACATGTTTGCAACACATTTCCATGCTTTTGGATGCATTTCAGTGCAAAAATGCATGCCATCGCATGCGATTTCATTGCATGCGATGCGATTGCATGTGATTTTTGCTAAAAACCGGTAAAAATCGCATCTCATCGCATGCCATCTCATGCCACTACATATGGCATGCGATGGCATGCGATGGGAGCCGTGATACTCCACAAGTACCAAATTATACTCCCCTTTCTGGACGTGTCTTCTTTCTGTTTTCTTTTTTCTCCAAATTCATTGTTTACATTGAGGGGATCGTGGTTTATATATGTAAATGAAAAACAGGATATATACACAATGGGTGAGTCTGTAACACAAACTCTCAGATTCTTATACACTGGTTCTCTTTGGAAGCAAATGCGTACCAGAACTCACATGAGTAATGGTGCAGTTACATTCATAAAGGTATCTTTTGTTAAAATCAATGGTGTACCGGTACTCACGATATACGGTGCAATGATACTCCTATCAAGGTTTCTTTTGGTTTTCAGGTATAAATGTATTTATTATAAAAATTAGTAAAAACAAATAACAGGAATAAAAATAAAGTCTAGTATCAGCTTCAGCATGGTGTGAGAGAGGTAACGGCGTTACCCTGGGAAACCAAAGATCCGGATCTGGAATCCCTAGGCACACTGAACTCCTACTCACCCAAATAGCTTCAGCCAATTTCTAGATGAAAAGACTGAGTATGAACATCAACATGTTTTGAGATATCTCCAATCTCTTCCTCAGGATGCATACTCAGTCCATGACAATCTTCTTAAATAGCTGTCTTGATCCCGCCTTCTGACTTCCTGTTTCCAAAATTGGAAGTGATGGTTCCGTCTTTTTGTAGTGTTCCCTGTTTAAATACAAGTGTCCTCTTTGATGAAATAACCTAGATAGGAACTTCCATTAGACACTCCTTAACCCCTTCCCGACATTTGACGTACATGTACGTCATGGTCGGGAAGTACTTCCCGACATTTGACGTACATGTACGTCATGACTTCAAACTGTCACTGCGTCTAGAGACGCAGTGACAGTTAGGTGATGTCTGCTGTCCCTGACAGCAGACATCCCCCCTCGTCGCCCAGGGGGGGCAGGGGTGCCCCCCCCGGTCGGCGATCGCTGTGATTGGCTGTTCAAATCTGAACAGCCATTCACAGCGTTTCCTGTGTTACCGGCGGCTAAGCCGCTCGGTAACACAGGGATCGGTGGTGATCGGTGCAGCACCGATCACCACCGAGCGGCAGCACCCCTCTCCCACCCGCCGGGCACTCACCCGGCAGCAGCAGCAGCTCCAGCGGCTCCACCGCTACGTCCGGAGCGCACGCTGCGCTCCCCTCCTCCCCCCTCCCCCCCGCAGCAGCAGCAGCAGCAGCAGCAGCATCATGCTGCTGCTGGAAAAGTTAAAAAATAAAATAAAATAAAAAAAAATGTGCAAATGTATATATATGTATATATATATATATATATATATATACACACATATATATATATATATATATATATGTGTGTGTGTGTGTGTGTGTGTGCGTATACCGCACCGATCACCTACGATCGCCAGCCCCCCCCCCCTCCCACCCGGCAGCCCCCCTCCCTCCCACCCACCCGGCTGCCGCAGCGCCAGCACCCCTCCCACCCCCCCGCCAGCCGCAGCGCCAGCCCCCCTCCCAAAGCTGGTGACCAAAATGGGGTCACTTGTGGGGGGGTTCCACTGTATTGGTGCTTCGGGGGTCTTGCTAATGCGACATAGCACCCGCCATTCATTCCACCACCAAAAATCACTCCTTCCCTTCTGAGTCCTGCCATGCACCCAACTGGTATTTTTTGGTCACATGTGAGGCATTGCCGTACCCGGGAGAAATTGGGGCACAGATTTTGGGGTGCTTTGTCTCCTTCATTCCTTGTGAAAATTAAAAAATTTGAGCCAGAACTGCATTTTTGTGTAAAAAAATAAATTTTTTTACACAAAAATGCAGATCTGGCTCAAAATTTTTCATTTTCACAAGGAATGAAGGAGACAAAGCACCCCAAAATCTGTGCCCCAATTTCTCCCGGGTACGGCAATGCCTCACATGTGACCAAAAAATACCAGTTGGGTGCATGGCAGGACTCAGAAGGGAAGGAGTGATTTTTGGATTTTGCAGCACAGATTCTGGTTGAATGACCCCCGAAACACCCATACAGTGGAACCCCCCCACAAGTGACCCCATTTTGCAAACTACACCCCTCAGGGAATTCATCTAGGGGTATAGAGTACATTTCAAACCCCCCGGGGTTTCACCAATTTTGATACAACTGAGCTGTGAAAATGAAAAATTATTTTTTTTCATTTTCACTGCCCAGTTGTACCACAATTGGTGAAACCCCTGGGGGTTTGAAATGTACACTATACCCCTAGATGAATTCCCTGAGGGGTGTAGTTTGCAAAATGGGGTCACTTGTGGGGGGGTTCCTAACTTTTAGCATCTTATGGTGCCTAGAAACCTACATGGTGCCTAAAAAATAATCTCATAAAAAGGAGGCTCCAAAATCAAGTAGGTGCTCCTTCTATTATGAAGCCTGTGGTTTGGTCACCGTGCACACTAGGGCCACATATAGGATATTTATGAAAACAAAAGAATTGGGGGAATCAATTTTCAGTCACATTTCTCTAGTAAAATGTACTGTGTTCCTTAGAAAAATGTATTAAAATTGCAAATCTGCAAAAAAAAAGAAATTTTGAAATTTCACCTACACTTTGTTTTAATTCCTGTGAAACACCTAAAGGGTTAACAAACTTCCAAAATGCTGTTTTGAATACTGTGAGGGGTGCAGTTTTTGAAATGGCATCATTTATGGGGGTGTCTCACATACAAGTCCCTCAAAGTCACATCAGAACTGAACTGGTCCCTAAAAAAATCAGTGTTTGAAATTTTCTTGAAAATTTGAGAATTTGCTATTCATATTGTAAGCCTCCTAGTGTCCCAAAAAATTAAAAGGAAGTTGAAATAATGATTTCAACATAAAGTAGACATATGGTCTATGTTAGTTATTCACTATTTTGAGTGGTAAGATTATTTGTCTCACAAGCAGAAAATTTAACATTTTGCAAATCGCTAAATTTTCCATTTTTTCACGATATTTTGGTATTTTTCACAAAAAAACACAGACTGTATCGACCCAAATTTACCACTAATTTGAAGTACAATGTGTCACGAAAAAACAATCTCAAAATCACTGGGATAAGTAAAAGCAAAAAAAAGTTATCCCCACTTAAGTGAGACATGTCAGATTTGAAAAAAAGGGCTCTGTCAGGAACGCAAAAACTGGCTCTGTCAGGAAGGGGTTAAACCCCTTTTTATTCCTGTTATTTGTTTTTACTAATTTTTATAATAAATACATTTATACCTGAAAACCAAAAGAAACCTTGATGGGAGTATCATTGCACCGTATATCGTGAGTACCGGTACACCATTGATTTGAACAAAAGATACCTTTATGAATGTAACTGCACCATTACTCATGTGAGTTATGGTACGCATTTGCTTCCAAAGAGAACCAGTGTATAAGAATCTGAGAGTTTGTGTTACAGACTCACCCATTGTATATATATCCTGTGTTTCATTTGCATATATAAACCACGATCCCCTCAATGTAAACAACGAATTTGGAGAAAAAAGAAAACAGAAAGAAGACACGTCCAGAATGGGGAGTATAATTTATTCATCTTTACACACTGAAAGTTGTCCATAAAAGGGAGCGCCTTGTCTTAATAGCAAAGAAAATGTTTATACATAAAACGGGGAGTTGTTTCTGATGTTTTATAGCAGTGTTTGAAGTTTTATGTTGCTTAAGACACAACTAATGGATAGTACCACAGGCATACAGTAAGTCTATGGGGACAATTTCTTCATTTATTTTACCAAAATCATGTGGAAAAAAGGGTTCTTTAACACCCTTTTAGCATTATTTCTGTATCGCCTAAATGCATTATAGGGCTTTTATTGCAGTTTCATGAAAAAATACAGGTTGTCTGTTAAGGTAATAGCATAATATATGATGCTATCTCTACAGTGTAATGACGACTACCCAGAGTTAAAGTAATATTTCCCACTAACAGTATCCAACTTGAAGTTAGAAGTAATAATGCCCGGTAAGATATTCTATTCCTAAAATAGTAACAAGGCGTAATACTGTATGCTGACTACAACACCAAACACTAATATACAGTAATATCATTTACCATTTTCACTTGATTAGGGTCTATCCCATAATATGGCTGATCATGGCTGCTCAATGCCACATATAGGGGTATATTCAATGGATGCCAGATCCAATTGGAAATTATTTTGTCGAAATGGATCCGTCATCCATTATACAATGCAGTGGTCAAATCCAGATGTTGGATTTGGCCCGTTGATTGATGCTCACCCGGCCGCTGATTAATGCTCACCCAGGGACCATGTGAGCATGGTGGTGGTAGGCACCAGGAGCAGGGATGGCGGCGGGACAGGGCCAGGATGGGGCCGGGTGAGCTGCTCTCACCCGGCCTGGTTGCGGGACAGGTGAGCGAGATGGGTGTGTATGCCAGGCGGCGGGAGGGAATGGGAGGGTACGGGTAAGCTGCTGCGCCGTCCTCCCTGCTGTCCTCCCTGCCTCAATCCGACATCTTCATGTCAGATTGAGATTGCCAGAAACATAGCAAGCAAGTGGATTAGTGGCTATTCCATCAAACCACCTGGTTTTCAGCAGGTCAGAACCTTCCGACCTGCTGAAAAAAACAGATAGCACTGAATAGATCGGAACCCCTTCCGACCTATTCATGTAAAAAACTGCCTTCTTTTTGGCAAGATGGCAGTTTCGACATCAATTTAATATGTCCCAAAATATAAAACTGAGTTACTGTTAAATTGTTGATTTCTAAATGTTCACCGTTGGTGACCATTAAGAAATTGAGTTAATGACTCTATACCATCTCATGTATCATGTAAGCTCAAGAAGCTACTGTACTGTCATTTCCCTCTAATAGCAACAATCTGTTATCTTGTGACTGGGCAATGGCTACTGTAGGCCAGATTGGTGCATGTCTTAATTGACAAAACAGAACGATGACAAATAAATAATCTTCATCACCCGGCCAGCCCCTGACCATAGGCATGCGCAGCCCATTTTATTAGGGGGTACACCATTGGAGGGGCGTGTACATCACGCCTACTGGGCATGTCCATCAAAGTCTACTGGGCGTGTCCATCACTGCCTACTGGGCACCAATGCAAACTAAATAGAAGGTGACTTATTTATGTATATGGGCTTCAGAACTAATCATTCCCACCAGACACACCAGAAACAGGGAAAGTGCGCGCCAGAGGCGCGCTGCAAAAATTGACACTGTAATGGCCATTACACATAATGCCACACACTGTAATTTTTTATTTATTTATTAACAATTTCTTATATAGCGCACACATATTCCGAAACGCTTTACAGAGAATATTTGAACATTCACATCAGTCCCTGCCCCAGTGGAGTTTACAATCTATATCCCCTCTACTACATATACACGCACACACAGACATTCTACGGTTAATTTTTGTTGGGAGCCAATTAACCTACCAGTATATTTTTGGATTGTGGGAGGAAACCAGAATACCCGGAGTAAACCCACGCAAGTACGGTACACATAATGCCACACACTGTAATGCCCATTACACATAATGCCACTCACCGTAATGCCCATTACACATAATGCCACACACTGTAATGCCCATTCCACATAATGCCACTCACCGTAATGCCCATTCCACATAATGCCACACACTATAATGCCTATCACACATAATGGCACACACAGTAATGCCCATTCCACATAATGCCTCCCAGCATAATGCCCATTACATATAATGCCACACACAATAATGCCCATCAAACATAATGCCACACACAGTAATGGACATTCCACATTATGCCAGGAGTTGACAAATTTTTGTAAAATAGGGATAATAGGGACAGTGCGTGCTGAAGGCGCGTGCCAAAAATTTACACCGTAATGCCTATTACACGTCACACACCCATTACATAGTATACCACATGCCATATTGCCCAATACACATTATGCCACACACCGTAATGCCCAATACACAGACCAAACACTGTAATTGCCATTACACATTATGCCACACACTGTAAGGCCCATTACATATTACGCCTCACACCGTGATGCCCGTTACACCTCACACTGTGATGCCCGTTACATGTTGCGCCAAACACTGTGATGCCCATTACATGTTGCACCTCACACTGTGATGCCCATTACACCTCACACCATGATGCCCCTTACATATTATGATTCAGACCATGATGTCCATTACGCCTCACACCGTGATGCCCATTACACATTACACCTCACACCGTGATGCCCATTACGCCTCACACCGTGATGCCCATTACACATTATGACATAATGCCCATTACACATTATGCCACACACCATAATGCCCATTACATATTATATCACACACTGTAATGGGGGCCCCACACGCTGTACACCGTTCACCCATTTAATTCTACTCACCTCATCATCGGACCGGCAGAGCAGCGGTAAAGACCACTGGGTATACACAGCATGTAGTGACTGGGTATTACACAGCATGTAGTGACCCATAATCATATTACACAGCATGTAGTGACCCAAATTCACATTACACAGCATGTAGTGACCCATAATCACATTACACAGCACAAAGTGACCCACATTCACATTACTCAGCACTTAGTAACCCATTGTCACATTACTCAGCACGTACTGACCCATAGTCACATTACACAGTGCATAGTGACCCATAGTCACATTACACAGTGCATAGTGACCCATAGTCACATTACACAGCTCGTAGTGACCCATAGTCACATTACACAGCCCGTAGTGACCCATAGTCACATTACACAGCACGTAGAGACCCAGTCACATTACACAGCGCTTGGGCCCATAGTCACATTACACAGCACGTAGTGACCCAGTCACATTACACAGCGCTTGGGCCCATAGTCACATTACACAGTGCGCAGTGACCCAGTCACATTACACAGCACGTAGTGACCCAGTCACATTACACAGCGCTTGGGCCCATAGTCACATTACACAGTGCGCAGTGACCAATATTGACCGATATTCACATTACACAGCATGTAATGACCAATATTCGCACATAGTGACCGATATTCACATTACGCTGCGCATAGTGACACATATTTACATTATAGAGTGCGCAGTGACCAATATTCGCACGTAGTGACCCATATTCATATTACACAGAGCGTAATGACCAATATTCACATTACACAGCACATAGTGACCAATATTCGCACATAGTGACCGATATTCACATTACGCTGCGCATAGTGACACATATTTACATTATAGAGTGCGCAGTGACCAATATTCGCACGTAGTGACCCATATTCATATTACACAGAGCGTAATGACCAATATTCACATTACACAGCACATAGTGACTAATATTCACTTTACACAGAGCGTAGTGACCCATATTCACATTACACAGTGCATAGTGACTAATATTAGCACATAGTGACCCATAGTCACATTATACAGTGCGTAGTGACTAATATTAGCACATACTGACCCATATTCACATTACACAGGAGTTCGGCGGGCGGTGTTCTGCTTGCTAAGCACAGGGCCGGTGCTACCATTAGGCAGCTGCCTAGGGCACCGGCAGTGAGGGGGCGGAACTGAAGGGATCAGCACACTAATATGTCTCTGAAAGAGACTACATTATTTTACAACACAAGCAGGGGCATCAGAAAGGGGCAAGGGTAAGCTTCCTCCTCCCAAATATGGCAGAGGCGCTAACACGGGGTTGCAGAGAACCGCGCTGTGTGCATCTCTCTGTGCACCCGCAGGCAACCCGGCACTGTCTGCGTGACTGTCTGGCGGCTGTCAGAAGTAATGCTGTAAATCGGATGGAGGAGAGGCGGGCAGTCAGGTGAAATCCTGCTAGAGCACTGACACAGCTACGCAGACAGTGCCTGGTTGCCAGCGGCTGCACAAAGGGATGCACAGCAGCACACAGTGCGACTCTCTGCAAAGTGCAAACCCTGTGTTGGCGCTCCGGGGGCGGTGAGTGACTTGGATACTAGGGACGCATTCCGGGCTGAGGGTAGGAGGAGGAGGGGCTTGTTGAGACTGGGGGTGGGGGGTTGTATAGTGGTTTTCAAGAGTTATGTGAGAGGCTCAAAAGTAGATTTTCAGGGGAGTAGGGGCGGCATGCTAAAATTTTGCCTAGGGCGCATGAAAGCCTAGCACCGGCCCTGGCTAAGCAGCAAAAGATTGCTGCTTAGTGAGCAATCCTGAATTAGGCCCCCTGTTCCCCTCACTACATTCTCACACACAGCCCACTCCATCACAATATATGTCACACTCACACACACTTACTCACTGGTCCCCAGTCTCTGCACACATCTTCAGCCAGGAGCCAGCCTGCAGCTGCACTAGTCCATCCGGGCACAGGAAAATGCAGGGGCGTGGCCTAATCACGGACCCCCGCGGCCCCACCCCCTTTTGAAAAGACTCGTGCTGACTGCTGAAGCCTGAAGGAGCCCAGCCAGTCAGGCCAGCCCAACGCAGCAACTGCTAGCCGGCTGGGTAAGGGGGCACTGCGGTCATAAGAGGTGCTGCCTGCAATTGTGCTGGGGGTCATTAGGAGGTGCCTGTGCACCCCCGGCACCCCCCTTGCGCACGCCTATGCCCCTGACATATGAAAATACATTACTGTACAGTATAATAATTTTATAGATTGATGGAATCAATCAATTGAAAATTCGCTCACCCAAATATTATTCTGCAGATATTGATGTTACAAAGTTACTATTCCAATGGTTTGCTTCTGTTTTCTAATCTGCAATACAAGAAAGAATGTTAGAATCTAATTGGTTAGTCTTGGCTTCATTTTACGGGACTATGTAAAAACCGGACCGGACTGCACTCCGGACCGCCGGACAGGACATCAAAATCTGCAGTCCGGAGCTTGTAGAGTCCGGTCCGGGGGGTGTCCTGTCCGGGGGTGTCTTGTCCGGGGGGATACCTTTGATAGCTATCACCAGGGATATGGGGAAGGGGAGATTACAGCCTCCCCGTGTGGTCCGGACCGTCCGGATTTTGCTACATGCCCGGACCAAACAGGGAGGGTTTATTCTACCCCTCCTCCTCTACCTGGTGACAGGTGTGACAGGCAGCCCCCCCGTACAGGACACCCCCGGACAGGACACCCTCGGGACCGGAGGCTACAAGCTACAAAATGCAGAGTTTGATGTCCGGTCCGGCGGTCCGGGGGTTTTGTCCTGGTCCGGTTTTCACCCATACCCTCATTTTACATATTAATAAAAACTGTACATAATAACATACCTCCCAACAGTTTACTGTTCGATCTCAGCACTCATTGTGCATTCCAAAAGGGGGTGCGGCCTTATGTAAGTGAGGCCACCCCCCCCCCCCAGTGGATGATGTTTTTAGGTCATGACCCCATTTCTCATCAAGCTGGACCCTTTCTCAGCTCTCCGTGAGCTGCTGGACAGCCTCGGCACTGTTCATTCATCGCTGCAGCAAATGACAGAGTGACCCACCATCACTTGCGGGAGGTTGTGGCTCATGAGTGGGACAGAGTGAAAGTGGCACTGTCCCACTGAAAATGGCACTGTTGGAAGGTTTGTGATATCTGTGTTAGGCTGTCCCATCTACTTAGTGCTGGGGAGTTGGGACAGCTTTAGGAGAGTAGGCAAGGCAGCCATGGTAATTATGGCAGTGTATGTCTGTGGGAGGGGACTCGAGATGCCACCATAGAAGGCTTTGAATAGTCAGAACTGGATCATGGGGATGTGTTAAATATTATTAGATTCTTTAATCAGCAGAATAATCACTATACACTAATTTACCAAGAAAGTATTAAGTCAATAATCTTAACTAATTTGCAATATCTTGTCCTTAAAAATATCTTATTATAAATAATGGATCTTAAATAGAGTTAACCTACACCATATGGGACCTATTCTATGTAGAAAAAAAGTCAGACCAGTCTCAACATATCAATCCTTAAGGGCACAAGTTTGAATTAATGAGTGAAGCCGATAGATCTGCACTTCCCATCAGAAAGATAATGCCTAAATCTTTCTAAGAATAATAAAACTCTATAGACCTTTTATCATTATTCAAGGCCAGATATGGCTGATTTATTACACTAATAAGTATGTGTGTTGTGTTACCGTGTCAGTTGTTCCGAATGCATGATTCATAAGCAGTAACCTGGTGTGCACAGACCTTGCTAGAGAAAATAATCATGAGACAATTCTGCATTATGCTTCATGCTTCTCTGATGCAAATTACTGTGTCAGTAGCAACAGCAGCTACACATTATGAAAGATCCGGAGACACTCAGTGATTTCAAAACATATTAAAGGCAGAGAGACATGTAGGATGCCAATGCTCCTGCGAGTACGTGGCCAAGCTATCACTTTACGGGTTAAATACTGTTTTGCAGGAACCTTCAAATCTGTGCTGCACAATTTGTCCAAATGTGCTCCCGGCAACTGTGAGGTACTTTTGGCCAATTTTACAGTATGACCCCGCAGCTATCTGTAAATAATCCCCTAGTCTCTCAGAAATAAATCTTCCTGAAATACCAAGAAACATATTGAACCCTCTGGAATAGATTACAATTTGGCTTGTTATACAGCAGCATGTAAATCAGACATTCTGTGGGTGTCCATACACTTGCTATGTAATTTATGGGCATACGAGAAGTGATTTTGCCCATTGATCATGTTTCTGTGATTTAAAAGGACTCTCAGTTGCTAGGCATGAATACTTGATCTATCCATTTCATGTAACTGGTACTTATAATGGGGCTGCATAGGAGCACAAACAAAAACACAAGCCTCAAATCCAATCCGGTTATGTCTGAAAGACACACTCAGCTGCTGATATATTTCGGAACATGCCCCATTCTTCTTCAGAGGCTGGTAATATAGCTTTTTTTCTTTTTTTTTATTTTATTTTTTTTTATTTTCTTTTTCTTTTCTTTTTTTTTTATTCTTGCATCACAAATTCACTTTAAAATATATTTTCAATAGAAGATAAAGTTATTCTGTTTCAGTAAGTTCAACAAGAAAAAATAGTCAGGAAATGTTACTCATCCCATTATATTCAGCTAATGGTATGAAGAATTACCAACAATACAACTACGGTAGCTGCGAAAAAAAAAAAGAAAAAAGAAATGGGCCAATTTATAAGTAGGTTTTAGCTATTTAAAACTCTTTGTTTATGATAAATGGTATTTCAGCCAATCAGCTCCCACCGGTCCTTTTTCATACATGTGACAAGAGCTAATTTGCTGGAGCACCATTTATCATACACAACACATTTTTAATACGTTAAGTTTGCTGAAAAATGGGCCCCAAAATTTACTACAGCAACACTTATGAACATCTTGGCCATCAGACTTGGGGGAGAGAAATCTCCGATTTCCGACAATGCCAGAGCCTTGTGCTGAAATACTGTATTTTAGGGGTGATGCAGTAACGATCAGATGGGGGCAAATTGGCATGCGCATATTTGCACATGTGCAGACCCTCGGAGCAAATGGCTTTGGTGCCTTTCACAATCACTGAAACGATCGATCCAGTGGTGGCGGGCAGGGGTGGACACTGGGTTGGAGCCGGGGACCACCCAGCATATTATGCCCGTCCTCATGAAAACGATGGGCGGGCCGATGTCAGTTCAGAATGACATAGTTCTCAAGGGGAGAGAAATCATTTGACGGTCGTGACCACTGTATGATTTCTCTCCCTTCGGCCTCATGCAAGGGGATGTGTTTGCGTACATCCCCTTGCATGTTAACGAGGCGATTCGGCAGCTGAGGGGGGGTGCAGAACAATGACTGCTGCTTAGCGAGCGGTCCCGAATCAGGCACTTTACCTTCTGGCCAGCCCCACTCAGCATGCACAAATTCTCACAACCATCCCAAGTTCTTGTACACAGCCAGGCAGAAGCAGACGCAGAAAAGCACACTACATACCAGCAGATATTTCTGTCAATATGTGAAAAAGCGATAAGGTGCAATAGTGCGCTTATAACTTTATAATAATATATGAATTCAATAGTATGGCAACAGCGATCTTTGCAGATACATAGTGCAGAGAAAAGTGATTTTTCTCTACGTAATCTGATTTAATACAAACTGAGGTTCATTGTAAGTATTAAGCAGCACTGGTTATAGCACACTTGGCACTTTCCACCTCTTTTAATATCCCCCCCTATATATTATGTTAAGCAACGATATGTGGAGGTCAGAAGTTCTTAATTTTTTAATTTGGCATTTAACAGCAGCTGTTTAATTCCTGGCCACATGGAACGTGCAGGAGATAATGGAATTTTTAGAGAGCTCCCTCAGACTACCAAGAGCGTAGATCAGCTTCCTGGATGCCCAGTGAAGTGGGTGTTGTAGGTGAAATGACAGAATCAGAATCAGCTTTATTGGATAGGTATACTTGCGTATACTAGGAATTTGATTTGGATTGCTGTGCAACAGCTATTTAGGTAACAGTTAAACAGTGACAGTACAGATATACATAATACATACAGGTATATGCTCAATGTGCCCTGGGGATTGTAGACGCAGGGAACATATATTCGCTGTGCTGCACAGCTCCTAGGCAGCCATCAGCGGCGCCACTGGTCATTGCAGCATCCAGGTTGGTAACAATATAAGCAGAGACAGTACAGTTATCACACAGGGAACCCCTACCCACTGAGCTGCACAGTGCCTAGGCAGTGAACAACGGCACCACTGGTCATTGCAAACAGCCAGGTAGGTAACAGTTAAGCAGAGACAGTGCAGTTTTGGGTTGCTATGCAGTGTGAAAGACAGGAAAGACACAGGGGTACATATGGCTGAGTGGCACATTTCCTTGGCAGCCATGCTGCTCAAAGGCAGCAGTAAAAATAATAATTTTATTTATATAGCACTTTTCTTCCATAGCTGGCACACCCTGGGGTTGGAGGTACATGGTTCAAATCATGATAAAGAAACAGTAAATAAAATAGATAATACATAGCTTTCATCAGCTTAGAGGCTGGGAGAGATGGTAATTGGTGAAAAATAAAAATAAAATGATGCAATGTCCAAATCCAGTCCAAACTCCAGTCAAACTCATGCTTCAGCTGACATGCTTCCAATGCAGGCTAAGATGGCAGGCAAGCCTTGAGCAGACTTCCAAATATTTCCAATTTTAAAGGAAAGTTTGGGTCAGCTGGTACAGGGGGAGGGGCTGATCTTTGAACAAATTGCTCAGCAAGCTAATTAGTGGTAGGGGAAGATGCAGGCTCCCAGTAACAAAACAATTTACAATGCAGACTGTTCTTTAAATGAAAAACATCAGATGTTCAAAATGGGATTTATGTACCTGTAAAATAGGAGATGAGATGGTTCTAAAACTTCTTTCAGGTCAAACTCATGCTTCAGCTGACATGCTTTCGATGCAGGCTAAGATGGCAGGCAAGCCTTGAGCAGGCTTTCAATTTGCAGTGAACATTACTTTCATAACTATAACCATGCTGCTTACTGCTACAAATTGTGTCATTCCATATGGAGTAATAGCTTGGTTCTCTGCACCGTGCACACCTGCAGATTTATCCAGCTACATCCAGCCTCGGCGTGGCTGCAGGTGTGACTAGGATACATTGAGCAGGGCCCTCCTACATCCATGTCGGTTTGTATCTACCCAGTTTCTTTAATCACTGTTGTTCCCAATTGTAAAGCACAACGGAATATGCTGTGGTATATAAGAAACTGTAAATAAATAAATAAATTGCATCAAAGCTCTGCATAGCTACTTCTGTACTTCCATCTGCACCATACCATATCCAAACTAGAACGATGTAAGAGTACAAATGAATTCTCAAGGGACTTTTATTGGTCATGGTGAAAGATTTGTACTTATACAAAGATAAAGCAAGACATACACGCACTGTCCACACCAACTGATGAACCAAGTAAAGCCAAGAGTTAATGTACAGTATGCTTATTCCGATGGTTACTGTCTCTAATACTTTATTTAATTATTGTTTTATGAGGCCAGTTCTCTCAGGATTCTGTTTACCACTATGCTGGTTATAATAACAGCTGATCTGGAAGCATGAGGATGGATTTCTAGTTGAAGAAGTTACTTTGAGAACAAAATGCTTTATTAAGCTTACCTTTGGCATAGACAATGCCAGTTATAGAAGTTCTTTGCTGTAACTGAAGCTAAATCCATACATTTTATCTTGGCACAGCAGTCAGTCAATGCTATTCTTTAAACCTCCTGGGTAGACTAGCCAGACACTCATCACAGATATTGGACTGAAATGGGAATGTAAATTTTATAGATCCAGTTAAGCACAACCAAGTAATGGGACAGGGGCAGGTCAACAGGTAAGTACTTGCATCTCCTATTGGGCAAAGATCTAGGTTAGATAGGTTTCTTTATCATATGTATTTATAATTGTGATAAGTACTTGCTCACCTTGGAATTACCCATTTATAAATCAACATGGCAAGATACAGTTCTATCTCCTGGGGATGCAGTCAGGATTCCGTCAGTTGGTAGGGGGTTAGAGCTATTTCAAACGCTCTGGCTCCTGCCAGGCGGTGAAACCCTGCACGACCAAGAAGCCGTGCCGCACTGAGAAGTTTACACTGAAGGGGATGGCCACAACCCGGCAGCCTTCCCTTCCAGTGGTGGTGAAATAGCCCTTAGGCTGTGGTGGAGGGAGGTTAGGGATGGGCTGGAGGAAGGGACAGTTAGGGTTTGGCTGTGGGAACAGTGAAGTTGGAGTACCGCAGTCTGCATCCTGGTGGTATTTTGGACTAACTGATCCGCTGCTTTCACAGATATTTCTATGACCATGGAACTGATTTGTCTCAGCATATGAAACAAAACTCGGTTTCACTGACAGACTTTTTGGAGCATAGAAATGGGTGAATTTATTGATGCTTAATTAAAATCCACAATACAAGTTATTATTAAAGTTACAGTAGGTGAGTAACACATCATGAAGGTCATTCTGGTTGGCTCGTTAAGCAGTGTTATTTCGCTGCATAGTGAGCCTTCTAACACCGCCCGACGGCCTTGCGAATGCCCAATACACAGCGAATGTATGCGCCGCACTGTGAATGGATGTTTTGCATAACCATCCATTCGCAGGGTAGTGTGCAGGCCTGAAACCATTCGATGGTCGACAACCATCTAATGAATTCTTAAGTGCTTGCAAATCTAAGTCAGTCTCTGCTGACTTAGATCTGCGGTGTCCTGCTCCAAGAACTGGGCAGGCAGCTGACATCTGGTGATGCCAGCAGACTGCCCCAGAAAGGCAAGTACATGCCCATAAACTAATATGCCCATTCGCAGAGTTTCATCATTGAACCCCTGTGTTATCGCACGGGTACGTTCACAAACTAGAATGACCTCCGAAATTATAATGTAGATATATACATGACATGATACTTTATGACCTTCAATGTAGAAGTATATGCACATGGTCCATTGGAAAAGATACTGTACATCTAAAAACTACAGTAAGCTAAAGGAAGCTGAGGTGAAAATATAGCGAATTAAAAGAGGACAGAACATTCTGCCCTTCTCTTTCAGAAAAACATTACAGGATACAGTAGCTAATGATACATTTTTGATAAGTGCACTTTAAGCATGGAGAGCCTAACAGCACTGGGAAATTCAGCCCATTTAATAAAGTGGGGGAAATTGTTGATAAAAATATACAGCCCAATGTTCTAAAGTCTCATAACTAACATCTTATATAACCATTAATACCACAATTTACTAGTTAAGTAATATAGAAACATGTGTTTAATTGTCCTACTATGCTTTCTTACCTGTAAGGGTTGGATCAGGTTTTCTGAATACAACATTACTAAAATGTGTAACATTACACATTACTAAGATGTGTAATCTACTTCACATGTGAAGTTGCTATGGGCAAACAATCCAGGACCTCCCATAAGAACCCCCATTCAATTAAGTCAAAGGCCTTAGCGGCATCAAGGGAGGCAACCACCGAATCTTCCCCATTTTCTTGCGGGGTCTGAAGGTGGCAGTAAAGTCTTCTTAAGTTGGTCGTAGTCGACCTCACCGGCATAAAGCCGGTTTGGTCCTGGTGGATTATTGTGCACTTGTTTTTGATAGTTCCTGTTCACAGTCTATGGGGAACAAACTGGACACAGAGAGGTTATTATAGGGTCAATTAGAATATCAGCTGGAACCGATGGCTTGGATATCGTCTGGATCCGATGGCTTGGATAATGGCTGGAACGAATTGCTGGGATATTCGCTGGAAACAATGCCTTGGGTATCAACAGGAAGTGATGGTGAGAATATTGGCTGGAACCGGTGGCTTATATATCAACTGGAAGCCCTAGCCAAGATTATGGCTGGAACTGATGGAACCCATGAGTGCATATGAGTCACACAAGTAGGATTTTGACAGGAGCTTAGAATAATGCACAGCAAGGTTGGGAGCAAATTTGTACTGGCAACCTGAGCCTACTGTTCAATCCTCTTTATACTCTTAGGTAGACAGGGATTGGTTGGAGAGATCACCTAAAAAAAAGACCCTCCAGGATTGGTTACAGAGAGGTCATGTGACCATAACCAAAATGAAAGCACCCAGGTCCCGGAGACTTTGAAAAAAAACCCAGCCAATATACCACACACCATTCCCTGCTTGTATATATATATATATATATATATATATATATATATATATATATACAGTAGGAGCCCATCTCATCTACTTTCAGCAGGCCATGGCTCACCATGGCTATCCTATTGTTCTCAGCTGGAATACAATACATAGAACAATAGAGTAGGGGATTAGCAGAGTAATCCAAATACTCACTTATATCCTATTATATGGATAGATGACAGTGGCTCCATCTGTATATACATATATAGGTAGGTCAGGGCGACAATCTAATAATGTCGACCCCAAACAGAACGCCCCTACGTGTAAAAAGGCGACTCGTGGACGCCGAGGAAAGGGAATGTCCAAGAAGAGAGCCGAAGCAGAGATTGGTCCAATAACTACCACTCCAAATCAAATAGATGTAGACCCTATGGCGGACCCTCAGTGTGATAAAACTAAGGGTATTTTTAATTTATCTAAACGGCAACTTAATGTACATGAGGTCGCTGTATTACAAAAAGGGTTATCCTTTGCCCCGACACGAGGTGCAAATAAGGTTGACCTCCAAATCGACCTCAATCTATTTGCACGTAAGCTCACACTTAAACGGCACTTTTTAAGAAAACCCACTGTAGACCAAATGGTTAGCCAAGAGGCTGATTCCTTGAATTCTAATCTAAAATTGAAAACAACCTTTTATCCACTTGAATCTCGTGGTCCGTATATAGATCTATTTACGGAACTAGTCAAGAAGGATTTCTCGAGGCTAAATGAAAAGGATACAAAGAAATCCAACTTGAGTCATAAAGAAACCATTGCTCTAAAAAGTCTACAGATGGATCAAACTATTGTAATTAAGAACGCCGATAAAGGCGGAGGGGTGGTGTTGTTGGACAGGGATGTTTATGTAGCAGAGGCCTATAAACTACTTTTGGATGCCAAATCCTACACAAAATTAACCGGTGATCCAACTAAAGAATTTCTGGCTAAGCTAGAAGTCATTCTGAGGAGGGGGTTGAATGAAAAAATTATTTGTAACAATGAATATAAATATTTGTTTAACACCACTCCCAATCTTGCAACGTTTTACCACCTGCCTAAGATACACAAGGGGGTTGTCGCCGGGGTGGGCTCACTCACATGTCGTATCTCGGAGTATGTCGATACATTCATTAAGAAGTATGTGCCGGGCATTGAAACTTATGTTCGTGATTCATCACATTTGTTACAATTGCTTGATAATGTAGAATGGAAGGAGGGCTTTGGTCTGGCGACCATTGACGCACAAGCCCTCTACACAAGTATCCCACACGATAAGGGCATCGCGGCAGTGGAGAAACGCCTGAGCCTTGATCCAACTATTTCTAATGCTAGAAGGGTTTTTATTTGTGATTGCCTCAGGTTTGTGTTGCAATTTAATTACTTTGAGTTTCTGGGGGATTGGTTCCTCCAGACATGCGGCACTGCTATGGGCACTATTTGTGCACCTAGCCTGGCCAATTTGTACATGGCGGAATGGGAAACTAATACCCTCACAGGTGCCCTTGTCGACAATGTCGTCCTAATAAAAAGATATATTGACGACATTGTCATTATATGGAACGGTGACCAAACACTGTTCGAGAGGTTTGTTGATAGATTGAATGACAACTGTTACAATCTAAAGTTCACCTCATCTTTTAATCAAAGTAAAATTGAATTCTTGGACATCGTATTGGATGTGAAGAACTTTCCATCTGAGAAAAAAATACAGACCTCTACATTCTTCAAGGCCGTGGACGCGAACAGTTACCTAGAATATTCCAGCTGCCATTTGGGGGCGTGGAAGGATAATATTCCGTATTCTCAATTCTTACGGTTACGAAGGAACTGTTCGTGTCCCACGGTCTTTGAAGAACAAGCTATGGTGTATGTTAAAAGGTTCACCGAAAAGGGTTACCCCTTGGGCATCATACACCGTGCACTCCAACGGGCACGGAGTCTTGACAGAGAACAGCTCTTTCAACCTAAAAGGGTCGAACAACCTCCCCATCAAAATTCCAACAATGATGCTATGTTCATCACCCAATTTAATACCCATGAAAAAGAACTGAGGGGTATCTTTAGAAAACATTGGGGAGTGCTCCAACTTGACCCCATATTGAAAGGGCATATCTCTGATGTACCAAAGATGGTTTTCCGTAGGGCCAAAACAATCAAACAACAGGTCTCTAAGAGTCAACTAGAGAATATTGATGTAAAGGGTCCCTCTGAAACCTTTCTTACCATCAAGGGGTGTTTTCCATGTACACATTGTAAGGTATGCCAATATATGAAAAAAGGCCCACAAATTGATGGTACTGATATAAAAGTTAATGATTTCATTAACTGCAATTCCACCTCTGTAATATATCTTCTAACCAGTGGTTGCGGTTTGAAATACGTGGGCAAGACAAAGAGGTGCCTCAAGATTAGAATTTTGGAGCACCTCCGTAATATTTAACATGGGGTGCTCAATCACAGCGTGCCCAGGCATTTCAAGGAAGCCCACAGCTGTGACCCGAGGTCCCTTACCTTTAAGGGCATTGAATTGGTCCATAATAGTAAAAGGGGTGGGGATCACGAAAAGCTCTTGCTTAAACAAGAAACCACCTGGATCCTCAGGCTCAATACCCTGGCCCCTGGTGGATTGAATGAGGGTTACGAGATAACCCCATTCATCAACCAATGAGGGGGGTTCATATGGCTTTTTCTTTCACTGTGTATGATCCTTTTCTCTTTATATTGTCTCTACTTCTTATTGCTGTTTTTGTCTTGTTATATTTATATAATTTTTCCGAGGGAAAACAACTTACTCGTGATAATAAGGATACTATATTTCCCCTGTAAATGTAATGAGGGGTGTTTTTTACATTGATTTGATGCATTACTGAATTTATGCATCTGTGTACATATATGTATTTTTTAAAAAATTGTGTACTTTGTAAAGCTGGGGCTAAATTGCTCACATCTGGTGCAATTTTTTTCCATTAAAAAAAAAAAATGTTTTTTCTATACATATATATATTTTTATTATTATTTTCTAGACGACCTTCTGTATAATTCTAATCACATATATATATATTTGATGTGATTTGCTTGTGCAGGTTCTGGCTCTATTTTTCCGATTTTTTCTTCTTTTTTTACATTTAGGCCGACACCATTAGTTGACATTCAAAATAGTCTACATACCCTAAGCGCAGTGCTTATACAAGATACACTTTCCTATATTTGGAGTGTATTTCACACTTATCTCAAATTCTGCATTTGTAAGGCGGCACTTTAATGTAGTCATTGTATGATGGACATCAGGTTTGGTGTCATTTCACGTTTTGTTTGAGTGCTATGTCTTTGTATATACCATATATAGAGGTCCTGCCATTGTTTATAGAAGAGGCATCTAGCCCGCCTCCATCTGTCCATCACATACGTAGGCGGTCCATCGCGCCAGTCATTCGGTGCGGGGTCCCTCCCACAAGCGTCATTTGATGCCTTATGCGTCATATGACGCATTAAACAGATGCATATTGGCTTACGCCACATTGCGATCTATAACATTATGGCTTTGTCAGTCATCTGACGCTTATCACGTCATTTGACGCGTATCACGTCATTTGACGCTGCATATGCACTCGCCGCGTCATTTGACGCCGCCTGCCTAATACCCTGTTACAGCCGGGCTGCCCCTTATACACATCATAGAACAATTTTAAAAGAGTGCCCAGTCACTGAGTATTTCCATAGGGTCAGCAATAATGGTTAGAACAACAATCAACACTCTCTTTAATCAGGCCATTTTAAATTGCAGTCAGGACAATTTGCTTAATGTTGTATTTTCCTACTGAAATACTTAAGCCCTGTAACAGTACATTAGTACTGGAGGTCAAGCAAAACAAAATAATTGAAGCACAAATTAATGAATCTGTTCATAAGAACAGATATCATTAAAACTTAGGACCCCCTTACACTTGTTCAACTTATTGTTCAATAAATTGAACCTGATTGACTCGAGATTTATCCTATGTGCAGGAGGATCAATCTCTTCCAATCTCTTGGTTATACCCAATGGCACGGGATTGTGGATTGTGTCCTACACATCAGGCACATAAGATTTTGTCAGATAAATTGACTCAAATTGGATCAAATCTCACAAAATCTCACAAGTGTAAGGGGCCCTTTAGATTGTTAACTTTGTCTTGCGCTCTCCCTCTTTTCCTTAGATCTATGAACACCAGAGCATACTAGACCTTATGTAGGGCCTAATTCAGACCTGCTCGCTAGGCAGCATACACTCAATGCCTAGCAAGCGGGAAAGCGCCGCCTGCCGACCCGATGAATGCCCCCCAGCCACCACTGCCGCCTACATCCCATCGGTAACATGTGAAGGGATGAGTCCAAGAAATCATTCCCTCCTCGTCAGCCATCAAATGGTTTCTCTCCCTTCTGAAGCAGAAGTCAATTAAAAAAGACTTTTATTTCAGCTGGAGATGGCCAAAAATGGAACAGGTGCTGATGTAATTTCATTTGTCATGTGCTCAAACCCCAAACATCAGGCAAATTTGTCCCACTATGAGCGGGTCTGAATTGGCCCATTATTATAGCCTCCTGCCAGATTGTGGCCTCCGAAAAAGACCTAGGGCTATTTCAATGGTTGATGGGCAAATGTATCAAATGGCATTCATCACTACTTTAATAATCCTTTGTTTCCTTCCATATATCCTGGGTGCCTTGGGAAGTGTTTTAAAACCATTCCGTTTTCTGCCTCTTTAGCAGATTTAATTATTTAAAAACTTTATTCGGCCCTTTTCTTGACACCAACCTTGCTTCCCTCTACCTGCATGATAATGTCAATACACTATGGACCTTATTCTGGTTGACTCGCAAAGCTGCAAATTTCTCACCTTTGCAAGTCCACCAAACGCGGGCCGGCAGCTGACATCCTCTGATGTCAGCTGTCCGCCCCTGCATCACCGGTGCATTAGTATGGGAACGCTCACCAGTGTGGTCATGGGAACACCCATGAAACAATAGGGTTTCCTATGGGTGCGTCGCTTCCCCACCATCCCATGCTCAATGCCCGCACTGCCAGATGCGAACAGGACGGTGAACAAGCAGTTCACCATTCCCCCTCACACCAAGCGGCTGCGCATGTGCATAACAGTGTATGTGCATGCACAGTCGCTCAACATTACTCCCCTATGCGAACACATAGGGGAGCGTGCAAACCAGAATAAGGGCCTTTTGTTAGAGGATCCAGTTTTTAAGTATATCCATGCTTTGCTACAGGTGGCTTAGTATCTCAAGTCAATATAATTTAAACATGTGTGTGGAGTCATGAAAAACCTCGACTATTGGGGTACTTTGAGGACCAGATTGGAGCATTACATACATCAGTATTATTTTGTAGACCGCACTGTAGACAGGAATGTAACTTACTTGTTATTATACTTAGTACACTGTTTCATACATGCAATAATATAACCAATATATCTATGATATATGTTAAAGCTATTGTCAAGATGTGTCTTGTTCCTGGTGAACTTAATGAAAAGTGCTTTTAAAATTCGAAAACATGCACTATTAGAAGCAATGAGAGCCAAATAACTAATGCTACAATTGTATACAGTATTTGGTAATTTTGAGAAGATTTTCCAACTGTGGATTTGTCAGGAATTATATTTAAGAAACAACCTTAAAATGTGATTTTTATACAGTTATTTAGAGCTCTGTATTCAATTGTATGATGTTAAAATACTTGCCTCATAATCACAATATAAGAATTAATCAGTAGTTTTAACGATAACAATTTCATCAAAATTAATTAGTAGTTTGAAAGTAGGCATGTTTTTTTTTTTCTGCAGAGCTAATTCAAATTTATGGTTTAAATTAAAAAATACCTGTAATTAGGTCATATTAATTGATGTAAAATCTAATTCCTGCACACTGTAATTATAGAATTAATAATGATGGACAATATTCCCTTTGGAACACTATTCACTGGCATAAAGCCTCATATTTCTTTTGTGTTCAAACTAGATTATTTTTGATAACACTGTATCTGCAATATTTGCATTTTAATTATACAATATTTTAGACATTACTACAAGATTTGACTGATATGATGTAACTGCAGTATATATTTTCCTCTATATTTTCTATGTAGCTACTAATTATACTTGATAGCTTCACTCTATTAATTTGCAATACAGACACTTACAGTATACACACACACACACACACACACACACACAGATAATAATGTGTCATTGCCATTTGTATACGATAGTGATTCCTTTTAAAGGAGATCAGGTGGAGGCGCAAACATACAAGCTATATCACCAATAAAGCAGCTGCTTGAAAACAGATACAGTAATTCGGGCCTGTACAGATACCAAGGAAAAAAAAACAGCAGCGCTAAAGATGTCTTAAAATACACTTTATATTTATTATTGAATAAAAAAATACAAAACAATAAAATCACTACACCATTAGAACACAATTGAATGAATAAAAAGCAATGGGCAAATATCTCGCATGCATAAAATCAGTGCTTTAAATACAGTTTCTGTCTGTTCCTAGAACGCCTTGGGTAAAACAAGGTAGTCTCTATACTTTTTTCAGATGTGTATAATTACCATTCACCTTGTGGATTCGGGGATCTGATCGCATACAGTGTAGTCAGTGAACTGGATTTCCTATGGAGATAATATTTGATTATTCAATAGTGAATGATTTCCCCCCTGTGAGCACGGCTTGTACGCATTCGCAGCCATGGACAGGGGTGGGGAGAGGTAGTGCGGCGTGGGGGGGGTTTACCTGCTCCCTGGTCCAGAACACTCACAGTCCAGCAAGCAGGTTTGAAACAGGTCCAGAGTGGCCAGAGGACCTGTGAAGGTGTCCACGTCCCCTCGCGGGGCTCGCTGCGCTCGCCACGCTTCGGACTCGGTGGCTCGCTGCGCTCGCCACACTTTCTATTCTCAACTCCACGCCGACGTAGATAGTGGGGGTATGAAAAGGTCGTAGGACGCGTACCGCCGCCGCTCGCCACGCTTCGGGTTGACGTTGATCGTGGGGTGGCGTTAACAATTGGGGGGGCCATTTCACACTTCAGGGTGCCTATTTGGCCTCTGTGGGCCATTTAACATTGTTCCCTATGGAAAATCGGGTCAATTGGGACATTGAACAGGAAAATCGGGTCAATAGGGACATTTAACATTGTTCCCTATGGGAAATCGCGGGCATCGCGTCGGTCGCATCGCATGCGATTTTTTAGTACATGCAATGCCCGCGATGGCCGCCCTTCTAGGTAAAGAGTACCGGGAAGCCAATCCCGGGAATCCCGGGAATCCCGGGATTGGGCATTTTTCAATCCCTAATTCCGGGATTGAAAAAATGCCCCGGAATTGGCTTCCCTATTCAGCAGTATGGTATCAGAATATTTACAATCAGTCAATACCAGCACAAATGGAAAAGAACAATTGACACAAAAAATGAATAAATTTATTAAAAATATTTTTTTGTTATTTTTTTCTGTGTGGTGAATTTTTATTGCCGCAGGGAATTATACTTCTTTTTCTTACAGTTTACAGAGCTCAAAGTATACACTCTTCTACATCAACTATACTAACATTGCTTCGGCTGTCCTACTTTATGTGACCCACTACACTACATGCTGTATTGTTACATTTTAATTTATTTGCGCCTTCTTTTTTTTTTTTTTAAACCTATAAAGGGATTATTACCAACTCTTGGTTTCACCATATGTCTTACTCTCTCCCTTTTATTTATAATCGTAAGCTGCCTGAATGGTCGTCATTCTCTCTTCTCAAGCAACAATCTTCTTCCTCTACTTGCAACTTTCTGCCTGATAGTTTCCTACATGACATGTCACAGTCTTATTAAGAAACACCATGAACTGCAGCACCATGCCTATATCCCCACAGTGTCGTATTGGGAATTGTGGAAGAGCCACCCACTCCTCTAGGGATCAATTTCCAGACTAGGCAATTGAATTATACATATGTTACATTATACTGCACATGACTATGGCATATTTCCAACAGTGCATTGCTTTTATTAATCTGCCCCATCATCATGCATTGAGTAGCAGTATGATATCTATGTATTAATGAAGGAGCCGAGACAAAACACTTTCTAATAGATATACCTCTGTGTTGGCTGGCCACATGGGCTCCTACCACTGCGTTCCCCTGGTGGGCCCTTCATGCATCATGCTGACACTGTATCCCCATACACATTTACATCATTTTTACAGTGTATGAATACATATAATATTTTGCCTAAGGATAGACTACCCCTATAACAATACCTTACATTTCTAACCATACCTGTTATTTGACAATCAATATATTGGGCCTTATTTTGGTTCATTCTTTCTGACAAAATCCTTCTTAGATGGACAAAACCATGTGCACTGCAGGGGGGGGCAGATGTAACATGTGCAGAGAGAATTAGATTTGGGTGAGTCATTTTGTTTCTGTGCAGGGAAAATACTGACTGCTTTATTTTTACACTGCAATATAGATCTCACTTTGAAGTAAATCCCCACCCAAATCTAATTCTCTCTGCACATGTTACATCTGCCCCACCTGCAGTGCACATGGTTTTGCCCATCTAAGAAGGATTTTGTCAGAAAGAATGAACCAAAATAAGGCCCATTGTCACATAAGTGATCTGGTGATTTTGATGTCATGAAGTAAAGGAATACAAAATCAATTCACTTAATTGCACCAAAATAGAATGATAACACATTGCACATTAGTTAATAATATCCTATGATCTTACTATCAAGGACACTAAACAATTATAAAAAACAAACAAAAAAAAACATATACATTCTAATATTTTAAATTTTAGCTGCTGAAACTATTCTAAAGACATTACCATTATCATCTAGTAAACTATGCTGAATTTTGTGTGTGAACTTTTTTTTTCCATTTTGTTAATATTTTAGACTTTTTTAGACTGAAATATTTGAATTCAATTTTAAAATGTAAACATTACAGAAAGGATCAAATGGAACATTTTGCTCAGAATACACACAATCATAATACATAATAATAAGTAGGTTGAAATGTTCAGCTCCTAGAGGAAAGAAAATCACAATGTATGACTTATTTAGCACTAGCACACATTTTTGGATCTGATTAATGGGTACTTGACATTCACCTTGAGCAACAACTGAAAGTTTAATAGTGATAAAATGTGAGATTTGTAACAGCTTCCAATACACACACAATGGCTTTTGCCTGAACTCTATCTTTTAGTTGGAAGTCACTAGCTCTGCAGCAATATTGCTGACTGCCTAGATGAATAAGAACCATCTGGTGCATTGCTCGCCATGCTTTCTACCTGTAGACTCAGGCTATCTTTGCCAGGTGCATTCTAAGTCAAAGTATTACTCATACGAGCGGATACCTATTTTTAATTGTGCCTCCTACCTTCTTCCAACAGCAGGTACAACAGATGGCACAGACAGTACCCCTTGAAGAGCATAGGATAATGTTACAATACAAAATTGCGGAGGGGGGGATATTTTATAACTACACTTATGGGAAAACCTTTAACCAAATTAAACACTAGTAAAGTTGAAACATTTATTTTCCTTCCTTCGTCACATACTAAAAAGTGACAGTATAAAGTAATCTTATTTATATATTATCATAGGGATACATTGAATAAAATATTTAAAGCATGACATTGAAAATATTTAAATTAAAAAAGTGTATAAGCATATCTACAAATGCAAAATTACTCACGTCATAGGCTTTGGTAAACACATACGTGCAATTATTATTAATAATAATAATAATAATAATAATAATTTTATTTATATAGCACTCTTTCTCTAATAGGACTCAAGGCACTTAACAGATATAATGAATGTAATACAGTATAGGAACAATGAAGTACAGAAAAGCTTCTCATAAACTATACTTAAAGGAATTACGGAAATGCTTGAGCCACCCCGGTGACTCATTCCTCCTTTGATATTTTCATGTCAGTTTCTATGAGCTTTCCAAGATTCTGGTGTGGGACTCGCTGGTGGACTCCTGTGGTGAGTCTGTGCTATTGCAGCTCTATTCTGTGCGATTGTTCTGCACAAGGCTGTTGCTTAATTAGCTCATTACCTTAGGTCTCAGCTGCAGTAATGTGTGCTTCAGGAGGCCTGTGCCTTTCCAGAATTCATGATTGGTTCTTGCTCACTTGATAGTCTCTGTAGACCCAGACACTGAGGTTGGTTATAGCTTCAGCTTCCTGTTACTAGCATCCTGCTTCTTGTTTACAACTTCCAGTTACCAGTTTCTTGCTTACTGCTTCCAGCAGTCTGGTCAGTTTTGTCTATCTGGTGCCTAATGTTCCAGGCCGGCTTCCGTGTGCATGCAGCCAGCATGCAGTCAGCATCCAGCTTCAGTCCTAGCTAATACCTTGCCTCTCTTCTGGTTCCACTTGCTCCTGGCTTCTTTGGTTCATCTGCTCTTGGTATCGCTCATTGCCAGTCCTCGTCTGGTTCCAGGAAATCATAAGTTCTCCATGTTGGAGACCCAGTTTATTTCTATACCATTTGTCCTGTTGTTATTTGGCGGACTATGCTTTTCTTTATTTGGATAGTACCCACTGGTCCCTATCCCTCTGGGATCTCCTGAGTTCACCGCAAGTCTGCGCCATTTGTTTATATTTACCCCATATTTACTAGTTTACAGTATTTCTCTGTATCTTTGTGTGGTTTTGATGTGCTTTTGTGTGGTGTAATATTGTGTTTTGTGTTGTGTCAATTTCTTATGTATGCGACGAGGTCGCCCATGGTATGCAACTAGGTAGTTCTGTCTTTTGCTCCCTGGTTTGTCTGTTGTTGGTTTTGTGCCATTAGTTAGTTTTATATTCCAGTTAGGTCCCTTTAGTCAGTTTCATCTTTTGAAGTTTTCCTTAAAGAACTCCGGTACTTTGTCCATACAAAAGACCTGGTGGCACGGGAGTTGGGGCAGACCTAATTTGCCCCTTCAAATGTGGCTATTAAGACACAGTCCTAGTTTTTGCAGGTGCCAGCCATCCTTTAGGAAAGGTCAACAGATGCAGAGTAGGGTTCACTGTGGCCATTCTAAAAAGCATTTACTGTTGTGGGTTCACACCCAAAAACCATAACAGAAATTCTTGAGTCTGTTTTTGAAGGATTCTAGAGTAGGGATCTCTCGAACTATGTGGGGAAGTGAGTTCTAAAAAGTCAGAGCCACCTGGCTAAAAGCTCAACCTCCAGATATTCTAGGTACTGCTAAAATTCCTTCATCTACAGATCACAGTAATCAGGTGGGACAGTATGGAAGCAGAAGCTGCTTATGATACCATGTGTCTTGTTTATGTAGGGATTTGAAACCTCAGTAAATTAATCTTAAAAATGATTCACCATTTTATGGGCAGTCACCAGTGGTGGTTTTTACCTATAGGCTGCAGGGCTGCAGCCCCCCTAGATTAAATCTGCCATTGTAGTGAAGCCAGATGCAGTCTGTGAAACTGCACTTGCTTCACGGTGACTGGCAGTGACTTCCTATTGGAAATCTGACCTGCCAGTCACCAAGGCAGTCCCATTGGGAGGTGTTTCCTCCCTCAGGGATGCCTCTTAGATGATCTGCTTTGGAGGAGACATACATGTGGGACCACAGCTCTGGTACCATCCTGTTTAAGGCTGCAATCTCCTGCCTGCAGAAAATTTGTCTGGAGTTTTTCGTAGTTTTTCATAGTTTTTGCACTAATTTTTTGGGAATTTTTCCCAATTTTTATATTAATGAGGAACCCATTTGAAAAGAGTCATTGAGTCAAATAACTTATTTGCTTTGAGTCTTCCCGTGATGGAGTCGTCAAGACGAAACACATAGGGATTTTAAGCATCATTTGAAAAGAATATTTCACATTGTTTTATAAAAGATTGTTTTTACAAATACTGTTATTCTTATGCAATAAATGTGCAAACTTCTTTCCCTTTATTTATATGAGGTGTTATCTTGAAAAGTTGGGGTATTGGTATTGCGTGCTATATATATATATATATATATATATATATATATATATATATATATATATATACATTAAACATTTGCACTCACCCCTTTCCTAGTTTTGGGGTGCCCTATGGCTTGTGACCACATTGTTTAAACAGATATTGTAGGGGGCTTTGCACTCACTAAATTAACTGATATTAATAAATAGTGGAGAGTTAGTTCATGAATTGATCAATGTATTTAAGCCTGCAGCCCATCGCCAAGGGACCCCACTTTTCTTCAGGTCATGGCTTAAATGCATTGATTGCATTAATGCCCCACATGCTGGGACTTGTGGTTCTCCAAGTCCCAGCATGCAGGGGAGGTCTGCTTGCACTTGTAGTTTTTAGAACAAGAGAAAAAAGGGACTGCTTTGTGGGGAATGCACTAGAAAGAATGGAGTCATAAAATATAACCTTTATTATTTTATCATTAATACTTGTAGTTTACCTGCATAAAGCAATGTTAGGAATGATGTTTTTACACTATCAGGCCGGGGTCCACAGCCCATGGATGCCGGTGACAGCCCCGGGCTTCAGCCCTGGACGGGTAAAGCCTGGAGGGGGACCTTATTGGGGGTTCCCCACTCCTCCAGGTACCCCGACCAAGGCTGACCAGCCACGGTGCTCATGTTTTGGCCGGTGGACCTTATGTAAAAAGTGTCCCCCGGCTGTGGCATGACACCACGGGCTGTTGGAGCCCGGCGCTAGTTTCAAAATATGGGGGACCCCCAGAATTTTTGTCCCCCGTATTTTTGGAACCAGGACAGGTCCATGAGTCCGGGGCTGGTTTCAGAAATACGGGGGATCCCTATGCTTTTTGTCCCCCGTATATTTGGAACCAGGTCCGGCTCAATGAGCCCGGGGCTGGTTATGCTCAGGAGGGGGGACCTCACGCCTTTTTTTTAACACAAATTTGCACATTTCCTCAAATTCACACATTTTCATGCCTAAAAATCACACATTTTCATGACTAAAAATCGCACATTATCGCACTTAATCACACTTTTTGTCCGGAATATGCTAATTCCGGAATATGCAATTTTTTTTCATTAAATATGCAAATTTTCAGCAAAAAAATGCGATTTTAAAAAGTGGGATAATGGGTGAATTTGAAAGTGACTAAAAATTGCATCCTATTAAATGTCACACAGTGAGTCTTTGAAATCTCTGGGACATCCAGGAGTACAATGCGGAAAGGGAGTTAAAGTTAGAAAAATAGGTTTGAGTGTCATCAGCATATAGGTAGTAATACTTCTTAAAGGAATTAAGATCACTAAGGGAGAAGGTGTAAACTGAGAATAAAAAATAATAAATATAAAAAGGCACCAAGAACAACAGAGTCTTGAGAGAATACAATATATGGGGAGATGGGTGGGATGGTGTAAGGTTTGGAGAAATGGGAGATGTTAGCGAGACAGGACAGTGATCTGGATAAGACAGATATGCGGAGGCTGAAGGACTGGAGATTCTGAAGAAGGAATGGGTGGTCTGCAGTATAAAAGATTCAGGAAGAGGTTCAGGAGGAGTAAAGAGAACTGACCTTTGGATGTAGCAATAAGAAGCTGATTGGTGATCTTAATTTCTGTGGAATGGAGGGAGAGAAGACCCAACTGGAGTAAATGAAAGAGGCAGTGTGAGTGTATGACTTTATATAGAAAAGTCTCTTAAGAATCTTGGAGGAAAATGAATGGAGAGGTTGTGCAGTATTGAGAGAAAGATAGTCAAGAGAGGGATTTTCATTTTGGGTATGGCAAGGGCAAGCATAAAAGCAGGTAGACGATGAGAAGAACAGATTGAAAATGTAGTAAAGGTGGGAACTGACATCTAAATGTAAGTAGTGTTGAAGATGAAAGAGAATGTGGGCCATGGGGGCAGGTAGAGACTGGAAAGGATTAAAGATATGTAGGGCATTCATTACCAGAAAACACTGTGGACAGGCAGATGGAGGTAAGAGAAGATGGGACTGATGGAGCAAATGTTTTAGGCAGAGTGAATCAGTTTTGGTTGTTAAATAGGTGGAAAATTCAAGAGCACCAATGAAGTATGGTAAGGAAGGTGGTGGCAGGCAGAGCATTGTGAATAGTCAGTGGGGTTGCAGGGACTGAAAGTCAGTCAATTGCAGACTTGAAATAATATTGGGCCTGATTCAGATGTAGTCACAATCCTGACACAGCAGCAATATTTTAGTGATGGAACTGCCAGGTATCACAGATGTAGCAGCCACCCACAGGTGAAGAAAGTTGCCCACCAAAGCCATCAGAACATGCTCAGCAACTACCTTAGCATGTGCTCACCACAGTCACAATGCATGTGTAGTCTAACAATAATCCCTATCTTGGGACACCATTGTAGTTGCAACTGCATCTGAATCAGACCCATTTGTTGGAGTGTTGTAGGGTAGCTCTGGATGAGTAATGGATACATTTGATTTCGGAGTGCCAAGTTTGGGTTGAAGAACAACAGAGACGAGTGATAGCTGAGGCAATATAGTCAAAAGACAAGGAAAGAGTGTAGTTTTAAAATGACAGAGGCAGGTCAGTACTAGATTGTGTACAGATGAAAGAGAAAAATGTGTCCAGTTTGCCCGAAAATAAGTCCAAATCCAGTATGCTCAGGCTCTTTATAACGAAGGTGGACTTTTGCGGGGGCGTTGTAGGAGACAGAAGAGAAAGGCTTATGGAGATGATGCCCTAGTCTGAGAGAGGGCAGAAGAGTTGGCTGAAATGGGAAAAGATAAGCTCTAGGGAGGGACCACTGGAGTGTAAAGGTCCACGGGTGAGAACAAAAGAAGAGAGGAATAGACTTTGGAGGCTGTAGCATTCATAAGATCATCAATCGGGATGTTGAAGGTTCCCAAGAATAGGCAAGTAAGATCAAATGAAAGAAAATGGAAGAGTCATGCTGCAAAGTTATCAAGGTTCTGGAGGTGAAGACTGTTTAACATAGGGAAAGCCCATTTGTATCAGTTATCGTGTGTGGATGGTCAGAGAGCACAATATTAATAATAATAAGATGCAATAGGGAAGATGGTGGCTGCAGTCCAGTAAAGAGATTTTAAGTGGCAGAAATCAGTAGTAGATTATGCGTAACAATGAGGAGGGAAACAATGGAGCTAGATGCACAATACCAGGTAAGAGCTTGTGGTGAAAATGTCCAGGTGATGGAGTACGGGCTTGCCAGAAATACAGGTGAGAAAAGATCCAGGTCACTGGAGGGAGCACAGGCAGGGGAGGATGACAATTAGCAGGGGAGGATGACAATTAGCAAGTATAGCGAAATCAATATGCAAGTCTGATAAAAACAGTGTTCCAATTATTTTAGGAATCTCAGACGTCTATTCTTTTCCGTTTTTATTCTGTGCCCTGAAAAATCAGCATATATCATGCATGAAGAGGTCTCACTTGTGGAGTACATTAATTAGGTATAGGCTCCAACCATTTAAAATCATTTCACAATACTCCCCATACGACTGAAAAATGGCTACTGTAGCATCGATATGGTTATGGAATGTGGCAGCACCTATAAAGCTGGCTCTTGTAGTTAGGAGTAAAATATTATGGGTTGAGTTCAGAGTTTGAGGTCCATTTGCATGTACTTGTCTTGCACACTCAGCTAGCAATGATGCAGAGTTGACTGTATCACAGGGGCATACTCAGGTAGGAAATGTACAGCTAATGTGTTTCTATGGAATTGTGGGCTTTGCAGACTGGATTCATGAATACGTCTGTTCTCAGATGAGTCTTTTGCATCATAGGTAGGGATGGTACTTGTGTGCACTGACAATGATATCTATGGAAAAAAAACAGATCATTTGGAGTAGTCCGCCCACAGGCAACTGCGCATATCAACAAAAAATTCTTAGTATCATTCCCACAATGCGTGAATAAAAAAACTAGCATTGCCCAATTATGTGCGACTACACTGCCGTGATGGATCTGCAAAGTCTGGCAATTGCTTTATATAAAAAAAAAACTTCTTAAGCTAATTGGCTGTCTCCTTACCTACAGTGAATAGCTTGTGAAGTATGTGTCAGAAGAGATACATGAAACTGTTCTACAATATAGTCATTTCTCCAAAAAAAAAATGGTCAAATTTACAGAACGTCAATCTCCGATTTTGATAAAACCCTTTTTCCCTTTGTAGTATTTTTCTTCTGGATAATCATTTCTTCCGAGAACAGATCATGTATAGGCTGCTCGCCCTTTACAGGAAATAATGGTCCTGGGGTCACCATCTTTTCCAAGACAATGACCTAAAGCACATAGCTCTTTCAGCTTTTTTGCTGGAGAATGGCATCAATTGGGTCTGCACATATAATGTTGGTGTCCCGCTCATTATTAAGGGAACGTTCTTTAATGTACTTATGATTGCGTTCTTTGCACAAATGTTGCTTTATATATATTTTTTCTACATTTTTAATATAGGTAATCTGATTAAAATCTTATTGAATTAGTCTGGTCATTCATGAAAAATCATTTACAGAAGGTGACTAAGCCAAAGAAAAATTAAGGTAAAAGAAAAATTATTTTTGAAAAGATTTTTTGTTTCCTCTTCGGAGGTGGTCCAGCAATCACCATATACAGCAGCTCGTTAATTTTAATTAATATAATTTTATTTTTACTTTAAATTATGTTTTAATCACTAAAGCACTGAAATATTTTTAACATTTCTAATTGGCCATTTAGAAGCATTTCAGAATCTATTGTTATAACCTCCTACTGAAAAAAATCTGCAATAATTACATAACCATGTTTAGATTTTAGATTTTCCTATTAATTTTTATTATTATTTTCTTTTATTGAAGCATTATAAGTCAGTATAACCTAAGCATAATGTGTACAGATGTCAAAACACAATTCTCAAAACAAGTTGTTGTTAAATAAAGAGTATACATGACATTATCACTGTGTAATAGTATTTTGTCTAAAAAAAGTCTATGGAAGTACAGTATGGAAAAAAAAATTTTAGAGTGAGAATCATGAGAGGGGTCTGAGAACATGACATTAATTTGCTCCATAACAAACACTGTTATGCTTGGATGGAGGGAGATCAGAATCAAACAGTATCAATTAAATAAAATCGGGGAATACTGTGCACAAACCCGAGTCTCATACAGTGTGTTTTTAAAACAATTCCCAATCTTTTCTTTTAGTGATGAGACAGGGTTCCAATGTAGCTCTCCCAAGTGTCAAAGAAGTTTTCGATTCATTTTTCTTTTTGTAGGAAAGCTTTGAGCCACTCCATTCTAAAAATGTCAAATAATTTTGTAAAAAGAATGGAGAACGGTGGAGCTGTAGGGTGTAGTCAAATCTTTGACTGAATATGTTAGTCCAGCTACAGAAATACTGTATGACCGTATTTCAATAATTAATACAAATTTTTACAATTAATATATTGTACCAGTTTTACCACTCTTATATGTCTATGCCCACTTGACAATACTTCAGTACCATGAAACTATCAATTACCTTTACAGAGCATTTCTGTACTTCACAATAGGGGCATTATTCTGTTCCGCTCGCTCCTCCATGCATTCGCACACGAGCAATGTCTTCCTAATGCACATGCGCATTTTTATGCATGTGCATATGCTGGGTGCGAACCTGCACAGCAAACTGCTAGTTCGCCGTCCTGTTCGCACCTACCAGTGCGGGCAGGGGGTGGCAGAAAGGGGGTGCACCCATAGGAACGCCCAGCGTTTCATGGCTGTTCCCATGAAAATGCTGTGCAATCCCATGAAAATGATACAGTGGCTGCCGGGTGCGGGCAGCTGACCACCGGATGTCAGCTGCCACCCCTCGTCCCGTACAGGAAACATGCAAAGCTAAGACACCAGAAAGTGTCTTAGTTTTGTGTTTAACTTTCAAATCATTAGATGGTCGGCGACCATCAAATGATTTGACCTCTGCACCCAAGGCCAAATCACCCAAGGCCAAATACACTGTGAGAAGTGGTTTAGTCAAAATTGCCTTGCCTGAATAGTCTATTTGGGCAAGCGATAGTCACACAGCAGCGCCATACATCGGTATCACCCGCAAGGGAGAAGCACTGTACACACAGTGCAATTCTGGCTAGTTAGCTAGGCAATTTTGGGGTCAACTGTCATTGCTACTGCCATCTCTATTGCACTTTTGGTGATCTCCTTGACCTCCTTGGTGACACCTATAACAAGAACTTATTCAAACATGAGGTACAAGTGGCCTAGCTCTGTGTCCAGCAGCGATTATGATAACAAAGTATATAAACAATACCTCCCAACTCTATGGCGAAAAATTACACAACTACGCTCAGCTTGTATGTTAAACTAAACTAGTCACAGGTGCTGCTTGTGGAAAAAGGAATTAACTAATAGCCTAGTGGCTTATAGTTATAGGGCGCCTACTGGGGTGGTTTGTCAAGCTGCTCCTACTGGGGGGTGTCAATCCCCTGGTGAAATTACAATAGAAAAAGGGGGTGGGTGGAGCGCTAAGAGCAATAATTGGTTTTACAATAATTTTCTATCAACATGAAAAAAAAATGTCTAAAATAAAATCCTCAATCAGTGTGCAATTGCACTGGGTAGGTGTACAATCAATGCATGGATAACATAATGGGCGGTATTCAATGACCTGAATCGCTGGTCACAGCGATTCAGGTTTCACATTCGCCAGTCAATCGCCGTTTTTTTGACGGCGATTCGCCACGCGTAGGGATTCGTCGGAAGTCGCCGGGACTAGCTGTGTCACCCTATTCAACGTGGCTGAGAATCGCCGCCCCCAACGGCGATTCTCAGCCAATCCAGCGTATCTGGTGACTGGGTGGAGGGCGGGTGTATATATTCCCGCTCTTCCATCTAATATATAAGTGACTTCCCTGCTGCGCAGCTCTGCTATTAGCTTTCAGCAGGGGTGGAGTGAGTTGCTGCAGCTAATAGTTCTCCCTGAACACGTGCAGAGAGCAGAGAGCAGAGAGCAGAGAGCAGAGAGCAGAGAGCAGAGAGCAGTGCCTGGAGCCTGGAGCCTGGAGCGTGGAGCGTGGAGTGGAGTGCATATTTTCTTTTGCAGGTGAGTATTGTGATGTGTTTGTACTGCAATGCTATGGGGCTTTGTTGTATGGGGTGGGTGAGTGTTTGTTTGCAGTATGTGTGCCCCCCGTTTTTTGGGGGGGTTTTAAACTTTTTTTTGCTTGAGTGTTTTTTTTTTTTTTTTTTTACTGTGCTTGGTGCAATGTGCGGCCATGCTGCATGCTTGTTTGGGGTGCTGGAGTGTTGTGGTGGGTGCCCTTCATGCTTTGGGCGTGGTCGTGAGTCCCCATTTTAAAATGACTGCAGCCAAAAAAAAAAGGAAAAAAAAAAACCTGCAGCCATTTTAAAATGGGGGCCCTGGGTCACGAACATAGCATGTCGGGATCCCCCCCACTACACCCCAGCATCCCTGACAAGCATGCCTGCACCTTGCACCCCACTTGGGTTCGCCTCGCCCCTAAGTGTCATTTTCTCAAAATTGCCTGTTTGGGGTTTTTTTTAGTGTGGATCATGTGTGGGTGCCATGTGCGGCCATGCTGCATGCTTGTTTGGGGTGCTGGAGTGTTGTGGTGGGTGCCCTTCATGCTTTGGGCGTGGTCGTGAGTCCCCATTTTAAAATGACTGCAGCCAAAAAAAAAAGGAAAAAAAAAAACCTGCAGCCATTTTAAAATGGGGGCCCTGGGTCACGAACATAGCATGTCGGGATCCCCCCCACTACACCCCAGCATCCCTGACAAGCATGCCTGCACCTTGCACCCCACTTGGGTTCGCCTCGCCCCTAAGTGTCATTTTCTCAAAATTGCCTGTTTGGGTTTTTTTTTAGTGTGGATCATGTGTGGGTGCCATGTGCGGCCATGCTGCATGCTTGTTTGGGGTGCTGGAGTGTTGTGGTGGGTGCCCTTCATGCTTTGGGCGTGGTCGTGAGTCCCCATTTTAAAATGACTGCAGCCAAAAAAAAAAGGAAAAAAAAAAACCTGCAGCCATTTTAAAATGGGGGCCCTGGGTCACGAACATAGCATGTCGGGATCCCCCCCACTACACCCCAGCATCCCTGACAAGCATGCCTGCACCTTGCACCCCACTTGGGTTCGCCTCGCCCCTAAGTGTCATTTTCTCAAAATTGCCTGTTTGGGGTTTTTTTTTAGTGTGGATCATGTGTGGGTGCCATGTGCGGCCATGCTGCATGCTTGTTTGGGGTGCTGGAGTGTTGTGGTGGGTGCCCTTCATGCTTTGGGCGTGGTCGTGAGTCCCCATTTTAAAATGACTGCAGCCAAAAAAAAAAGGAAAAAAAAAAACCTGCAGCCATTTTAAAATGGGGGCCCTGGGTCACGAACATAGCATGTCGGGATCCCCCCCACTACACCCCAGCATCCCTGACAAGCATGCCTGCACCTTGCACCCCACTTGGGTTCGCCTCGCCCCTAAGTGTCATTTTCTCAAAATTGCCTGTTTGGGTTTTTTTTTAGTGTGGATCATGTGTGGGTGCCATGTGCGGCCATGCTGCATGCTTGTTTGGGGTGCTGGAGTGTTGTGGTGGGTGCCCTTCATGCTTTGGGCGTGGTCGTGAGTCCCCATTTTAAAATGACTGCAGCCAAAAAAAAAAGGAAAAAAAAAAACCTGCAGCCATTTTAAAATGGGGGCCCTGGGTCACGAACATAGCATGTCGGGATCCCCCCCACTACACCCCAGCATCCCTGACAAGCATGCCTGCACCTTGCACCCCACTTGGGTTCGCCTCGCCCCTAAGTGTCATTTTCTCAAAATTGCCTGTTTGGGTTTTTTTTTTAGTGTGGATCATGTGTGGGTGCCATGTGCGGCCATGCTGCATGCTTGTTTGGGGTGCTGGAGTGTTGTGGTGGGTGCCCTTCATGCTTTGGGCGTGGTCGTGAGTCCCCATTTTAAAATGACTGCAGCCAAAAAAAAAAGGAAAAAAAAAAACCTGCAGCCATTTTAAAATGGGGGCCCTGGGTCACGAACATAGCATGTCGGGATCCCCCCCACTACACCCCAGCATCCCTGACAAGCATGCCTGCACCTTGCACCCCACTTGGGTTCGCCTCGCCCCTAAGTGTCATTTTCTCAAAATTGCCTGTTTGGGGTTTTTTTTAGTGTGGATCATGTGTGGGTGCCATGTGCGGCCATGCTGCATGCTTGTTTGGGGTGCTGGAGTGTTGTGGTGGGTGCCCTTCATGCTTTGGGCGTGGTCGTGAGTCCCCATTTTAAAATGACTGCAGCCAAAAAAAAAAGGAAAAAAAAAAACCTGCAGCCATTTTAAAATGGGGGCCCTGGGTCACGAACATAGCATGTCGGGATCCCCCCCACTACACCCCAGCATCCCTGACAAGCATGCCTGCACCTTGCACCCCACTTGGGTTCGCCTCGCCCCTAAGTGTCATTTTCTCAAAATTGCCTGTTTGGGGTTTTTTTTAGTGTGGATCATGTGTGGGTGCCATGTGCGGCCATGCTGCATGCTTGTTTGGGGTGCTGGAGTGTTGTGGTGGGTGCCCTTCATGCTTTGGGCGTGGTCGTGAGTCCCCATTTTAAAATGACTGCAGCCAAAAAAAAAAGGAAAAAAAAAAACCTGCAGCCATTTTAAAATGGGGGCCCTGGGTCACGAACATAGCATGTCGGGATCCCCCCCACTACACCCCAGCATCCCTGACAAGCATGCCTGCACCTTGCACCCCACTTGGGTTCGCCTCGTCCCTAAGTGTCATTTTCTCAAAATTGCCTGTTTGGGGTTTTTTTTTAGTGTGGATCATGTGTGGGTGCCATGTGCGGCCATGCTGCATGCTTGTTTGGGGTGCTGGAGTGTTGTGGTGGGTGCCCTTCATGCTTTGGGCGTGGTCGTGAGTCCCCATTTTAAAATGACTGCAGCCAAAAAAAAAAGGAAAAAAAAAAAACCTGCAGCCATTTTAAAATGGGGGCCCTGGGTCACGAACATAGCATGTCGGGATCCCCCCCACTACACCCCAGCATCCCTGACAAGCATGCCTGCACCTTGCACCCCACTTGGGTTCGCCTCGCCCCTAAGTGTCATTTTCTCAAAATTGCCTGTTTGGGGTTTTTTTTTAGTGTGGATCATGTGTGGGTGCCATGTGCGGCCATGCTGCATGCTTGTTTGGGGTGCTGGAGTGTTGTGGTGGGTGCCCTTCATGCTTTGGGCGTGGTCGTGAGTCCCCATTTTAAAATGACTGCAGCCAAAAAAAAAGGAAAAAAAAAAACCTGCAGCCATTTTAAAATGGGGGCCCTGGGTCACGAACATAGCATGTCGGGATCCCCCCCACTACACCCCAGCATCCCTGACAAGCATGCCTGCACCTTGCACCCCACTTGGGTTCGCCTCGCCCCTAAGTGTCATTTTCTCAAAATTGCCTGTTTGGGGTTTTTTTTAGTGTGGATCATGTGTGGGTGCCATGTGCGGCCATGCTGCATGCTTGTTTGGGGTGCTGGAGTGTTGTGGTGGGTGCCCTTCATGCTTTGGGCGTGGTCGTGAGTCCCCATTTTAAAATGACTGCAGCCAAAAAAAAAAGGAAAAAAAAAAACCTGCAGCCATTTTAAAATGGGGGCCCTGGGTCACGAACATAGCATGTCGGGATCCCCCCCACTACACCCCAGCATCCCTGACAAGCATGCCTGCACCTTGCACCCCACTTGGGTTCGCCTCGCCCCTAAGTGTCATTTTCTCAAAATTGCCTGTTTGGGGTTTTTTTTAGTGTGGATCATGTGTGGGTGCCATGTGCGGCCATGCTGCATGCTTGTTTGGGGTGCTGGAGTGTTGTGGTGGGTGCCCTTCATGCTTTGGGCGTGGTCGTGAGTCCCCATTTTAAAATGACTGCAGCCAAAAAAAAAAGGAAAAAAAAAAACCTGCAGCCATTTTAAAATGGGGGCCCTGGGTCACGAACATAGCATGTCGGGATCCCCCCCACTACACCCCAGCATCCCTGACAAGCATGCCTGCACCTTGCACCCCACTTGGGTTCGCCTCGTCCCTAAGTGTCATTTTCTCAAAATTGCCTGTTTGGGGTTTTTTTTTAGTGTGGATCATGTGTGGGTGCCATGTGCGGCCATGCTGCATGCTTGTTTGGGGTGCTGGAGTGTTGTGGTGGGTGCCCTTCATGCTTTGGGCGTGGTCGTGAGTCCCCATTTTAAAATGACTGCAGCCAAAAAAAAAAGGAAAAAAAAAAACCTGCAGCCATTTTAAAATGGGGGCCCTGGGTCACGAACATAGCATGTCGGGATCCCCCCCACTACACCCCAGCATCCCTGACAAGCATGCCTGCACCTTGCACCCCACTTGGGTTCGCCTCGCCCCTAAGTGTCATTTTCTCAAAATTGCCTGTTTGGGGTTTTTTTTTAGTGTGGATCATGTGTGGGTGCCATGTGCGGCCATGCTGCATGCTTGTTTGGGGTGCTGGAGTGTTGTGGTGGGTGCCCTTCATGCTTTGGGCGTGGTCGTGAGTCCCCATTTTAAAATGACTGCAGCCAAAAAAAAAGGAAAAAAAAAAACCTGCAGCCATTTTAAAATGGGGGCCCTGGGTCACGAACATAGCATGTCGGGATCCCCCCCACTACACCCCAGCATCCCTGACAAGCATGCCTGCACCTTGCACCCCACTTGGGTTCGCCTCGCCCCTAAGTGTCATTTTCTCAAAATTGCCTGTTTGGGGTTTTTTTTAGTGTGGATCATGTGTGGGTGCCATGTGCGGCCATGCTGCATGCTTGTTTGGGGTGCTGGAGTGTTGTGGTGGGTGCCCTTCATGCTTTGGGCGTGGTCGTGAGTCCCCATTTTAAAATGACTGCAGCCAAAAAAAAAAGGAAAAAAAAAAACCTGCAGCCATTTTAAAATGGGGGCCCTGGGTCACGAACATAGCATGTCGGGATCCCCCCCACTACACCCCAGCATCCCTGACAAGCATGCCTGCACCTTGCACCCCACTTGGGTTCGCCTCGCCCCTAAGTGTCATTTTCACAAAATTTTCTTAAGGTAGGTTAATTGCACACTAAAGGTACAAAAATGTAAATTAATATTGCTTTATCTGTGTTTATATTCCACAGGAATGTCTCATCGGACAAGGACCGTGGAACCCCTTTCCCCTCTTCTTTCTATTTCAGGTGAGATGAGTCCAGTGGAGATGACTACAAGGGAGGAAGATGGTGATAGGATATCCACAAGTAACCCTGGCCGGCCGGTGCAGGACGACATGGAGCATGGAGATCGAGAAGGAACACCTCAATCAAGACAAACAACTAAAAGGAGAAGGACACAGGTAACTTCTTTAAAACTTGATGAATAGACAGGTTTCGCAACAACGCACTAGCGCGTATTTTACCCTAAAAGTGGGCGCCGGGACCCATTAAACAGTGGCCACCGGACGCCGATGACTGTAGGTTTTATATATTTTGCTGCAGCTGCGCATCACGAACCCTGCATGAGAGCAGGTTAACTTTTCAAACTCTGCATCCTAAGTCCGCTCTGCTGTTGAGAGCAGTGGGGGGGGGGTGGGGACAGGATAGGATGCTGTAACAGCCGCTCTCAGCAGAGTAGATCTGCGCACTGTCAGGGTGGCGGGGTAACGGATGATGCAAATTTGACTTAGATCAGCGTGTCAGCTGGTCCAGTCCCACCCCGCCGCGTTGATAGCCTGCTCACCTACTCTGCTGACCCCCCTACCCCCCCCCCACCCCCCCCCCCACCCCCCCTGGCAACCAGTGTGAAGATCCCGGGATCATGCAGCAGCGCAGCGCGACTTAAGCCTCACGCAGAGCCCCGGGGTCACTCCTAGTTCCAAAGATTGCACAGGAATAAACAATAGCAAAGATACCAAAGTATTACCTTTATTTTACACACGGGTTCTACATGTAAAATCAGCATTTAAAGTCTATATACATTATATACAGAAAGGTCATCAGTATTATTCACGTTATCAGAACCTTACCATGTTATCCTTCAGATTAACATCAGATGGCCAGGACACGCTAGTCCACAACTCCCGGCGCTGACGCTCGGACACTTCTCTGCCTCTCTCTCCCTGCAAACACCCACTTAAATCCCAAAGGCACCCCTCTCCACCACCCTCTGGAATTTTTAACCCTTCCTATGCTGGGTGCGGTTGCATGATATATAAAGAGGCCCATTGATCCCAGAACCAAAAAATATACACAAACTAAACAGATTCTAATCTAAGCTTTTGGTCGCTTCTAACCGGACCATTTGACTCTAGATATACAGTTATATTCTTTAGGTATTAAGCATTCGGGAAGACTGCCATAATTAACTTCATTGTAGCAAATCCCTTATTCATGCTACCATCACAGTTTACTAACTACATAACCAGGAGGCAGTGACGTAACCACGGGCAACGCTTATCCTCCCAGTTTCTCTTGTGTTCAAAAAACGCTCTTCTTGCCTTCATATGCATATGTAGCAGTATGGGATACAGTATACAAAGCTTAGGGAACATAGTACAGCCATTTACATAACATGAGGGAATATTTCCCTCCAGTAGCACACATACTCATCCTAATTGAATAACCTGTTTGGATTATTCAGTATAACATCCTATTATTGTCCGACATACAGCCCTGTGATGTCCCCTATATACAGCAGTCTGGGGAACCCAGCTCAGATATGAATACAGTCCGTGATAATTTCCGGTTATCGCCGGCATTTTGCAGTTCTCTTTGCTGAAACGCAGAAAGATGCAGGCGAACAACATATGCCGGAAAGGGGCGTGGCCAAATACTTAATACATCATGAAGTTAATGTTTAATATATGCTAAATCTATGTGTAATTTTGCTGACACTGTTTGTTTTTTAAAGGCAACAGACAGAACACTGGACGAACAACCCAGTGGTTCTGGGGTCCAACCACCCGTAGCGAGAAAGAAACCTGGCAGGAAAAAAAAGGTTCCCCTAGACCAACTTGCCGAGGGAGAAGAAGAGAGCATCCCGTTCACTACTGCAGAAAGCAACGTGCTGGTTGAAATGGTCCACAAGTTCTATGACCAACTGTGTGGACAAAGAAGACAGGAAACGAGCGGTAGAGAGCGTAAAAGAATATGGGCCTCGATTGCAGAGAAGGTACATTGCTTTTTTTTTATTAAAATAAATCCATTTAAAAAAGTGCATTATTTGATTGTTTATAATGTGATGTTTTGCATCTTAGATTACAGCAGTGAGTGGCAACGTCAGGTCGATCGACAAATGCCACAAACGATACAATGATTGTCGACGGCACACAAAACGGAAGATGGGCCAAGTCAGGCAACATCTAATTGGGACTGGAGGCGGACCACCATTACAAGTTTCATGGCAGCCGTGGGAACGAGCCATCCAGGAACACATGAATCCAATCATGGTGGAAGGTGTTCCAGGCTCTGTGGAGTCCAATGTCCGCAGAGCAGAAGTGTTGAACGCTATCGAAGCGCAAATTCCACCTGCGCAACGAAGAAGACGGAAGACAACACCAGCAGAAACAGCACCTTCGCAAACTCAGGAGCAGGGTAATTATTTGTACTACTTTGCTCTCTCTAAAATTATTTTGCAATGTTCTAAAATGTATATTTTCATTTCAACAGTTGTCGTTGCTGAAGATCGGACAGAAGACACCCATGTAAGCCAACCGGCTGAAGAACAGTCAACACAGGAAGAGACCATCACCCTGGATCTGTACTCGATCAGTCAGTTTGAATCGTCCATTCAAACAGAAGACACCTCTCAAGGATTTGAAGACAGCAGCTTGCAAACCCCACTGGGTGAAGAAGGATCTACAGCAAGTGGAGGATTGGCCCATCAGCTTCCAAGTTATCATCATTCCATCCAGGACATCGAGGAAGTGTCTGAAGATGAGGAGGAGGTGGATCCCACCAGACCACCACTGATGGATTGTAAGCTTTTGCCATTTGTTTGTAACCTTGTGGTATTTTTTTATTTTTTTAAAGATTACATTGTGTGAAATGGATAAAATTTATTTATCTTGTCCTTTTTTTTTATAGCCGGAATGCAGCTCGTGGAGGACATCCAGAGAGAACAGGCTCCAACGCGCGTCCATAGAGTCCGGCAATTGGCATCTGAAATAGAAGATCACCAGAACCAGTACCGGATCATGATGGAGCAGAGGATGACAGCCATGGAGAAGCATCTTGAAACACTGGCCACAACGATGTCCGACATCGAGCGAAGACGCCAGGAGGATTGGGCCGAAATAGAGCGAAGACGGCATGAAGACTGGGTGGAATCCGAACGCCGACGTCGAGAGGATAACCAGGTGATGATGACCGGGATCTACAAGTTGGTTGAGAATGCAGCGTGTCAACAGGAGACCCTGAGACAAATTTCCACCTGCCAGACACAAATTGCGGCAAGCTGCATGATGATCGCCAGTTCCCTGCAGCAGAGATACAATCCGGACAACGTGGGACAACCAGCGAGAGCCACCCCTTCACCGTGGATGCCACCATCTTCATCAAGTCGGCATCAAGAGCCTGCGCATCTCCAAACATCGTGGGCTGGATCTTCTCAGGCATACCAAGGCTACGCTGGAATGTATCCACCTCCTCCACCCTCCAGCCAAAGACCAAGGACGCCACCACATCGCACATCTCCTGCTCGAGCTTCAACCGCCCAAAGGCCGGGACCGGCGGCGGAGGACCCTGCACAGTGAACACGGTCGTATATTTCCATTTATTTTACATGTTGTTTGTTTTTATGTTAATATACAAAGCTTTCTTTTCTCCTACTTTCAGTTTGTCTTTTCTTATGATTATTTAACCCTTGCAAATTTTTTCTACAGCTGTGTTCACTAAGGAGTTGGGCGTAACAGTTATGCAATGCATGCGCGTGCATGCATTGATAATTGTAGGGAAATGATGAAAGCTCCTTACATATGGTGGATGTAATAATGGGCCATAAAAAGAGCAATCTGATCCCACATTTCTACCCTTGCTATGCAACCTTTAAACCATTTGGTCATATTTATCAAAATTACACCCAGTGCAAACACCATTTTTTTTTTTTCAATTTTTCAGGGGCAGTGCATTGGAAATTGATTTTCAACTCCTAAAATCCAAAACGGGGAGAATGCCAAAGCTACATACCTATTGGTGAGTAATACCCAAGTGCACCCTCTAATCTATCTTGTCCCCAAATCTTGTCCCTTGTGCTAACGCCCAGACCAGGCGCATTTGAAGTGTGGCTGGCTTGTGCGTTACCACAACACTTACTCTGCATCCGGTGCCCACAGCTTGCAAGTCGCATCTTGTCCCTTGTGCTAACGCCCAGACCAGGCGCATTTGAAGTGTGGCTGGCTTGTGCGTTACCACAACGCTTACTCTGCATCCGGTGCCCACAACTTGCAAGTCACATCTTGTCCCTTGTGCTAACGCACAGACCAGGCGCATTTGAAGTGTGGCTGGCTTGTGCGTTACCACAACGCTTACTCTGCATCCGGTGCCCACAGCTTGCAACTCGCATCTTGTCCCTTGTGCTAACGCCCAGACCAGGCGCATTTGAAGTGTGGCTGGCTTGTGCGTTACCACAACGCTTACTCTGCATCCGGTGCCCACAGCTTGCAACTCTCATCTTGTCCCTTGTGCTAACGCACAGACCAGGCGCATTTGAAGTGTGGCTGGCTTGTGCGTTACCACAACGCTTACTCTGCATCCGGTGCCCACAACTTGCAAGTCTCATCTTGTCCCTTGTGCTAACGCCCAGACCAGGCGCATTTGAAGTGTGGCTGGCTTGTGCGTTACCACAACGCTTACTCTGCATCCGGTGCCCACAGCTTGCAACTCGCATCTTGTCCCTTGTGCTAACGCCCAGACCAGGCGCATTTGAAGTGTGGCTGGCTTGTGCGTTACCACAACGCTTACTCTGCATCCGGTGCCCACAGCTTGCAAGTCGCATCTTGTCCCTTGTGCTAACGCCCAGACCAGGCGCATTTGAAGTGTGGCTGGCTTGTGCGTTACCACAACGCTTACTCTGCATCCGGTGCCCACAACTTGCAAGTCACATCTTGTCCCTTGTGCTAACGCACAGACCAGGCGCATTTGAAGTGTGGCTGGCTTGTGCGTTACCACAACGCTTACTCTGCATCCGGTGCCCACAGCTTGCAACTCGCATCTTTTCCCAAATAGGTTTTTGATACCAATTTCAAAACTTTGCTCTCCTTTTTTGCAGGTTATACCGACGGTAAGGATTAAGAATTGACACCGGGAAAGTCTTTACCATGGTATTAATTTATTTCGGAATTTAACATGTGAAAAAAAGTTAAATAAAGTTTTTCAAATATATTGACTGCTTTCTTGCTTCTGAATGTTATTAAAAAGGTATCAGATGAGTATTATTCCATTTTTCAGTTGTGAACCATTTTCTTTTGAAACGACTGAAAAAAATGATAAAGGGTCAGTGTCAGATAAATATTAAGGTTTTTTTTTTTGTTTTACATGCATACAAGCTAGGAGTTTCCAGATTGGTGCCGGTTTACACCAAGTACTTTTTGGGTTTATATTTCACTGATACTCCTATTTCTAAGCTTTTCCTTAAATATGTCATTCTTGCCAAATACACCTAAATAGATTTCTGAAGGTGTCTCAGTGAAATATTGGGAGCAATCCCCGCCATCTCATAACAGAAGTGATTGATCCAAAAAGCGAATTTCTGGGCCTATTACAGGGTGATAGTTTCAGAAAGCAAATGATTTTGGGAGAGTGTTCCCATAGCTTAGATAACTTAGATTTGACCATATAATTGATTGATTTATCACTATTTTCAATAGTTTAAAAACTCTACCAAAATCAAACACAAACTCAAGCTAGCTATATTCCATTTGACATGAACTGGTTTCATGGACGAGAGGTGAATAAACATGTAAAATTTATTGATGAGAAACAACATTACTTAACACCTTGCACGCACATGACAGGTACAGCCTTTGGTCCTGCAGGTCTTTTTCACTTTAGGGGTTCACCCGCTGGAGACTTCCCCGTCCAGAGACCAGCAAAAGAAACTGAAAAGAAGAAAGAAGGGGTTAATGATCGGTGACTGTCTCCTATAGCCTCCCACCACCAGTCCCCCACGTAGTTCCATACTCACCCCAGATTTGGTTTTAATGAATGTGCTCGCACATGACAGGTACAGCCTATGGTCCTGCAGGTCTTTTTCACTTTAGGGGTTCACCCGCTGGAGACTTCCCCGTCCAGAGACCAGCAAAAGAAACTGCAAAGAAGAAAGAAGGGGTTAATGATCGGTGACTGTCTCCTATAGCCTCCCACCACCAGTCCCCCACGTAGTTCCATACTCACCCCAGATTTGGTTTTAATGAATGTGCTCGCACATGACAGGTACAGCCTATGGTCCTGCAGGTCTTTTTCACTTTAGGGGTTCACCCGCTGGAGACTTCCCCGTCCAGAGACCAGCAAAAGAAACTGCAAATCCCGCTGCTTATAGGTCCCTCCAGAAATTATCAAGCAGGAATAGGCTGCGGAAAATAAAATAAAGGGGTTAGTGACACCTCACAGGGCCCAAACCCTCCCCTCCTTCCCCCAGGGGGAGCGATACTCACCGGGTAACTGCACAGTAGCCCATGGGAAAGGCATCACGCACCCACACCTGTCAGCAGCCCTCACACATCAGGGGTTCATCCGCTGCACACAGGATCCAGCTGCTTGTAGGGCCCTCCAGAAAGTATTAAGCAGGAATAGGCTGCGGAAAATAAAAAAAAGGGGTTAGTGACACCTCACAGGGCCCAAACCCTCCCCTCCTTCCCCCAGGGGGAGCGATACTCACCGGGTAACTGCACAGTAGCCCATGGGAAAGGCATCACGCACCCACACCTGCCAGCAGCCCTCACACATCAGGGGTTCATCCGCTGCACACAGGATCCAGCTGCTTGTAGGGCCCTCCAGAAAGTATCAAGCAGGAATAGGCTGCGGAAAATAAAAAAAAGGGGTTAGTGACACCTCACAGGGCCCAAACCCTCCCCTCCTTCCCCCAGCGGGAGCGATACTCACCGGGTAACTGCACAGTAGCCCATGGGAAAGGCATCACGCACCCACACCTGTCAGCAGCCCTCACACATCAGGGGTTCATCCGCTGCACACAGGATCCAGCTGCTTGTAGGGCCCTCCAGAAATTATCAAGCAGGAATAGGCTGCGGAAAATAAAAAAAAGGGGTTAGTGACACCTCACAGGGCCCAAACCCTCCCCTCCTTCCCCCAGGGGGAGCGATACTCACCGGGTAACTGCACAGTAGCCCATGGGAAAGGCATCACGCACCCACACCTGCCAGCAGCCCTCACACATCAGGGGTTCATCCGCTGCACACAGGATCCAGCTGCTTGTAGGGCCCTCCAGAAATTATCAAGCAGGAATAGGCTGCGGAAAATAAAAAAAAGGGGTTAGTGACACCTCACAGGGCCCAAACCCTCCCCTCCTTCCCCCAGGGGGAGCGATACTCACCGGGTAACTGCACAGTAGCCCATGGGAAAGGCATCACGCACCCACACCTGTCAGCAGCCCTCACACATCAGGGGTTCATCCGCTGCACACAGGATCCAGCTGCTTGTAGGGCCCTCCAGAAAGTATTAAGCAGGAATAGGCTGCGGAAAATAAAAAAAAGGGGTTAGTGACACCTCGCAGGGCCCAAACCCTCCCCTCCTTCCCCCAGGGGGAGCGATACTCACCGGGTAACTGCACAGTAGCCCATGGGAAAGGCATCACGCACCCACACCTGCCAGCAGCCCTCACACATCAGGGGTTCATCCGCTGCACACAGGATCCAGCTGCTTGTAGGTCCCTCCAGAAATTATCAAGCAGGAATAGGCTGCGGAAAATAAAAAAAAGGGGTTAGTGACACCTCACAGGGCCCAAACCCTCCCCTCCTTCCCCCAGGGGGAGCGATACTCACCGGGTAACTGCACAGTAGCCCATGGGAAAGGCATCACGCACCCACACCTGCCAGCAGCCCTCACACATCAGGGGTTCATCCGCTGCACACAGGATCCAGCTGCTTGTAGGGCCCTCCAGAAATTATCAAGCAGGAATAGGCTGCGGAAAATAAAAAAAAGGGGTTAGTGACACCTCACAGGGCCCAAACCCTCCCCTCCTTCCCCCAGGGGGAGCGATACTCACCGGGTAACTGCACAGTAGCCCATGGGAAAGGCATCACGCACCCACACCTGTCAGCAGCCCTCACACATCAGGGGTTCATCCGCTGCACACAGGATCCAGCTGCTTGTAGGTCCCTCCAGAAATTATCAAGCAGGAATAGGCTGCGGAAAATAAAAAGGGGTTAGTGACACCTCACAGGGCCCAAACCCCCCCCTCCTTCCCCCAGGGGGAGCGATACTCACCGGGTAACTGCACAGTAGCCCATGGGAAAGGCATCACGCACCCACACCTGTCAGCAGCCCTCACACATCAGGGGTTCATCCGCTGCACACAGGATCCAGCTGCTTGTAGGTCCCTCCAGAAATTATCAAGCAGGAATAGGCTGCGGAAAATAAAAAGGGGTTAGTGACACCTCACAGGGCCCAAACCCCCCCCTCCTTCCCCCAGGGGGAGCGATACTCACCGGGTAACTGCACAGTAGCCCATGGGAAAGGCATCACGCACCCACACCTGCCAGCAGCCCTCACACATCAGGGGTTCATCCGCTGCACACAGGATCCAGCTGCTTGTAGGGCCCTCCAGAAAGTATCAAGCAGGAATAGGCTGCGGAAAATAAAAAAAAGGGGTTAGTGACACCTCACAGGGCCCAAACCCTCCCCTCCTTCCCCCAGGGGGAGCGATACTCACCGGGTAACTGCACAGTAGCCCATGGGAAAGGCATCACGCACCCACACCTGTCAGCAGCCCTCACACATCAGGGGTTCATCCGCTGCACACAGGATCCAGCTGCTTGTAGGGCCCTCCAGAAAGTATTAAGCAGGAATAGGCTGCGGAAAATAAAAAAAAGGGGTTAGTGACACCTCACAGGGCCCAAACCCTCCCCTCCTTCCCACAGGCGGAGCGCTACTCACGGGATAACTGAAACGTAGCCTTGGGATAGCAGCCACGCAACAACAGCGGCAAACAAAGAACCGTAGAAAACCGAAGGAACAACGGCAACAGGCCAAAACACTAACGTGCCCAAACGGAACTCTAGAAAACATAAATTAATGAAAAGTGTTAAATATCATATAACTAATCAAACAAGCCACAAACTTTGGACTACAAATACTCACATTGGGCAAAATATGACCGGATGAGTCGAGCTCTCGCATCCACTCGTTCATTCATACCGGCGAGCAAAGCTGTTGAAAGGTCCCCATGCCGGAAAACCGCAGCATCCACGGTCACCGGCAAACGGTTTGCAATGCAAATGTTGTGTAAAATACAACAAGCATTAATTATGCCGCAAACCTTTGCCGGTGAGTATAAAAGGGCTCCGCCGGTCATGTCTAAACATCTAAACCGGCTTTTAAGGACACCGAAGGTTCGCTCAATTACAGCCCTCGCTGTCGTGTGAGCCCTTTGGTACCTTTCAGCAGCTTCGCCCACAGGATCAGATAATGGGGTCAGGAGCCAGTCCTTATTGGGATAACCCGCATCACCTATGGAAACCAAAAAAAAAAATATTACATTATTAACAATGTCTGGATTTCAAGACAAATCAAAACCCCCCCCACAGCCAAAAAAAACATACTACTTACCTAACAGCCAGCCGTCCGGCATTCGGCCGTGCTCGAAATCGGCATACAGGGCGGACTGGCTTAAAATGAACGAGTCGTGGGTCGACCCAGGAAAACCCACAAGGAGGTTGGTTATTTTCATTTGGTGGTCGCAAACCACCTGAACGTTCATCGAGTGGAAGTGTTTTCGGTTCCGAAAACATTCCTCTGATGAACGCGGTGGTTTGAACGCCACATGGGTGCAGTCGATCGCGCCCAAAACACTGGGAAACTTCCATTTTGAGAAAAAGCCAAATTTGATCTCATTCCATTCGCTGTCTTGATCAGGAAATTTAATATACTGGGTCGTTAATTTGCGGAATGCCTTTATGACCTGTGCTATACAGCGGGAGAGGGTTGGCTGTGAATAACCGCATGTTTGGCTTAAAGTGCGCTGGAATGTGCCCGACGCAAAAAAATGCAACGCACCCAACAGTTTCTGGAAACCGGTGAGTGCGTGATTGCCCCGTTTCCGTGCTACCAGGTCTGGCTCCATGAGATCGTACAGCATATGGATTGCCGCAGACGAAAGGCGATAATTAGAAATCACCTCCGCCTCGGTGAGATCACCCAGTTCACGCCTAGTACGAAAGTGGCGTGGACGTGGGACTGAAACCCGCACCGACTCACCTAATGGAGCTATCGCCGGAATACTAGTGTCATGTTCCATCATATCTACCTCCTCCTCCACACTGGCATTCAGCATGAAAACAACAATAGTATCCCTGAACAGCTCCATTACTGTAGTCAGTGTTAAAGAAATTGCAGTGAAATGCAAAAAAACGCAAATTACCCTACAAAAACGTTTCCAATACAGCAGACTGCAAAAGCTGTGTAATCTCCTCAAAGGCCAAACGAAGGAGTGAGGTGGGGAGGAGAATCATGGGTAAGTGAGGTGCACCATGGGTAAGAACAGTGCGTTGTGGGAGAAAAAAAAAATACCAGAAAAAATTAAATATATATTTGTATAGCACTTCTACGACCATCACATCACAACAGGGCAGCAAATAATAATACATTACACTTGCAGAGTTAAATTGAACACTTAAAACCAATTATTTCACAGGTTCCTAAAAAAGTTCACCATAAAAAGATGACGAGGGACACTCGGTGAGGAACGGCGATATGAAACAAGAAATAAGAATCGCCAACTTCACATTGAATACACTTTTGGCGATTCATGGGTGATTCCCGTCGACTACCGGCGAATCCCCATGAAAATCCCTATAGACAAATACCGGCGATTTGTAGAGAATCACATTTGGCGATTGGTGCTTCATTCACCGGTCGTCAGCGGCGAATAGACGACGTTGAATAGGGTGATTCGCTTATACAGCTCATAAAATCGCCGGCACACATGAAAAAAACACAGAATCGCCATAAAACTTGGCGATTCTGGCTCATTGAATACCGCCCAATATATTGCTTAAAATGTATAATATTACAAAACATTAAAAATGTACATTATAATATGAAAAATAAAAAATTGTGAAAAATGGGTCTGATACTTATGGTCTGGAGTCCCGTTTCACCCAAGGGTGGGAGACGATGGTATTTGAAAAATCCTGGGGTCAATCCTTTTATAGCTGAAAGGGGATAGGGTCCATTTAACCTTGCTGGATTCTTTTTTCATGCTGGAGGATGATGTTAGAGCCCCTGTTGGAGTGCGGGGAGTCCTCAACAATGGTGCGGAATTTGTAATCCTTATTGTGCAGGTGGTGGTTCCCAGATGGATATTGCAGCTGTTTGACCCAGGTGTTTGCAAAGTGGGGGAAATCAGTCTCCAATATTGTGATAGTGAGAGGTGGTAGGAGTCAGACCAAAGATGCCCAATTAAAATCAGCAGGTGCTCCCTGACATGACAGGAAGTTCACTTAACCAATTTAGCCTACTCATTAACCAATTACATATAATATCACGTTGTTTACAATCAGCAGTTCATTTTTACACATACAGTATATACATATAGGAGGCAGACCTATTCTAAAAAGAAAGATATAAATACATATATTGGAGCTCTAGGGAGGCATAAGAGTGAAGACGCTGGTGTATTCACTCATTTCCGGGGTCCGGAGCACGGTGTATGTATTGGCTTCCAGTAAATGGAGCGCAGGTGACCCGCATTTAGCGCATCACTTCCGCCCTCCTATTATCAGCACAGCGCTGGAAGCAACCCGGCGTGTGGAACGCACTTGGCTTCCTATTTGCGCATCAGGCGTAACTATTGTGCGGCTGGCAGCCGGGGGTCACTTGTATTAAGCAGAATTCAGCTGCGTTCTGGGAGTTTTAAAGCGCTCTGCCAGCTTTCCAAATACATCTTATAGTGGGTGCACACATAGCATATATATATATATATATATATATATATATATATATATATATATATATACATTTATCTATATATAAACAGAAGTTGCAGGTATTGTTTATTAGAATTTTTCATTATAAATTTCAATGTTAATAATAGAAATAGGGATTATTCATATATATACATAAATTGCTATATCAAATTTTTTTGTTTCTGGGAAGTGGGATGCAGAGAGTCATTTCAAGAATTTTAACACTATTATTAATGACGACAGGGTAATGCTAGAATATAATATCAGTCTATATATATTTGTGGTACATAAAAATTATGGCCCTTATTCTGGTTGGTGCGGTAATATCCGCGTGCGTTCGTGCAGCCGATGTTTTGTGTCTGCGCATGTGCGGAGGCGTCTCTGCGCATGTGCGAGCGGGGCGTACGGCCAAATCCCGCATGAAATGTGAACACTCCGAACAGGGGGTGGAGAGGGGCGTGAAGGGCTATTTGGACTCATTACCATATGCATACGCCCCGCGTTTCATGGGCGTACGTATGGTAATGCGGCCGTGACGCACGTGTAGGGTGGGCGGACATATGCCATCGCCGGATGTCAGCTGCCCGCCCAGATCCCTGCTTTTGCACGGAAAAATGTCCGTGTGGTCTGAAGTTGCGGGAGCTGGTGGACCACTCGGTCCTGCATTCGATGGTCTGCGACCATCGAATGATGGGAGAGGTTCCCTGAGATGGAAGAGGTGTATTCCATGAAAAATACACGTGCGGTCCGTTTGGCCAGCTTCTTAACGCGTACGGACGGAGTTGGCGATCCGTATGGAAGGCGGGGTTTCGCACACACGGCCCTGGCCGCATATTCGGATCCGGCCGCACCGATCAGAATAAGGGCCTATGTTATTAATTGTCCTGAATGGACAGGAGGAGGGAGGGGGGGAGGGAAAAATATAGTGGGGGGGGGAGGGGGAAAGGAAATGGATACAGAAGAGAAGGGATAGACTTATAGTCATATAAGTACCAACTCAAAACATAAAGCATAAGAATGGCTAAAGGTACATATTGAGTTCAACTTGGTCATTCAGACCATCTGGGTATATTGTGTTCATTCTGTGCATCCAATATACCTCTTGTTTACACAGAGTTTTGAAATTCAGTTGGTAGATTACATAGACTGTCTCACAATTGATAAAGGATTTAATTCTATACAGTGTCTTCTCATTCGCAATGGGGACAGCCTGAGTCTTGTCTTGGATATGTCTACAAGTAATGCATCTAGTTTTGTTGCATTTATAGCAGCCACATATAGGCTGTAACCAGGAAGTTTTCTTTTGTTTTATAGTTGTATTATCAAACAGGCTTGGGGCCAGAATATTTTTCACAGTTATATTTCTCTTGAATATGAAACTAGGTCTAGCTGGTAATAGATCCCTCAGCAAAGGGTCACATCTGAGCAGATTGAAGTTTTTGTTGACAATCTCTTTTATTTGGCGGTACTCTCCATTAAATGTTGAAATAAAGGAGATTCCTAAATCTTTTTTCGGTTCAGATTTTTTGTTTGTGCTGCGTGATTTCAATAACAAGTTGCGGTCAATTTCAGCTGCTTCAAAACATGCTTTTGTGACAATCTGCTGCGGGTATCCTCTATCAATAAAGGAGTCGGCCATCATATTGCTTTGTTGATGGTAGGAATCCAAATCAGAACAGTTGCTGCTTGTCCCTTAAGGGTATCCCAGTCCCTTGTTGGTTGAAATACAGAAAGTTTTGGGGTGGGAAAGCGCTATCCTGTTTGTGTTGAAACTGTGAGTTTTGTTGGTGTGAAAAGAATTTAGAGGATGGCGGAGGAAGTGGGTAAAATAAAGTAAGGTTTATTAGATAAAATGAGAAAAGTGTTGCATGGGCACCAGACTCTGGTGTTGTTGAGATAACTGGAATTGGAACCTAGGGGTAAATGGGTAACTTGAGTGGTAATACGTGGCGTTTTAATTACACCTATAAGGGGTCCCCAGAGTGGGGAATTTCCCTTGACAAGTGTCACCAGTGGAGATTTCCCAAAGGGATTTAAGAGAGTCTATACTAGACTTCTTTAGCTACCGTAGGTCCTGACCCAGGACCTATGGTCTCTCCTGGTGATTTGTGCAGGCAAATGAGTCTGGGTGAAAAAGTTAATGTTGGTGGGGTTCGCAGGGAGGTGCCTTATGGGCTTCGGGCGATTTGTGTAAGAACCCCCTTACAATCACATAGGTTATGGACACCTATGCCCTCTCTGCTGGCTCACCGTTTGCAAAGTCAAATGTCTGTTGAGGATGAACTGCTAGCGGCGTCCCGCATCGCAGTGGGTGTGTGGTGTGACTCATGGTTTGGCTGGGGATCAGGTGCGGCTGCTGGTGGGGATATCTCCGTCTCCTGGTGGGTCCCCGGAGCTTCCCTTCTACTCTTCCGTGCATGTCACAGCGTGTTGCCCGGTCACTTCCGGGTCTCGAATCTCGCGAGACTTCGGGCGCCGGGTTCAAACAGTGCTTGTAGGTTGTGCTTGTTTGTTCTTACTCTCATGAAGAGAGCTCGCTAGCTCCGTTGTCTGATGTATTCCGGCTCCTCCGCCCAGACCTCTCCTCACTCCGCCATCTTCTAAATTCTTTTCACACCAACAAAACTCACAGTTTCAACACAAACAGGATAGCGCTTTCCCACCCCAAAACTTTCTGTAATACCTCCCAACTGTCTCAATTTGTGCAGGACAGTGCCTTTTTGGGACTGTCCATCTGTCCCACCTGTAGTTGGCAGTGTCAGCAGTAGGGTGGCAGTTGGGATACCACCTGTCACTCATTGTTTTGCTTAGTAGTGCAGTGGTGAACAAATGCTGTGTCCATGTGTACAGCATCTATTCACATGAGACATAGGGGCTGGGGGCATGCAAGCAGCTCACAGTGTTGGGCATGCTCCTATAATGCCAAAAATGGGAAGCAATAGTGTCCCTTTTCTGAGGCAATGCCCCTTTTCAGGTGCTGGAGTACTGAATTGCACAACATGTACAGCAGGGACGGATTAAGGGATCAGGCCGCCCCTAGGCACAACATTTTTAAGCCGCCCCCCCATCATAAGGTGTGTGGCGTGATGATGTCACATGCATTAGTCTGGACTGGACCGGGAGGGAGGAACAACACAAGAGGGTCCAAATTCAGTAAGTTGTTATAACAGAATATAAACCAATGGGCATTATAAACAATAAATAAATAAATATGAATGAGGATAAGACTAAAGCCAACAATATGCTGGGCTACATCAATGTATGGAAAGTTAGGCAAAACCTCTTATGGACAAGGGATTAACTCTGCAAGGATTTGCTTGCACACATGCTCGCCATCAGAGGAGGAGGCTTGCAGCATACACACATACAGTAACACACTTATACACTATATTGTATAGCCAGGGTGTTTGCTGGAAAACACTAGTGATATCGCTCATAGAGCATATTGTATAGTATATAACAGCTTCAGCTAGTAAACTAATTTTGTATCATAATTCCTGCAGTGTACAGAATTGACGGTACTTCCTCATCTTTGTGGCCACTGCTATAAAAGTTACGTCAGCCACCACTTAACCGCTTAGTAAGGTTTTCGGCGAGGGAACCGTTACAAATCTGCTCTAGAGGCATTTTTTGGTGCCCCAAGCTTTGCTCGCCACACTTGGGGTTTGGTGGCTCACTCCGCTTTGCTCGCCACAACTTTTCTAAAGGTAATAGATGGTGGCGTGGACACAGGAGGGTGGCATGGATCCAGGGTGGTGGCGCCTCCAAAAATAACCCTTGTGGCTTGCCGTACAGTAGGTAAATCTGTAGAATAAGCGGTGGCAGCAAAGATGAGGAAGTACTGAATTGACTAATGTGTGGGTCCTTTAGAAATAATAATAATTATAATGATAATTATAATAACAATAATATTCACAAATCATCTTTCTGTAATCCTCAGGCTGTTTCGCTAGGAAGCTATGATCTATTGTATTATGTGGTGTCATAGCTTTTGGAGTAAAGATACAACTTTTAAAGATTCCGCATTTCCTATCATATATAGTATATTCAATTTCAGAATTCAATTTTAGATAACAACATTCTCATAGCTAAAATTGAAACACCGGTGCTTATCTTGACATATGCAGTCCATATTTTGTTTTCCCATTCTATTTTATGCAATTTAAGGTTCTATAGCTCTGATTATGTTTTGAGGCTATAAATGTTGGTTGTTATTGATAACTTAATCAAATGATTTTAAGAAACCTATACTGCTCTATGTATGCATGAATGTACTTTTCTCAAAACTTGCATGGTTAAAAAATAGTTTAATAATGAAAGTAAAAACAGATGGGGTGAATACAAGTGCAGTAAAATAACAAAGAAAATTGCTTCTTGAATATGGGTTTAAAAAGATACCGCAGTACTGTACTGTATGTGTTATACAACTTAAATCAGTGGTTCAGAAACTGAGGGACAATATCAGACCTGTAAGCTAAGCTGCGTTCACTTGCAGGCTTACAGGCTGCTGAAAATCAACGGCCTCCACCATGACAGTCCCCGGCAGCAGCAATGTATACAATTAGTGTAGGGGAGCAGGAAAACCATGTGATGCTCCCCCAGTGGCAGTACACTGAATTACATACATTGCTGCCGCCCCAGGACGCGTCTCCTCTGCCTGCCCACCGCTGAAGCCCCGCCGCCTGCCCATAGTTCAGGCCACCAGGATCTCCCCTCCGGCCGCCCGCCGATGAAGCTCCGCCACCCGCCCTTCAGGCCGCCGAGCTTTGAAGCTCCGCCGCCCACCGAGCTGTAAGTAAGTGACATATTAGCAGGGTGCGCGGCAATGGCTACTCTGACAACGTACCCTAAGGTACGTTGTCAGCGTAGCTTAGCCGGGTGCCCTGCTAATACATAAGTACCCAGATTTGTTATACCTTACCACCATGTTATACTTTCCCACCTTCTTCAGTTTTATTCTCTAGCTATGTATCAGTTTATCCTGACCTCTCTACTCTCTACATCAGCCTGATGGTCAGCAACATGGAGTCGTGACCCCATGCTGAGAAGGTAAGGACCCACTTAGATGCTGATCTAAATGCTCTACTCCATTTCCTAGCTCTCCACAGATAAATAATTACAGTGACTATAGTCTCTTAAGTACGGGACAGCAAGACTTACCACAACACCTGAAAAAAGTTCAGTATCACAATGACCTTTTCTATAGATTTAGTTACAGCTTAACTGAATGTCAATGGAAGAATATACAGGCAATCTCTTTGACTTTCAGTGTTTTTCCCAAATAAAGTACTGTAGATAGCTGTTATTTAATGAGTGAAGAGGAACAACTAAGAACTTAACTCAATGTCAAAGCATTCATTGGGACACTGGCAGTAGCATATAACTGAGTAATAGTTTGTTTTCCCACTGTGTTGTAATGTGTGACAGGAAATACTATCTTTCCTCCTAGTACTACTGAAACATGTTTGAGAATTCACCAAAATCAGTCTCTCAAAATGTACAGAAATCAATCAGCTCTTGCTCTCTCCCCCAAGACTCGTCAACAAGCACAACATGTTGTCTGTAATGCAATCTGTACCGTATTTTTCTTTAATTCTGACATCCAACAAAATGTCTTTTAACAAAAATACCTAATATAATATATAAACTATTTTTCTTTTCGTGCTGTGTAAGCTATGTTATGGATACAGATTGCAGCACTGAACATTTCATTATAGTATCATATCTCTCAACTTTTTTAGGCTAGGGAATTGGGATAAACCAGCATGTTCTCCCTGTTTGCATGCATGGGAAAGGGGCATGTCACATAGGGATGCAGTTCAACGCCGGAATCCCGACCTCCGAAATCCTGACACTTTCTCCCTCCGTGGTTATCCACGACACACATAGAGGGAGAATAAATAAGTGTGCCGAGCATAGTGAGGTACTGGGCCCGCAAGGGAGGGCGATCCACATCCCCCCTTGTCGGGATTTCGGCGGTCGGGATTCCGGCATTGGAATTTTGAACGCCGGGATTCCGGCATCGGAATTTTGAACGCCGGGATTCCGACCACGGGGATTTCATATTAATCCCGTCACACATCATGGAATGCAAAGGAACCCAACATAACGACTACATAACGGGTTCAGGCTGGTCAGGGGGGGATTAAGGCTGACTTCTTATATTCAGACCTGTTAGCAATGTTGCCATTTACCTAGTACACACATGCATGTTGGTGTTCAATAGAAAAAATACATAAATAAAAAAGCAGTGTTGGCCGAGGTTGAGGCCTGTTCCCTCCTGCACACTAGCTACATGCTGCAAGTAGTTTTTATTTTTTTTACAAAAATAGTGTACTGTGTAATATTGGTGTGTGGAAAAGTATTAAATAACTTACTATTGGTGTGTAACTGCGGATGTGGACTCTCTGTTTGGTGCGTCGCTTCAGGGGCTGCACTACCTTCAGCTGGGAGCACTGTTCCAGACGCTCATGGCAACGCTGATGGTAGTCGCTGCAATGGCGACGCTGATGGCGGTCACTGTACTGGCGGTGGTGAAGACGCTGATGATGGTAGACCCACTGTGGAATTTTGCAACAGAACCGATGCATCCAGGGCATCATCATGGACCGAGCAGAAATCCATTTCTATGGACTCAAGTTTAATGGGTGATTCTGTTGCTGCATTCTCTTCACACAAACACTTGTGGCACTGTCAGCAAAACTGCTGAAGGAGGACAGTGAATTGGGGTTAGCCAGTGCAGAGTTCCCAAAGATGACATTGCACTGGTCATAAAATGGCCAGTCCATACGGGCAAACCACTCTTCCTCATGGACCTTAGAATACTGCTTGCGCAGTGCTTTCAGTTTATTCACTACCTGTTGGTGGGTTTTGATGATGCCACGGGCAGACAGGATTTTGGCGATGTTAAAATAACATGTGGAGTCCTTAACTGTGCCAGTGACTTGTTTTTTTTTTATCTACTCCTCTCCTCTCACAGCCAGCAGTTCCAACACCTCCTCATCCCTCCAGTGCACCATATCTGCTCTCCTCTACGCAGAATGAAATGGACGTCACATGTCACCTGATTACATCCTCCAATGAGCTTGCTTTTTTGCATCTTGTGTAAAAAAAAAGTTTCTAGGCTCTTCACACTGCCGTACACCCATGTATTTCCCAGGAAAAACCCTGCAAAAAACCTGTGTGTAATTTCACTAAGACCCGTTCACTCAGAGACGCGACACAGGAAATTACTGCTTGCCCTGGCCAATTCACGGGTTTTTGCGGCAGTGAGAATGGGGTATTAGTTACTCTCAGCCACTGGCCATATACAGAGAGTACCATTATTTTAAACATGCTTCTGATCTCTGTAAGCAGTTGTGGATTCAGGGGGAGGGGGGGGGGGGGGCTTGCACATGCCACCCTTGTGATTTTTAGGCATTTTTTGCATAAATGCCATGACAGGAGAGGACTGGGAGTAAGGATGTGGAGCCACCTCTCAGATGGATCTTGTCACAGTGCCTGCTCCCAGAGTGGGATGCACTAAGGAAAAAAATGTGGGTGGGGGCGTGGCCTGGAGTGACTGGGGGGAAGACGCGCTTTCTGGCTCTCCCGCCTGATATCCGATCAAATAACCTTTTTTGGATGATATTATTCCCCTAAGTTGAGTCCCCACACCTGGACATCATCTTCTGCGTCCCCTGTAGTGGTCAGCGGAGTTCCTCACTTTTTCGACCTCCCTGTGATCCGGAGATATCTGTGGCTGCTCCTCCGGCAGATTGTGGTGAGTGGCTCCATCTCCTTACTAAGTGAGATGATGTTTTCTCCTCGGTTGCCTGGCCGAATCAATTGGTGGTCTGGACGAATACCCCGATGCTCTCCTGCTGTCTGGCCAGTGTGAAGTGACGCTTCTATTGACGTGGCGGCCATCTTGGAGCTCCCTACTCTGGTGACCTGCAAGGATAGCGTGCTGATCCTGGGGAAGTGAACTTGCCGTTTTCCTTCCTATCCTGCTTGGTAACTGTATTCTAAGTCCCTGGTACCACTTGTATCCTCGGTACAACGAAGGGTGGGGTGATCCCTGCTTTATACTGTGTGAGTTATACTTTCATTATGGATATATCACTTCTAGTCAGTGCTATTGAAACTTTATAGACTTGAGGGGCAATTAATCTGGCTATGCCCTCTTCTCTCTGGGCTGCTGGGGGGGGGGGGGATGATGATGCAGGAGTTAATGCTGCTATACAAACCAGTTCTGACTATGTCGTTCCCAAACCTGCAGTAACACATATGGATATATTTTCCCGTCCTTTCCCCATTATGAAAGCTGCTGAAGGGGTTAACACTGATATGACCACTTGTTATACCCAAAGCGCTGATTTGGGCTCTGTAAATGTACAGTCCATTTCACCATCCGCTCCTTACAGCTGTGGAGTCTGTTATGTCCGGGACAGTCCTACTATATTTAAATGTTGTATGCCTGTGGCTCCTGAAGATTCTAAAGGGTTACCTGCAGATACCTTTCTCTCAGCATCTACCTATAAAGTATCCATAATTGAGATCACTCTATCTCCTGAGGAAGGCCTAAATATTCTCTACAATCCTGTATCTGCCTTCATCATGGTCCTACATACTTCTGCGGCTCTACCCGGACTAAAAACTTTGTGCTTCTGTACAACTGAGGAGTCTGTTATGGATGTTCCGCATGGCATGGATGCTTTGCTCTCAACAGCATCACTGTTACTATTGCTGGCTACGGGGATATTCCAAAATCCTGTACTTGTGGGTCCTAATGCGATGTATTCCACACTACTGAAGTATGGGACCAGTGATATGATATTGCGGTTTTGGGGGGTTCCGGGCTGGCCGGACTGAAACTACTATGCACCGGTTTCGTGCCACGGTCCTGTCCACAAAGTTTTAAGTTTACCGGACTGATGCTATACCCTTTTTGACTGCTGCAAATGTGTTGCCAATATGGTCGATATCCTGGTTGATCCTGCTCATATATATATCTTACTAAGTAATTTTAATTCTTGTTCATACTGTTATTCTGTGTTATAGAATGGACCGCTGTCCGATATTCCAAAAGCAGCACCATCATGGAAGCTCTGTCTAATTATGTTCTTTCCAAGCTTTCTGGTTACTCTTGAAAGTTAATATATTTTTTCCCTGTTATATTTGAACCTATACTGAACACTTTGTGAAGGTCCACTTATATATCCTTATGGCGGGAGAGCCAGTTACACCCTAGTCAGGGTCATAAGTATATTGTCCCCGTAGGTGGGTGGGTAAGGGATTCCATTACTTTTTCTAGTTAGTGGGAAACGTTAATGTTTAGGGCTCCAGGTATACCTAAGTTGGGTGTAGGTAATACAGGGTGGGGTTTTTTTTGGTGTGGTTTGCTTTATGAGGTTAGTATTTGATTTGTTAGGTTATTTAGATGGCTAGGTGTATGCGTCTATCCTGCTGGATTACTATTTTTTTTTTTTTTATTCCCAAATATGTAAGTATATAAGCAAAATAATAGTTTCAACTCACTCCTTACGAAGGGGAATATATCGGTAATTGTGATTATACATAATTTTGAGATATGGTCCTGGATGCTTCTGTTACACCCGAATGGCGCCTTCGGGTGGTTGAGGCAATGTAGGTATGTAATGAAACTGCTTAACCAGCCCATCGGAGTTCCGATCCCATTTATCCTATGTGATATGTCCCCATCTAATCACATTTGGGATGGTATTATTTTTATTCTTTGTATGATGCTAAATGTACGTCCTAGCCGACCAATACTCTGTAACCTTTCTACGTTGTTTTTGTTTATATTACAAAACTCAATAAAAATTATTGAATTTAAAAAATCCAGTTTTTCCTGCATCTTGGTATGCAGAAAAACCTGCATGCTGGGTTTTCCCTGTGGGGAGTATCACCACCAAAAACCTATAGGATTCTTATCACAATCCGCTGCCACCCTGCACGGTCCCCCATGGCTCCCCCCTCACCTGTGTCCAGACAGCCTCCTGCTGTGCTGCCCTAAGTGACCTCCTCCTCCCTAGCCCCGTACATCTATTTCCGGTAGCATGGAGGAGAGAGCAGCAGCAGCCGAGTAGGAGGAGGGGGAAGGGACCAACTTAGCCCCCCCCCCCCGCTGGCTGCTTCATAAAAGGCAACACTTATCGCAAGAGCTGCCCTTTGAGATACTAATCGCATATGTTAGAGCATATGCAATTAGTATCACTGTGGTAGCTGGCGGAGGGGGACGATGAGGGGCTGCGCCCCCAGCCTCTCCCTCAGACCTCATGTATCGACCTTTGAAGCCACTGTGGTTGTCTCCAGTCCACTCAGCTGCTGGGTCCCATCTGCACAGCCCTCTCTTTCTCTCTGGCAGTTGCAGCCCGTTCTCTCTGGGAGCAACCAGATCCTGTTTCCACAGCCCACTCTCTCCGGCAGCTGCAGGGTCCCATCCTCACAGCCTGCTTTCTCCGGCAGCCCCTGTAATCCATTTCTCAGGCCCTGAATGCCAATGTTTCCTGCCAACGCAACCACTACATAAATTAATATCTCTGGGACAGACCATAGAATACAGTTCCTGGTAAGCAGTTCCTGGGAAGGGAGTTCAAGAGTTGCATGTGCTGCCAGTGGGGCAGGATCCCAGGCACCTCCTACCACAATCTTCTGCAGGAGGCTTGGGATTAGAGGAAGTATACAGGCAACCCACCCCCCAGCACCAGACTCTGGCAGCAGCCCCCAGCTCCCATCAGCCCCTGGCTTATACTGTTGCATTCACTTCCCACCAGCCACCACTTTGTCTGAACCTATAACCAGTCAACAGCCCCCACTGTCACCTGCACTTCCCCCAGCCCCTGGCCAACACCGTTGCCTGCCCCTTCCACCAAACACCACTGCGCCTGCACCTCTTATCAGCTGCCACTGCTGTGTGCACCTCCCACCAGCCTCTGGTCACCATGCATGGAGTACCACTATAGGGCTGGATGTGGCAGTGGATACATCATCTGGAACAGAGGTCTTGGCACTATGTGTTACAATGGGGCAGCTGTATTAAGCCTGGTTAAGATATAAAGTGGAGATAAAGTAGTAGGTGATAACGCACCAGCCAATTAACTCCTAAGTGTCATTTTTCAAACATAGCTGATTTGCTGGTGTGTTATCACCTTCTACTTTATCTCCATTTTATCTCTTTACCAGGCTTAATGCATCTGTCCCTCACTGCTTTCGGCAACCCGCTATGTCCCTGTCAACCTAAGCCTCTCTCTGTCACTCAGCGCCTCTGTTACCCATTGACTCTATATCACCCACTGCCTCTCCAGTCACCCACTATCTCCCTATCATCCTCTGCCTCTCTGTTACCCCTTGCTCTCTGTCACTCACATCCTTTGTCATCCTATACCTCCTTGCCACCCTCTATCTCCCAGTTACCCCCGGCCTCTGTTACCCATTGCCTTTCTCCGTCACCCTTTCCAGTCATTCATTGCCACTCCCCCTCACCAACTGCTGCTCCATCTCACAGTAACTCCCCCATAACTTCTTTCTGCTGTCCACCACTGATTTTCTTGGTGTCATCCACTGCCTCTCACTGTCACCCACTATCTCTCCCTATCACCTACTTTCTCACCCTGTGTATCCCCCCCCCCTGTGTTACTCTTTCCCTATCACTCTCTCTCACTCTCGCTAGTGTGACTCTCTGCCTAATTATGGCATCACCCTCTCTCCATAATATTGATATGGCGTTCTCTTGTTGTGAGTCCATGGTCATTTTCCAGGGAGCACACACACATAACCCCCCTTCATCCTGTCAGGGTGCCCCACCTATCATTTTCTTCTGGATCCGCCCCTGTCTGTACGTTTTCATATATGCAGCTATACCAGGACAAGGTACAGACAGAATGCACCAATATATTTATAGTGTAATATTTATCTTGCCTCTGGGCAGCTGGGATGAACTTTCATCCCTGGCGCATGTAACTTCTTTAGCTCCATAACATGCTCCAGGGGGCATAAAAAAGTGTGTATACTTATGTCCCACGAAGCTAGGGAGAACTTTGACTTGGCAATATTGCTATAAGTAAATACTAAATTCACATATTGGTATATGAACTTAATGTAATAAAATATCTTATAAAAGGGAGAATATTGTTGTTATTCGTATTTATATGAGCTAATGTAACATTTTAAATATAAAATTTAATAAACTACAGACATAATTATAATTCAATTTAAATGAAATGCAAACATAAGTTGTTTTCTCCTTTTATAATCAAATGTTAATTTTCAGTCCTGTAGTAGACCAAATGGAAATGTTAATTATCTAATACAAATAGATAATTTGATACAATAGCTGCAACACTGTTAATTAGGTAACTGTTGGAGTAGTCAAAACTTAATCAGCCAATCAGAGATGACTAGATAGCACTGCTGTTATTCACAGTTATAATAGCATCATCGATGCTCCAGCAATTCAGTAACTAAATGGAGAGATGAGATACAACCTTCAAGGAACCTTAAAGGAATGCATGTAGATCCATCCATATCTACTTGTATATGTCAGCCCTCCCCTGCCCATCACCTCTCAGCCTCCCATGTGTAAAGATGTATAAGTCACATATACACAAATATGGCTGTACAGTATGCTTGCATTGCCTTCCTGTATATATGACTGTCTGGTATTACCCAGTTTTTTCACTATTTTTTGGTTATGCTATCAGTCTTTCCAGTTGTTAAGAGCAACGGAATTCTCTGCACTATGCAAGAAACTGTTAACCCTTTGAGTGCCAACACCTCTGTGGGAGATGTACAAAATATCTGCCAGCATAACTCACATTTGTTATATAAATTCAAATAAAAAATGTTGTGTAAAAAAAAAGATTATATTCCCTATAAGAAAAGTGACTTTCGGAAAATGGCTGCCCCCATACGAAAGACAGTTTTTTTAAACTGGTTTTCCTATGGGGCAGCCGTTTTCCAAAAGTCCCTTTTTTTTCATAAGCGCAGCCAGCCGTCCATACTGCCAGGATCCTCAGGAGGTACCGGCTGCATGGTTTTTTTTTTTCTTAAACACAATGCGGGGCGGGGGGTCGGGGATGTTAACCCGCACGGCCCCCCCGTGCGGGTTAACATCCCCGACCCCCCGCCCCGCATTGTGTTTAAGAAAAAAAAAACATGGGGGGGCGGCGGCAGCGGCGGGGTGTTCTTAAACACATTGGGGGGTTGTTAGTCCTGGGGGGGGTGTTTTTGGAAACGTTTTCAAATACAGGGTCAAAGACAGTTTTGCGGTCTGAAAGCAGCATAAGTTGTTGTTTTCTTGTTTTTGCATATTTAAGAATTCTGTTATGCACTGCTGAACCCTTGTGGTGCCATATAAATAAACAATAAAAATAATAATGATAGATAGATGTCAATATGAAACATAACTGTTTTTGCATATACAGTGTGCATCTATCAAATAGCATACCTTCATATAACATATACCACTTTCAGATCGCAAATGCAGGGTCGCACCGGGACTTTGAAACAGTTCAGTCCTGGTGCGACCCTGCATGTGCGGTCTGTTCAGATCGCCTCTGCAAACTGACAATATTGCCAGTTCGCTGACTTCATGTGGGGGGGTGAAGGAACATCGGCACATCATCAGGGGTGGGGGAGGAGGCCGCGTTTAGAGCTGTCGCTGCTCCAGGCGCTGCCTCCTCCATAGTGTGAACGGGAAACGGGTCACTCAACACGTTTAACCCATTCACATTGCACGGCAACGAACCGGTAACTCTGCTTTTTACCTGCCTCGGATTGCCGTGTTGCTACCGGTTAGATGTAACCAGTAACCCCTTTCACATCGCACTAATTAACGGGTCGAAACGGTAAGAAACTGGCTTGTACCCGGTAATCAGGTGCGACATGAAAGGGATATTGCTTATCAGAGGTGAATATTAAAAATGAACAATGCTACAATGGAGAATGGATTATAATGAAAACTGTTAATATTATATATTTTACTTTTACGTATTATTATTACTTTTTTAAGTGATAGCATTTGAGTGAAACATCTATTTACTCCTGTTTTACCTTAAACAACTTTGCAGCTTCAATATACTGTATGTATAGTATTATACATATTTTTTCTCTATAATGGATGTTTAACAACTTTGAAATATTCAAAAGAAATACAGCTATTTTCTTCTATAACTCCCTTGATTAAAGAAAGATAAAGCTTGCAACCAGGGTATTATAGGATAATCATGTCTTTAAATTCCAGCCTAAGCACAGATTACAGGAATGATCACAATATTTGAAAAACAGTTCCCCAAAGTAAAAAATCATATTAACCACATATTATGTTAAAACAACTCATGAGGAAGTGTAATTTATCTAAATATTTGAATTTATTAGAGAATCCATCAGATGATGATGCGCATTCCAAATGATCAATCTTAAAGTTGAAATTCACAAAGCATATAATTACCCTAGGTTACAGTGCAGAAGCATCCTACCAGAATGCCAATGACAGGTGTGTTTACTATTTGCAAATTCTGAATGCAAGCGCCATCAAAGACGATTCCTGCATATTTTATTTTAACCACATCAAAGTTACATTTTTCTCTCCTTGTCCTTTTCATGCTCCTGTTATTTTTTTAATGCATAATCAAGTAACAAAAAGTAAAGGATAATCTCTAATATAAAAGTTAAGGAGCTCAGAAAAGGGTCTAGACTATAATAGACTTACAACACTGTTTAATATGTGTGCAGCAAATAGAAAGTATGAAATGTGATAAATAACTTTGAAAGTGTTATAATAATACATGTATTCCTCGGATTTGCAGTGGGAGTGGACGTTCCCCAACATGTTGTTCCTAATTAGACTGTGTTGACAGCAGCCCGCAAACAAATGTATGTTGTCACGGCGATCTCTGTGAATGCATATTAGCTGCCACCTCACAGTTCTAGATATAATATATCTTTGGCAACACTGTGACTTCATCCTGTCATTTAAATATGATCTACAGCTACCTTGAATTATCAATGCACTCAGTCTTAATTTGTCTTTGTTAGTTGGCACAGCTCAGGAAATGGCCTTCAGATCAATAAAAAGATAACTCAGTACACTCATTTGCGTGTGTATTTTACAGCACACATCTATGATAATCAGCATAAGGAGCTGACCAGTAAAATAATGAGTAGAGATATTCTGCTTTGACTTTGTAGCGTATAAAAACACATTGAAGATCAACGTCAAAGGCAGATTGTAGAGTGAAACTGGCGATACACTAGTGCGATTTGCACTCTTTTCGGATTCCGACAGAAAAATCAGATGTCAAGTGGCAAAATCGCATGTGTTTGACATTTGATCCGATCCAATGCACGTTCCTGTGCGCACCGGGTTGGAGATTAAACAAATAAGATTAATCGGAATTAAAAGCATCAGGTGCACATCGTGGCTGGTTTTAAGCACCACTGATATATTGCATGGGAATTGACAGCACCCCTAACACCCTGAAGTCAGGCCCATCAGATAAATCACATGTACATTTAATTTTGGGGGTGATTTACAAATTCCCCAAATAAACACTTTCAATGCATGTGTCACAATTGCAAAATACAGTAGAACATGCTTTGAGTGCAGATCTGGGCTCTTCTAGCATCAAATCATTATTTTGATCCCACATGCAAAATTTGATTTAGTTTACTATATTAAACAGACTTTTTTTTTTAAAGGGACAATAAAATACAAGGTAAAACCATGCCTTGTAAATGATTGCTCCTTTAAAAATAAGTCAGAGTTCGGATGGAAGCCCGCACAGCCGCTGAACTCTGAGGCTCTTACATTCGGCCGGTAGAAATTCCTTGGGAAGCAAATGGCAATAGAACAAAACCGCAAAGGATTGATGTTTACAATGTGCATGAGGTACTGTTTTTCCATATATATATATATATATATATATATATATATATATATATATATATATATATATATATATATATATATATATATATATATATATATATATATATATATATATAATATAGTTATAGTCCAGGCTGTCTTTATCTCAACGTTTCAATTTCTTTATGAAATTTTCATCAGAAAATGGCATGAAAATATTTTGAACAACCCTGGGATGTTTTGTTTGGGAAATTGCAGCGTATCCCCTGATAATGTCATTAATTTTCATAAAGAAACAGTTATTAATATTCATCTCACTTGCAATTTTTATCATCTCTGCTATAAATTACACATTTTTAGACTCCATTCCTATGGTGTTTTTTATTCTTTGTGTATAAATGTGGTGTCTTTTTACTCACAATCTTGTATAATAAAGTGTGTATATATTTTTTAGTAGTGTCTCGTTATAATTAATCATTAGCTCCTAGGTCGCTTTTATAGTCCTAAATCTACAGATTTTTGGGAGTAGTTGACCACATTTTTGGACTTAGGTGACATCCATTATTAGGTGACGCCCATTATTATAAAGGAGTGCTTAGACGGGACCTTTGGTCTCAAACTGCCCAAGATAGGAAAAAAACTCATACAGATGGGGCAGGTCCCATCTTTGCAGGGGATTGCGATGCCAGCCGCCATCCCCCGCCAGCGCCATAGCTATAGCGAGAAGGGGACGCGCGCGCACGAGAGACACATGCGCCCCCTTCCGACGGCGCTTCGAGCGCTTCCCCCGGGTCACTGCCGGCTTGTCGGCGGTGACACGGGGTCCCCGCCGCCTGCCCGCACCCCCCCCCTAAACCTGTCCGTCTCCTTGAAGCGGAGATGGACAGGGTTCCCGTCGCCCCGCCGATGGAGATTGAGACGCGCATGCGCGTGAGACGCACCCACGTCTCAGTCAGATGGTGAGGCAGGCCGCTGGCGGATCGCCAGCGCTGACGTTCTGTCGATTCGCCAGCAAAGAAGAGGCCTGCCCCATCTGTATGTGACACAACCCCTCCCCCAACCCCCCGTCCCTTCCCATATATTTGACATTAAGTGTAACAAAAAGAAGAAACTTTGGGCCTGATTCAGACCTGTTTGCTAGGCTGCATATGTTCGCTAGCATGCAAGGGGATGTGTTCCGACCATCAAATGATTTTGCACCATCGGTAATAAAAGTCAGTCTAAACTGAATTTTATTCTGGTCGCAGATCGTCAAAAAGGGGGTGGACATCAGCCGTCTGCCTCGAGCAGGCATCACAAGGCCTGTAAATTCAGGGGAACGCCCAGCTTTTTTATGGGGATGACCATAATACATGGGCGTTCCCCCACTGCTGTCCCCTGCCCACCCCCATTTCGCTCCTCTTGGCGCGAAAGGCTCAGTGAGTGTGAAACTCACTGACGCTGTCCGTTCCCGGGGTTTGCGCATGCGCATATTTACGCTTGCACATGCGCAAACACTCCACCATAGAACACGGAGCCGAATTCTGACCAGAACAAATGGGTCTAAATCGACCCCTGTGTGTGTATGCGCACACACAATCTAGGCGCCCAGTATACCAACTGAGGGTGAACAATCATATATGTATTTTAAATTGACAGTACTGTACTGATTCATTTACATGAACAGTGTGTAGAAGCAAAACACCTGATAACAGCCTACCTACAGGAAAAGTACAGTCTCCCACATAAACACCTATCATTAACTTGTAGTTCACAAATACAATTGCTGCTGGACTTATTCCAAACTGTACAAACTGCAGTCACAGCCTAATGTAATCAGAGATAACGTGCCATAATGTAACATTGTAAAAATCAAACCTACAGGACAACTAAATAGTAAACAGCAAAGAAAGAATATTTATCAGGTACAGTACATATATACAGTATTGAATAAAAGCTAAGAGAAATACAGTACAGCAATCTAAATGCATATTCAGTAAGTCTATTTAGTAAAAACAACAATTTTCTTGATCATTTCCAGTTGTTTCATGGACACAGGCCCTTATTCTGGTTCACTCGCAAACGCAAATTACTTCTCAAATTGGCAAAACCATGTGCACTGAAGGTGGGGCAGATGTAGCAGGTGCAGAGAGATTTAGATTTGGGTGAGTCGTTTTGTTTCTATGCAGTGAAAATACTGACTGCTTTATTTTTACACTGCAATTTAGATCCCACTTTGAAGTAAAACCCCACCCAAATCCAATTCTCTTTGCATAAGTTACATCTGCCCCACCTGTAGCGCACATGGTTTTGTCCATTTGAGAAGGAATTTGCCTTTGCGAGTGAACCAGAATAAGGGACACATCCATGAAGCGTCTGTCTCACCTAAGGTGGCAACATTTTTGGTGTGCTGTTTTAATCAGATTCCATGCAGACAGCCAGACCGAATAAAATCTGCAGATTGGGGGCGTGGCTTGGCTAGCCAACAAGACGGTCGGGTCTGCCGTGAGCTCCCGTCACAATTGCCCTTTTTACCCTCTCCTCCCTTAAATCTACCGTCCCCCCTACCTCATCCTTTCCCTCCTACGACCCGGACTCTGTGGATCGCGGTTGCGGAGCCGGGGAGCGTTTAATTACGTTCCTGCGGGTTGCGGCCTGTCCACTAGGCCGGAGCCGGGGCCTCAATTTTGGAGCTACACGGTTCCAGCTGACGACTCCCGCTGACGAATCCCACAGCCAACTGAAGACCTGCAGCGGCGGTCCTTTAGGAGCGGCTCTACCCTCCTGATTACCGCTCCCTTGGCAGGGAGACCAGCGGGGACACAGCCGACGACGGAGCAACGCGCAACCCGGGCGCCATAGAGCCAGGTGCCGGTGCCGGCGCCATCGCGGGAGGACACTGGCGGTGCGCTCTGCCCCCAGAACCCCCGTCCAACAACAGCAAGGACCGCGGAGGTCATCCTACAGCCTGTGAGTACCTGAAGAGGAAATCATGTGGAAATCATGCTTCATATTGAGGATTCTAACTCCCAAGGCCTTCCTTCACAGGAACCCGCCCCATCACACCTACCTCCTCCACCCACCCAACATGCCCAAGGCCATGAAGGGGGGGACCTCTCACAAGTTTTACACCTCTTAATATCTATGCCTACCCGTCAAGACTTTGATTCACTGGATCGCAGTCTGCGAGACACCATACGCTCTGAGATAGCTGAAATTAGAACCGACATCTCTCAGTTAGGCGACAGACTGTCCAAATGTGAAGACCAGCAAGAGTCTACAATGATCTCCGAGAAACAGCAGCATACCACATGGATATGATCAGTGCCCTCTTACAAAGATTAGAGGATCTGGACAATCGTGGTAGACGTAATAATCTTAGAATCAGAGGGGTTTCAGAAGACATTACCGGGAACAGTCTGGTGGACTACCTCACTAGGATTTTCAATGAAATCCTAGGAAATTATCCTAATTCTACAATCAACTTTGATAGAGCCCATAGGGCCCTCCGCCCACATAGTTCCCCGACTGAGAAACCCAGAGATATCATTTGCCGCCTTCATTACTTCACCCAAAAAGAAGACATCCTTCGTAAAACCCGCACCCAAGACCTAATTACACCCCAGAAGAAATCCCAATCGACGTCGAAATATGACGAGCAGCAAAGTCACATGATCCCCTCCAAGAATCCTCTGATTTCCCACGGTGTACTCGAAACTATTGCCATAGGCACATTGTGCCGTGCTTCAAACTTCATAGGCCCTGACGAGGACTAGAATATAGAGTATATTTTCAATATGCATACAACCTTTTCTCATCTAATGATTGTACCTTTCTACACGAGTGTCTACTTATATACTTTGTTACTGTTTTATAGTGTGTTTTCATATAAATATAGTTCCGGGCCGTAAAATACTACTGCTCCGAAGTAACTCAGATACTTTATAGGTGGTCCGATATGTTACTAGATATGTGTTATACATATGTTGTTTTTCTAGTTTAGCAGTTGTTGACTCCAAACCCCAGATGCCCCTTGTACCGCACATGTCTATCCTTACAACTGGATGTGTTCTTCACTCCTGTGATAGTAAGGAGCGGTCTGTTTCTCACCCCAGTGTTTATCTACACTCCAAGCAAATGTTCTTTTCATTACTATGTTTCCTGACACTTACCAACTACCCCTGTGCTTCCTCACTCCTCCCTCTCTCCACTAGCCTGGTCTCATCTTTAGGTCCTGATGACTAACCTAAATTGTACTACCCTTAGGGTTGTTTCTTTTAACGCAAAGGGATTAAATATTCCCGAAAAAGGTCCAGAGCCTTACGCGAACTTTTCGCACTTAAAACAGACGTAGCTTTTATTCAGGAGACCCACTTCATCGCAGATAGAGCTCCCTCTTTGAAAAACCGTAACTTTCCTTTCACTTTCTTCAGTAACAATACGAGCAGTAAAACATTAGGTGTTGCGATTCTGTTCTCCAGCCGCCTACCCTTCAAATCCCTAGAATCCCATTCAATCGAAGAGGGCAGAGCATTACTAGTGAAGGGCATATTACATGGACAGCAATATACTTTTGTGTCTCTCTATGCACCCAATAGCAACCAACCCTCTTTTCTACAGAAGGTACTTGAGCGTATTGAGGTTTTGAAAGAGGGGATTCTTGTCGTGGATGGGGACCTTAATTGGTTAATTCAGCCTGACATGGACTCTTCTACAGCATCTCGTAACTACCTCAACAAAGTTTACCGCAAGGTCAAACATACTCTTCATGAACACCAGCTAGCCGATACGTGGCGACTCCAACATCCCGCTGAACATGACTACACTTTCTTTTCAACACCCCATAAGTCATACTCCAGAATAGATTACTTCCTTCTCCCACATAGATTTCTCCACTTAATAGAACAGACATCAATCGAACCAATGACCTGGTCCGATCATGCACAGATTACACTAACATTATATACGGATATTGCCCTAGCTAGGCCCTGCTCCTGGTGTTTTAACGAAAGCCTTCTCTCTAATGAATATTGTAAACCCCAGATCACTCAAGCCCTTACTGATTATTTTGAGCTCAATGACTCCCCTGAGATCTCCAAAGTCATGGTATGGGAGGCACACAACTGTGTACTGAGAGGAAAACTGATGCAGCTAGGCTCGCACATCAAGAAACAGAAAGAAGACTGCAAATTACAACTTCTCCAGCAGATTAGGTCATTGGAATTAGCACATTAAGCTTCCCTGTCGGATGCAGACAGGAAGTCTTTAATGTCGGCACGGGCTGAACTAAACTCTCTCTTGAATGAAAGAGTCAAGCGAGATCTAAAGCTCTGCAAGAACCGTTACTTTCAGTGGGGAAATAAACTTGGTAAACGCCTTGCACGAGCATTAAGATCCCAGAGGGCAGTCGCCTTTATTGATGTAATAAAAGACCATAATGGGAAAGAATGTAAACTAACCCCAGATATAGCATCAGCATTCCAAACATATTACTCCAAACTCTATAATCTCTCCCCCTCAGCTCCGTCACCGGAGGTCACTGGCATGCAGACGAAAATAGCCAAATACCTAAAAGACATCAATTTCCCCACTATTACAGAAGCAGACAGAGACTGGCTGGACAGACCTTTTTCGTTGAAGGAATTAGAAGACGCTCTGAAAACCACCCCTTCTGGTAAAAGTCCGGACCCAGATGGTTTCACTGCCCTGTACTACAAAACGTTTAACACGATCCTTCTGCCCCAGATGCTCGCAGCCTTCAATTTGATCTCTAATTCCTTACGGTTCTATCCACAGTCTCTCGAAGCCCACGTCACGGTTATACATAAAGAAGACAAAGACCCATCCCTCTGCCCCAGTTATAGGCCAATCTCTCTCCTGAATATAGATATCAAACTGTACGCTAAACTTATTGCAAACAGAATCAAAACACTCCTTCCGTCATTAATTCACTCCGACCAGGTGGGCTTTGTCCCGGGACGCGAGGCGAGGGACAACACCACCAAAGTGATAGACCTAATCCACCTAGCCTCGGAGGCCCACACCCCATCCATAATAATTACAACTGACGCAGAGAAGGCGTTCGATAGAATAAATTGGCTATTCATGGAGGGAGTATTGACACACATGGGACTAGGCAATACCTCTGTAAACAGAATCCTGGCCCTCTATTCTTTTCCCTCGGCTCGTATCAAAATCAACGGCACCCTCTCTAAACCAGTCAAAATATCAAATGGCACACGCCAAGGCTACCTGCTATCTCCCCTCATTTTTGTTTTATGTATGGAGGCTCTGACAAGGGCAATCCGGCTAAACCCAGATATTGCGGGCCTGACCGTTGGCGGTCAGGAATACAAGCTATCATTGTTCACTGACGATTTGTTGATTATACTGACCAATCCCGCCATCTCTATACCTAATCTAATTTCTGAGTTCCACACCTTCGGGGCCTTGTCTCATTTTAAGATAAATTTCTCCAAATCCACCGCTCTCAATCTAACTGCCCCCCCCCCCTACCCTAGTAGACAATTGGAAGTGTGCCTTCCCATTCTCGTAGCATCCCCCAAAAATTAAATACTTAGGCATCTGGATAAACCGAGACCTAGCGAAGCTATACTCAGACAACTTTTTACCACTCATAGCAAAACTCAGGGGTGAGCTGCGGGAGTGGCAGACGGGTACATTTTCATTGTTGGGAAGGGCAAATATAATTAAAATGAATGTTCTACCTAGAATCCTATACTTATTCCAAACAATCCCGATCCACATCCCTAGAAGCTGGTTCCAGAGAATCCAACGCCTGATCAGAGAATTTGTATGGAACTCCAGCAACCCTTGCTTTAGACACGTACTATTTCGTCGCAGACACTTAGGCGGTATACAACTACCCCACCTCCCCTCATACTTTGAAGTGGTGGTCTTAGGAAGAGTACTAGACTGGACAAGACAAATATCTGATAAACAATGGGTGGCACTAGAAAATCATGGGCTACCAGCTCGCATTGGGCTGGCCGCTTGGCTAAAGGTCCTCCCCCAGACGTCCCATCCCATGGTTGGACCAACCTTGGCTACATGGAGATCACTCCGAGGGAGACCTTGCATTTCTTCCCAGCTTTCCCCAATGACCCCACTCATAGGCAATCCTGATTTCCCTCCAGGACTGAGCCCACTTACCTACCACCGTTGACCACACGCAGAGGGGTTACGTATTGGCCGGCTGGTCACCCACTCTGGTTTGTTACCATTCCCAGAAATGAGTGAGTCGTGGAATCTACCCCCAGCGGAAATTTGGAGATACCTCTCTATTAAACACCTTCTTTCTAAACATCCTTATCGAGAGGCGGCCCTCAGACCTCCTACTTCTTTCGAGGCGCTATGTCAGGCTGTCCCCACCCCTCAACACTTCCTCTCAATAGGATACAAACTTCTCATAGAAGATACTTTTGCCTCACTGCCTCGTTTTACCTCTGATTGGGAAAGAGACCTGGATATACGACTTGACCCCAAAGACTGGAATAAAATCTTCCAGGTTACTCTATCAAGCTCAACGAGTTATTCAGTTATTGAGACCCACTATAAAATTTTAACTAGATGGTAGACACCGGCTTCTGTGGTCTGGTTATCTGGTTATAGAAGTTATATTTCACATGGGATCTTGCTATGGGCAACCAATCAGATTTTACCTCTTATTTATTTAGCACCTTCTAGAAGATAATCTGGTTGGTTGCCCATAGCAACATCCTATGTGAAATAGAACTCCCATCTTAGTAAATTTCCCCTTTAGCATCTCCTACCTTTTTGGGGGAGGGGCACTGCCTCTGGCCGCGGGCACCCCCTCCCCCTGTCGCCGCCACTGCCACTCTCCTCCCGTCCACGGTGCCTGTCTTATGAGGCGCTGGTACTGGCGCCTGTGCAGTACAAACATATGTACTGCGCATGCGGCCAGCTTCTATGGGCTGCTTCGGCAACAGCCCATAGAAGCTGTCTTGGTCCCGGCGCCTGTACAATATAAATTACAGGCACCGGGACCAGTGCGTGCACAGTATTGTTATAGTTACTGCGCATGTGCAATTGCCGATTTTGCCCGGCAGCCCACACAAAAGTGTCCCGGAGGAAGGTAACATCTTCCAGTGGGACTGCCTTGGTGACTGGCAGGAAGTCACTGCCAGTCACAGTGAAGCCAGTACAGTCTTACAGACTGCATCTGGCTTCACTACAGTGGCAGATTTTACCTGGGGGGGCTGCAGCATATAGGTAAAACCACCACTGCTCTCCACTTTATCACTTTGTGAAGCTTGATACATCTGGCCCACTTTGACCGTCATCACAGACACTAATCTGCACACACGCAGCGAGGGTCACATGCACAAATCAAAAACCATCAGATACATATGTAATACATTGGATAGTATGAAATTAAAAGCACATCAGTGATTAAAGAAATAATTACTTACACTCCGAGAAACATAAGTCATACTTGCCGACTTTTAAAATTGCCTCTCCAGGAGAAGCCCTGAGAGGACAGCAGGATCTCCAGGTCAGGGGGCAGGGACGGGGGTTGATGACTCAAAGCTTCGCCCCCAATCCATACAAACGCCACGATTCGTGGGTCCGCGAGTAGAAGGCGGGGCTAAAATGACGCAAAATGACGCGGTTTGCATCATTTTAGTCCTGCCCCTTGCCGCGGACTCGCGAAAACCGGTAATTAGTTCAGCATGGCAGGGGGTTGCGGGGGCTGCCTGACAAATGCGGGAGGATTGCCAACCTTCCCTGTGGGCCGGGAGGGGGACCCGATTTTCAGGAGCCTCCCGGGAATTCTGGGAGGGTAGGCAAGCCTGACATAAGTGTTGTTTATCAATTGCACTATATATTATGGGCCTTATTCAGGACCAATGTTTTGTGTCTGCACATGCGCAGGCGCGTTTCTCCGCATGTGCAGACACAGGGTGCATGCACCCACAGCAAGCTTTCAGTTTGCTGGAAGCACGCACCCTACACGCAGAGCGGGGGGTCGCCGGGCAGCCCCATTAGCATATGGGAACGCCCAGTGTTCCATGGGCATTCCCATGAGAATGCTGAGCATTCTCAGGCTAATGAGGCCATGACGGACAAGTGTCAGCTGCCCGCCCTGTCCTTTCACAGAGCGCCCGCAGTTTTGCCCACAGTTTAGAGTGACTATATAGGTCTCGCTGAACTGCGTGCGCGGGAGAAATCATTGGATGAAATCCAATGATTTCTCACCGCCTGCGAATTATGTAAATCATCCATTCGCAGCCGTGTGGAGGTACTACGTGTGAGTGGGGGGGGGGGTCGGCACTGCGGGCGGAGGGCGGCATCTGATTTACTTGCGAATTTCGCAGCCTTGCAAGTCAGAATAAGGTCCTATGTCTTTGAGACAAGCCCAACAGGACAATATATACATAAATGTCTAAGATAAATAAAAATTATACAACTCCAACCTAGTTTTCCCAATTCCTGTCATTTTTATTTCTTAAGAAACTTAATTTATTTAGTAAATTATGCCTTTATCTCACATATTCCAGCCAAATCAGAAGGACAAGAGTAAACCATGATGCAATATATTTTTTTTTTTAAAAATCATCATTTAATAGTCAGTCCTCTTGGCCAGAACTAAGCTGAACCACTTTTGGCAGCCAGTCGTGTTTTGGGATTAGTCTCTATTAGTTCCAAGCAGTATTAGCCCCTTTGTATATTCAAAACTGTTCATGTTGTGTCTTTATTGCTTGTAACCATCTAGGTTTAGGTCTTATTACAGATTTTCAATGAGATTAAGGCCAGGTATCTGATCTGAACAAATGTATTAATCTGGGCACTCTAGTGTTGTTCTTGCACTTTGCTGTAAATTCTGACTGAAAGTCGAAATTCTATCTCCATGAACAAATTTGGCGCAGAGTAGCTGTTTTTTGTTTCAAATGTCTTTGTGATGTGCTCCATTCATCTTGCCATTAATCCTGAAAATCCTGAAACTATTGCCAGTTCCTGTGTCTGAAGATCAACCCCTTACTATGAGTCTCGTATTGCCACACTGCACAGTGGTCATGGTGTTACCTGGCTGGTGTGCAGCTGTAGATATGCAGCAAGGCTTTCTGTCACGTCTCTATCTTCTAGCTGCAGATTCTGCTGGGTTTTCTCCAGTCAGGGATTTCTCCTGCTCCTGAAAAAGAAAGAATAAAATATAAATGAAGGAATAAAAGAAAAAAATGTGGTATAATTGATGAAAGTTAAAATGACATACAGTACCAGTGGCATAACTATAAATGTTGCCCCCCACCACTGCGGAAAAAGTTTGTGGCACCCCCCATACAGGGAAATTAAATGAAAGGGTTAACTTTGCAGGTATGCAGAATCATAGGCGAATCTAGGGGGTGGTCCGGGGGTGCACAGGACCACCCATTAGCCTATTTTGTAGCTGAGGGAAGGGGCTTTCCAACGAGCCCAGCCCTGTGTCTCTAGCCCCCTGGGAACCGGAGATACGGCCAGGCAAAACTGGAACGTTTTCCCTATAGAATAACATGGGACCCACTAATTCCGACCCCCACCCAGTTCAATGGCTGCCAGTTCCCCCTTCAGCATCACTGAAGCTCGAGGTTGATCTCAGTCGAACCTAAATCGCTGGGCCTTCAATCTGATACCAGGCTGGATCCATATGGGTTAATTGGTTCCAGGGATATTGAGGTTAAACCGTTTTTTTTTTTTTTTCATTTATTAAATGTAATTTCATGACTATTTATTTATGTTTTTTGAGGGCAGATTTCTCTGGAACCAAACAGCCCAGTTTCACGGGACCAAAATCATTCAAAGCCAACTCATAAGTTCTTCAATATGATACTGGTCTCATGTAAATGGGTCAGTTGGTTCCGAAGATATAGCTGGTTGGTTAAAGGGGGGTAGGGAGAGGGGAGTGGTTGTCTCTCCCCCTCACACCAGAAAATGCAGGGACTAGGCTGGTGTATAAGGGGTCAGCCTGGGAATGTCCCTGCATGATCCTGGGACCATATTCCCGGGAAAATCCCTGCATTTTCTATTGTAAAAGGGGTATTATTTCAAACAGCCGTGACCTGCAATGCTCTGAATACAGCCGGGCAGCCCCCTGCTCTCTGCCCAGCTGTCAGTGACTGTCACCCCTGCAGTTTCCGCTCCAATTCTTCTCCACGCTTTCACCTCAGCCCGCCCCCCCTTTAATCATGTGCGGCATCATGTGTAATGGGTACTATGGTGTGCGGCATCATGTGTAATGGGTACTATGGTGTGTGGCATCATGTGTAATGGGTACTATGGTGTGCGGCATCATGTGTAATGGGTACTATGGTGTGCGGCATCATGTGTAATGGGTACTATGGTGTGCGGCATCATGTGTAATGGTAACTATAGTGTGCGGCATCATGTGTAACGGGTACTATGGTGTGCGGCATCATGTGTAATGGGTACTATGGTGCCATCAAGCAATAACCCCCTAGCAATGAGCACGTAGGTAAGCAGCACTTATGTGGCAAATATGTAATGGGCATTACGGTTTGTTATATAGTATGTAATGGGCATCATGATGTGTGGCACAATGTGTAATGGGCATTATGGTGTGTGGCCTTATGTGTAATTAAATTACGGCGTGTGGCTTTATGTGTAATGGGTATTACGGAGTTACTGTGTATGGTCTAAAGTGTAATACCACACCCCTTTTTGTGATGCCACGCCTCCTTCCCATGAGGCCACGCCGCGCAAAGGTTCCCCTACTATTGTGTATACATCTGGGACCACCCATTACCATAATTCTAGATTCGCCTATGTGCAGAATAACAGATGTATGTATATCACAGGCAGGTGTAGCAGTAGTTAATACTGATAACATGTAATACAGGCAGGGTATACAGGTGTTTGATGCAGGCTACTTATGGTTCCTATTGTAGAAGGATGATAGATGGAGTGGAGTATGGAGGTCTCTTTTGCAGGCTTGAAGTCTGCACAGCGTGCAGGTGGGTCTGTGAGGCAGGGAGTGGAGTAGCACTGTGGCGCTATGCAGGGAACTCACGCTGGCCAGGTGGTGATTGACAGCTCAGGACTCAGGGTTCTAGATGCGCTGTATACTAGTACGCTGTCCTCTCACACTGCAGGGCTCCCTCTCCTCAGGTGACGGCTGGACACTGAGGGGCAGATTTATTAAGCTTGGTGAAGTGATAAAGTGGCTAGCACTTTATCACCGGCCAATCAGCTCCTACCTGTCATTTTTCAAACCAAGCCTGTAACTACACAGTTGAGAGCTGATTGGCCGGTAATAAAGTACCAGGCACATTATCACTTCACCAAGCTTAATAAATCTTCCCCTGAGTGAGGTAAGGACATGCTGTATCTATCAGACACTCCAGCGACACTGCACACACACATAATGACAGTCACACAGCGGGCGGGGACACTGACTTGGCGAGCTGGGGGCTGGCTGAGCGCACGGTCACTAAAGATTGTGACAGCGCATGGGGATACTGGGGCCCGTCCACACAAGGGACACAGCCACTGCTGGCTGGAGCTTCTGCCACCAATGAGACAGGTTATTAACAACCAGCGCAACTGCCTCCCTGAAGTTCAATTCAGTCCCAAGAGATTGGGTTAGAAACTTTCAGTGCACTCAGCCGGCGCTGGCTCCCCCAAGCCGCTGTAGTGGCTGCTGCACCAAAGTTACGCCACTGTACAGTACATTGAGGAAAAAATAAACCTTATCAAAGTTTAAGCTCTTGTAGGTAAATTTACTAAATCTTCTAAAGATGAAATGTAGGAATGATGCCGATAGCAACCAATCAGATTCTATCTATCATTTCTTTATTACATTCTAGAAAATGATAGACAGAATATCATTGGTTGCCATGGGGGCACTTTTCACTTTAAAATTTTTAGTAATTGTACCCCTTAGGGGTATATTCAATCCTGGATTCTGACTGTCGGGACGTCCCAACACTTGTAATCCAGTCTGTTTCCGATGGCTTTCGACAGTACATCGACAGTCGGTATTCAATGTACAGATTGTCGGAAAACGGCAGTGAATTGGACAATCCGCGACCGTTTCCGACAAAACAGATTCGGTTTAAAAAAAATTGTATCTGACAGTCAGTAACGGCAGCATTGAATAGGTGAGTGCAGATAATTCCCCTGTCAGGAAATATTGGCACATATTGAATACCCCACTTAGTGTGGCTTTTATAGCCAAACAGGAAGATGAACTTTTTGAGGTAGTTTTTGAGGTAGTTCAGGTAACAGCTGTCTTGAATGGAGCATTGTCATTTAACAGTGCTAAACACAGAATGGATTGGATTGAAAATTAATGACATGTAATGACATGAAATATAAAGTAAAAACAAAGTATAAAAGGAAGAAGGGAAAAAAAAGTGAATACATCATTGTCCCTTGACCCAGTCCTTGAACTTTATTGCAGAATTTGTATTTTAAAAAGCATAATTGTGTTATTTAACATGACAGGCTCGGAGTGGCCATTTCCTATGCGCTGTGACCTTCGGCTGTTTCGAGTGACAGCTGAGGTAAGATGATGTCTGGGAGCAATAACTTTTGGTATGTTTTCAGATCACTTCAACAATTCCAAAGATATTGTTATATATTGATTAAATGAAGTCATCTGAATGAAGCCAGGACATACAGTAGTATGGCATTCACTCGATGTCTGGAGATATATCAAGAGTTCTTTTGACAAAATAATTTTCAAATGATACCAATTGAATAGCACAGAATAACAAGTCATAGTATATAACTAAAGGCTATATTGTTTAGCTACAAAACTAGAATACTGTTTACTATTAAAAACACTGTTTAGCACAAGAGATTGCAGATGACCTTGTTATGTTAGCGAACAGCAATGTACCTAATGTGGATGGTAAAACATTTCTGTGTTCAATTCCAAAAGGACAAATTAATATTAAACAGAATTGCCCTTGCTATAATGCTAGGCATTATGGTGCTAGGTTTTAAAGCTTGTGCCATCTAAAGATAAAATGTCTCAGGGAAGGACTTAAATTATGCCTACCCTTGTAATTTGACTCCCTAATTAGTGGATTGTCCTTTAAAAAATTATGCTACAGCTTCGCAAGTAAATTATACATCGGGATCTTGAACTTTTAATTAAAAGCATATGTTAATCTTTAAAACCCACATAGTTACATTACCATTAAAATGCCCTTGTTTTGTTTCCTTTTTTTTTTTTTAGAAAGAGATTTATCTAATGGATCCGAGTTGGGAATAACATTTGTGCAATGCAAAACTGAGCACAGAGCCCATCAAATCAATGCATATAATGTTATTATCAGCATGGTATTAGAATTTAAATAGTTATATTACTGCCACAAAACCCCAGTCATATAGTGATGAATTTATAGGAGCTGCACGACACTTTTCCAGCTTCAAATGTTCTGTTGGAGAAATACAGACTGAGATTATTCAATAAAATGTAATTGCAATTTTATAAAATAAAATATATGGTGACAAGTGATGAAGAAGATAAAAAGGGATACAGCTATGTCACTTTACAAAGTATTTATGAGGTCTCACTTGGAGAACTGTTTCATTTTTGATGACTGCATCTCAAACGAGCAGAAGACAGGCTTGGGATGTTTCTGTAAGAGTTCAAAATGGCTGTTGAAGTGTCATATAAATATATAATTGTGGGGCACAAGTTATAAACTATGAACGAGGATGAGCCAAGAGAAATATGAGGATGACTTTTAATTGATCTCTACAATACTATAAACGCTTCACTTTTTGAAGAGCAGATACAATATGTTCAAACGCTCTGAATAAGTAATATTTGAATATATTTTATAATCGTTTTGGAGCCTGTTGAGAGAGTTAAATAATATTTTATGGCCATTCTGGGAGAAATGTTTTACCAGACACAAATTACAGCTATAAAAATATAGCTGTAAAATGCATCTGAAACAAATACGCAATTTACATAGGGTGCAGAGTTGCAGGGATCTTAAGTTAACTGTGAGACTGCAAAATGTGTAAATTTCACATAGAAGAGAATGTAATACAAGCATATGATACTCTAAGCTTATCATGTGATCACTCACTCATTGTAGTGATCAGAAATTGTTCCGACTAAACTGACGATTTCCGTTGAGCCCAGAACAAGCGATATTTAGCGTACACACACACTGCGATCTTGGTAATATCCAAATGATATATCGCATCACCTAGATGCTAGCGATTTATTGTTCCACCTGTACACACTGGAACAGGGGTGGCTGCGCTTTTGTGGCCTGGGATATACTTTTTGTTGATCTACCAGCATCAATGTGCTGAAACCTAATGCAAAATGTACTGATGAGATGGCGTGCACTGCAAGCCATCAGCAAGCTTGGCGTACGCTAGGCACTCCTCACCATAAGGTGGCATCAAGATGGTAAAAAACAGCCATAATAATCAGTGGCGTAACTATAAATTTTGCTCTCCCCCTGCCAAAAAAGTTCCTGACGTTCCCCCCCTCTGCCCCCCATAATGCCCATTACATCTCACACACTACAAAGCCCCTTACATATTACACCCCTTACACTATACACCGTACACAGCCCCCCCACACACACACACACACATACTCAAAATAGGAACAGTGTGTGCCGAAGGCAGGCACCAAAAATGTAGGGCATAGCTTTGTGGGAAAATGGCGCGGACAAATAATAGTGTCACAGTAGTGTCCATTATCCACATTACACCACATAGTAGTGCCACTTGTACACATTGTGCCAGATAGAGCCTCTCATACGCCTTTCAAATCACATTTATAACCTGGGTTTTTGCCGGTCGAGGTACGATGTGAAATTCAACTAAAAAATGTTGTGTAAAAAAATATAATATTTCCTATATTAGGTAAACATTACAGGTCATTATAATGAATACAAATGTTTGCTTGGAAATTTTCACACCTATTTTGACAAATTCACTTGACACTCAAAAACATAATAAGGTACTTGTATTTTTCGGGGGTTGGCACCTGCGCACTGAATCTTATTGGGCTAGCTGCCGCACTAACGGATGACTGGTCCGTTGGGTTTAGTTTATGGAACAATTGGGTTTTAGTGCTGCGCTCTGCCCTTGCTTATGGTTTGGAAGGAACTTGTTTTTAAATAAAGGAGTTTGTATTTAAATAAAAATGAGTTGGAGAGAGATTGTGTTACTCTTTTAAATAAAACAAATCTTTACTGATAATCAAAAAGTGATACTAAGGGTCACACACAATGATACAATTAGCATGTTACAAATAACGAAAAGAAATAATAATGGATGTATTTAAGGTCAGGAATTCTGCAATTTAAACAGAGTTGAGTGTCCTGAAGTGCTTAACGATTACAGTTCTGTATGTTCTCTGCACAAATACAGATCATAAATGTCTGATAAGAATAATATTCAAAAGCAAAATATAAAAGGTAACCAGATTACTGGTTTTTTAGGATTTGATGAAGTTGCTCAATGGAAAAAGCATGTGTGTCACCACGGCGTCCCGTTAAGTGACAAAATTTCAATGTGTACACAGTCCCGTCAGTGGTGATTCTTCAGGTACCTCTTTAACATTGGTGGCCAGTGGTGCCTGGTTTTCGGGGGAAAGTACTCACTTGCCGCCGCAGGTTACCCGGACTCTGGGAGGCTTGTACAGCGGGACCGCTTGCACTCGGGGCTGTGTGTTAACACGGCTCCCTGTGCTGCGGTGCGCGCGCTGTTGTGTCTCCCTGTCTCGGAGGCTTGCAGGACACTGCCACGGATGCCGTTAGGTTCGTGGCTGCGCCTGCTTCACCTCTCTACGGGCTTCCTGCAGAGGTTTGTTTTCCTCTCCCCGTACTCACCTCTTGATGCTGATGGATTCGGTCCCACGCTGTCACTGACGCGTACAGTCTGGCGCGTGCACCCGCCTGCTGTCAGCGTCTTCTGTTGCGGAGGTCCTGCAGTCTCAGCCTGTCGGGGTAGCTGCTTACGTGTGGATGGGTCAGTAAGTATCCTCCAACGCGTTTCAGCTACCTTGTAGCCTTCTTCTAGGGAGATTCATGCTGTATGTATGTCCATTGAGGGTTTAAATAACCCTCTCATTCCCTTTGCTATCCCACCATTGGTTGTTCGCTTGGGCTGGTGATTGGTTGTCTCTGTGTGACGTTTTCCATCCGCCCATATTTGAAAAAACCTGTTGTTTCTATAGACTAATGTCAGACAGTTTGAATTGAATCTGTCTCCGTTCTTAAGTACAATATTGCTGCAGTAAACAATGTTGTTTATTGCTAATTAGGTAATGGTCTGTGTACGATCTTGCAGTGCTAACTTCAAAGGAAGAAAAAACATGCTGTTTGTGCAAACCAGAGTCGGCCCATTTTAAATACATTTGTCACAGTTTCTAGATTAGAGGAAATGCAGAAATGCTATAAAAAACAATAGTGTTTATTGCTATAGTGGTTTAAACGGGGGTAATTATTTTTTGCTATGTTGGACAAAGCACACTTTATTACTTCTTGCCAACTATAGCTTTGACCTCGTTGTCCAGATTGAGACCTCTGGGTTTTAGTGTTTTCAGGATATACATCCATTTGAGCTCAAGTTTGTTTATTTTCATTTGAAAGTCTCCACCCCGCCAGTTTTGTTCTACTATTTGGATACCTGTGAATTTTAGTGAACTTGGGTCCCCGTCATGGTGATCGTTGAAATGTTTAGATAAATTGTGCTCATCATTCCTCTTTTTAATATTACGTAGGTGTTCATTAATCCTGGTTTTTAATAGTCTGGTGGTCCTCCCTACATACTGTTTTTTGCAGCTGCATTCTAGCAAATAGATTACCCCCTTACTGTTGCAAGTTATCATGTTCTTGATGTTAAATGTTTCTTTAGTTTGATTAGACATGAATGTTTTATTCGGTTTCGTGGATTTTACATTTTGGTTTTTGCAGCCTGCACACGTCCCGCAATGGAAAAATCCATTCCCTGGTCGTGTCGTTAGGGTGGTCTGGATTTGTCTTTTGGGTGGAATGTGATTGTTCACTAATTTTTGTCTTATGTCCGGGGCTTTTCTGTATACAATTTTCGGTTGATTGGGCAAGATGTCTGCCAGGGTCTCGTCCTCTAGTAGGAGGGGCCAGTGTTTTTTAAGAATCCTGTGCATTGTGCCTGACTGTTGGGAAAATTGGGTAATGAATGGAACTTCTTGATAGGGGGTATCTGTTTTGTTTTTGTATTTTAGAAGGTCTGTCCTGTCAGTTTTTTGTACTAATTCTAACGCTGTTGCTAGTTGGTCACTGTCATAGTCTTTCTCTCTAAATCTGGTTGTCAATTCTGCACTCTGTTCTATGAAGTCTCTTTGCATAGAGCAGTTTCTTTTAAGTCTGATGTATTGGCCTTTCGGTATTCCCTGTAGCCACTTGGGGTGGTGCCAGCTACTTGATAAAATAAAGCTGTTCACATCAACAGTTTTTTTGAAAGTTTTTGTGTGTATAGTGGAATTCTCTATAAAGATATTAAGGTCCAAAAATTCTACGCTGAGTTTACTGTACTTTGTAGTGAATATTAGGTTATTGTCGTTTTTGTTCATGCCTGTCAAAAAATGTGTTAGTGAATTTTCGTCCCCTTTCCAAATAAACAAAATGTCGTCAATAAAACGGTTCCAGAGCACGAGATTCGCCCCGGGTCCGCCCCCTCCCCATATGTGATGATCCTCCCACCAACTCATGAAGAGGTTTGCATACCCCGGAGCGAATTTCGTGCCCATTGCGGTCCCCGTGGTCTGTAGGTAGAAGTCGTTCTCGAACCATACGTAGTTGTGCTTTAGGATGAAATTAATACTGTCAAGGATGAATGTGAGTTGTTCTTGTTCTATGGATTGGTCTTTGGACAGGTGATAATAAATGCTGTTTAGTCCTTGGTCATGGTCAATAATGCTATATAGGGAAGTGACATCGGATGTCACCAACCACATGTCATCTTCCCATCCTATGTTCTGTAATAGTTGTAAAATGTGAGTGGTGTCCCTGATGTATGATTTCTGTTTTTGAACATATGGTTGAAGAAAAGTGTCGAGGTATTTTGAGAGGTTGGTGGTTAATGAATTAATTCCTGAAATAATTGGTCTGCCGGGTGGGTTTATCTGGTCTTGGTGAATCTTTGGCAAGTAATAAAACACTGGAATGACTGGATGGGGTGTCTGAATGAATCTTAGTTCTTGCTGATTGATAATTCCTTTTTGGTGTCCTGCTGCGAGGTGTTTGTCTAATTGGTTTTTAAATTTGATCGTTGGGTCTTCTGTTAGTTTAATATAAGTTTTGGTATCGTCAAGTATCCTATGCGCTTCTTTCAGGTAGTCATTTTTGTCCAGGGAGGAGGGACAGTAATACTGGACAAAAATGACTACCTGAAAGAAGCGCATAGGATACTTGACGATACCAAAACTTATATTAAACTAACAGAAGACCCAACGATCAAATTTAAAAACCAATTAGACAAACACCTCGCAGCAGGACACCAAAAAGGAATTATCAATCAGCAAGAACTAAGATTCATTCAGACACCCCATCCAGTCATTCCAGTGTTTTATTACTTGCCAAAGATTCACAAAGACCAGATAAACCCACCCGGCAGACCAATTATTTCAGGAATTAATTCATTAACCACCAACCTCTCAAAATACCTCGACACTTTTCTTCAACCATATGTTCAAAAACAGAAATCATACATCAGGGACACCACTCACATTTTACAACTATTACAGAACATAGGATGGGAAGATGACATGTGGTTGGTGACATCCGATGTCACTTCCCTATATAGCATTATTGACCATGACCAAGGACTAAACAGCATTTATTATCACCTGTCCAAAGACCAATCCATAGAACAAGAACAACTCACATTCATCCTTGACAGTATTAATTTCATCCTAAAGCACAACTACGTATGGTTCGAGAACGACTTCTACCTACAGACCACGGGGACCGCAATGGGCACGAAATTCGCTCCGGGGTATGCAAACCTCTTCATGAGTTGGTGGGAGGATCATCACATATGGGGAGGGGGCGGACCCGGGGCGAATCTCGTGCTCTGGAACCGTTTTATTGACGACATTTTGTTTATTTGGAAAGGGGACGAAAATTCACTAACACATTTTTTGACAGGCATGAACAAAAACGACAATAACCTAATATTCACTACAAAGTACAGTAAACTCAGCGTAGAATTTTTGGACCTTAATATCTTTATAGAGAATTCCACTATACACACAAAAACTTTCAAAAAAACTGTTGATGTGAACAGCTTTATTTTATCAAGTAGCTGGCACCACCCCAAGTGGCTACAGGGAATACCGAAAGGCCAATACATCAGACTTAAAAGAAACTGCTCTATGCAAAGAGACTTCATAGAACAGAGTGCAGAATTGACAACCAGATTTAGAGAGAAAGACTATGACAGTGACCAACTAGCAACAGCGTTAGAATTAGTACAAAAAACTGACAGGACAGACCTTCTAAAATACAAAAACAAAACAGATACCCCCTATCAAGAAGTTCCATTCATTACCCAATTTTCCCAACAGTCAGGCACAATGCACAGGATTCTTAAAAAACACTGGCCCCTCCTACTAGAGGACGAGACCCTGGCAGACATCTTGCCCAATCAACCGAAAATTGTATACAGAAAAGCCCCGGACATAAGACAAAAATTAGTGAACAATCACATTCCACCCAAAAGACAAATCCAGACCACCCTAACGACACGACCAGGGAATGGATTTTTCCATTGCGGGACGTGTGCAGGCTGCAAAAACCAAAATGTAAAATCCACGAAACCGAATAAAACATTCATGTCTAATCAAACTAAAGAAACATTTAACATCAAGAACATGATAACTTGCAACAGTAAGGGGGTAATCTATTTGCTAGAATGCAGCTGCAAAAAACAGTATGTAGGGAGGACCACCAGACTATTAAAAACCAGGATTAATGAACACCTACGTAATATTAAAAAGAGGAATGATGAGCACAATTTATCTAAACATTTCAACGATCACCATGACGGGGACCCAAGTTCACTAAAATTCACAGGTATCCAAATAGTAGAACAAAACTGGCGGGGTGGAGACTTTCAAATGAAAATAAACAAACTTGAGCTCAAATGGATGTATATCCTGAAAACACTAAAACCCAGAGGTCTCAATCTGGACAACGAGGTCAAAGCTATAGTTGGCAAGAAGTAATAAAGTGTGCTTTGTCCAACATAGCAAAAAATAATTACCCCCGTTTAAACCACTATAGCAATAAACACTATTGTTTTTTATAGCATTTCTGCATTTCCTCTAATCTAGAAACTGTGACAAATGTATTTAAAATGGGCCGACTCTGGTTTGCACAAACAGCATGTTTTTTCTTCCTTTGAAGTTAGCACTGCAAGATCGTACACAGACCATTACCTAATTAGCAATAAACAACATTGTTTACTGCAGCAATATTGTACTTAAGAACGGAGACAGATTCAATTCAAACTGTCTGACATTAGTCTATAGAAACAACAGGTTTTTTCAAATATGGGCGGATGGAAAACGTCACACAGAGACAACCAATCACCAGCCCAAGCGAACAACCAATGGTGGGATAGCAAAGGGAATGAGAGGGTTATTTAAACCCTCAATGGACATACATACAGCATGAATCTCCCTAGAAGAAGGCTACAAGGTAGCTGAAACGCGTTGGAGGATACTTACTGACCCATCCACACGTAAGCAGCTACCCCGACAGGCTGAGACTGCAGGACCTCCGCAACAGAAGACGCTGACAGCAGGCGGGTGCACGCGCCAGACTGTACGCGTCAGTGACAGCGTGGGACCGAATCCATCAGCATCAAGAGGTGAGTACGGGGAGAGGAAAACAAACCTCTGCAGGAAGCCCGTAGAGAGGTGAAGCAGGCGCAGCCACGAACCTAACGGCATCCGTGGCAGTGTCCTGCAAGCCTCCGAGACAGGGAGACACAACAGCGCGCGCACCGCAGCACAGGGAGCCGTGTTAACACACAGCCCCGAGTGCAAGCGGTCCCGCTGTACAAGCCTCCCAGAGTCCGGGTAACCTGCGGCGGCAAGTGAGTACTTTCCCCCGAAAACCAGGCACCACTGGCCACCAATGTTAAAGAGGTACCTGAAGAATCACCACTGACGGGACTGTGTACACATTGAAATTTTGTCACTTAACGGGACGCCGTGGTGACACACATGCTTTTTCCATTGAGCAACTTCATCAAATCCTAAAAAACCAGTAATCTGGTTACCTTTTATATTTTGCTTTTGAATATTATTCTTATCAGACATTTATGATCTGTATTTGTGCAGAGAACATACAGAACTGTAATCGTTAAGCACTTCAGGACACTCAACTCTGTTTAAATTGCAGAATTCCTGACCTTAAATACATCCATTATTATTTCTTTTCGTTATTTGTAACATGCTAATTGTATCATTGTGTGTGACCCTTAGTATCACTTTTTGATTATCAGTAAAGATTTGTTTTATTTAAAAGAGTAACACAATCTCTCTCCAACTCATTTTTATTTAAATACAAACTCCTTTATTTAAAAACAAGTTCCTTCCAAACCATAAGCAAGGGCAGAGCGCAGCACTAAAACCCAATTGTTCCATAATAAGGTACTTGTTTCCTAGCACGGCGCCACCGATTTTAATTGTATTGATCGCGGCCGCAAAATCGCATCGATCGCATCGCATGCCAACCAAATCGCATGCGATGCGATCTACGCGATTTTTACATTGGAATTAGAGATGTGCGGGCTCGGATTCCCCAGATCCGAGCCAGCACGGACGTCATCAATCCGGGCCCGGATATGAGCAGTGCTCCGCGCTTCCCGCCTGACTGGAATCCGGGCGCACGGGCAAAACGTCATCGCCCGGCGTCGGATTCTCGCGAGATCACGGAACCCTTAAATTCCGCAACCTTGCGCCGCCATCTTCACTCAAATCTCGGAGAAGGGTAGGGAAGGGTGTGCTGCTGCTGTGTGTGGTCTCTGCTGGGGCCCGTGCTGCTGTGTACTGCTCAGTGATCAAGACATCACCATTGCAAGGATGACTGGTGCTGTGTTCTGTCTCTCCTTTGTGCTGGGGCCTGCCTCTGCTGAGTCTGCTCCTGTATAGTCAGTCACAGTGTGATAGTCAACTGGTGCTGCTAGTGCCACTGCCTGCCCTGCACTGCCTAGTGTCTGCTGCAGTCTGCTCTCTGCTGTTGCCACTGGCTAGTGCCTACCAGTACCTATTGCAGTATATAATTCCAGTGTGCTGTTGCCCTTGGCTACCAGTACCTATCACAGTATATAATTCCGGTTTGCTGTTGCCACTGGCAGTGGCTACCAGTATTTTATTTATTGCAGTATATAATTCTAGTCTGCTGTTGCCACTGGCTACCAGTATTTATCGCAGTATATAATTCTAGTCTGCTGTTGCCGCTGGCTACCAGTATTATTTATCACAGTATATAAAAATCCAGTCTGCTGTTTCCACTGGCTACCAGTATTTATCGCAGTATATAATTCCAGTCTGTTGCCAATGGCTACCAGTATTTATTGCAGTATATAATTCCAATCTGCTGTTTCCACTGGCTACCAGTACTATCAGTCCAGGGGTGCCCACATGTGTGCTGTATCCATCCAGGGGTGCCCACATGTGTGCTGTATTTGTCCAGGGGTGCCCCCATGTGTCCTGTATCAGTCCTGGGGTGCCCGCATGTGTGCCGTATAATTCCAGGGGTGCCCCATGTGTCCCATATCAGACCAGGGGAGCTGCCCTTTTTTTTAATGAAAATAAATTTAAGGTGTTTTTTTTTTTTTTTACCGCAAGGGCTGTTAAATGCGCTGTAGTCCAGGGGTGAGCCAAGAGTGCTGTATAATTCATGGGGTGTTGCTAAGTAAGGTGTGCTGCTCTTTTTTATAATTAAAAGAATACACATTTTTATTTTTACTGCAGGAATTTGTCTGCCGTATAATTACATGCCTGCCGCCATGTGTGCCGTAACAGTCCAGGGGTGCCGCCATCTGTGCCGTATAATTCCATGTGTGCTGTATCAGGTCAGGGGTGTCACCATCTGTGCCGTATAATTCCTGGGGTAAGCCAAGTCTGCCGTATAATTCCTGGGGTGCTGCCAAGTGTGCTGTATTAGTCCAGGGGTGATGCTAAGCGTGCCATATCAGTCCAGGGGAGATGCTAGGTGTGCCGTATCAGTCCAGGGGTGATGCTAGGTGTGCCGTATCCGACTAGGGGGGATGCTAAGTGTGCCATATCAGTCCAGGGGTGATGCTAAATGTGCTGTATCAGTCCAGGGGTGATGCTGTGTGCCATATCAGTCCAGGGGTGATGCTGTGTGCCGTATCAGTCCAGGGGTGCTATTAAGTGTGCCATATCAGTCCAGGGGTGATGCTAAATGTGCTTTATCAGTCCAGGGGTGATGCTACCTGTGCCATATCAGTCCAGGGGTAATTCTAGGTGTGCAGTATCAGCCTAGAGGGTATGCTAAGTGTGCCATATCAGTCTAGTGTTTGTGCCGCACACTTGTGTGGCTTATCATAGTTATCCAGCTACCTCGGTGCAACCTTTTGCCCTAAAAACAATATTGTAAGGTGTGAGCTGTTCAGAATAGACTGTAAATGAGTGGAAATTAATGTTATTGAGGTTAATATAGCGTAGGAGCAAAACAAATAAAAAATTCTGCGATTTTAGCAGTTTTTATGCTTTTTTAACAAAAAAATCAGAACCCAAAACAAAAGAAATCCAAACACAAAACACTTAGGAGATGTTTTGGCAAGACCCATTAGAACCCCAAACCTCAAGGTATTCAGAACCCAAAACCCAAAACCCGAAAAGTGGCCGGTGCACATCTCGGTACTCTTTACTTAGAAGGGCGCCCATCTCGGGCATCTCGGGCATCTCGGGGATTGAATGCACTAAAAAATCGGGTGCGATCAACCGACGAGATGCCCGAGATTTCCCATAGGGAACAATGTTAAATGTCTCAATTGACCCGATTTTCCTGTTCAATGCCTCAATTGACCCAATTTTTCCATAGGAAACAATGTTAAATGGGCCACAGAGGCCAAATAGGCACCCTGAAGTGAATAATGGCCACCCGAATTGTTAACGCCACCCCACGATCAACGTCAACCCGAAGCGTGGCGAGCGCAGCGAGCCCGCGAGGGGCGGCGGTACGCGTCCTACGACCTTTTCATACCCCCACTATCCACGTCGGCGTGGAGTTGAGAATAGAAAGTGTGGCGAGCGTAGCGAGCCACCGAGCCTGAAGCGTGGCGAGCGCAGCGAGCCCCGCGAGGGGACGCGGATACCTTCACAGGTATCCGCGTCCCCTCGTGGGCTTCACAGCTGTCCGCGTACCCTCGCGGGGCTCGCTGCGCTCGCCACGCTTCGGGCTCGGTGGCTCGCTGCGCTCGCCACACTTTCTATTCTCAACTCCACGCCGACGTGGATAGTGGGGGTATGAAAAGGTCGTAGGACGCGTACCGCCACCCCTCGCGGGCTCGCTGCGCTCGCCACGCATCGGGTTGACGTTGATCGTGGGGTGGCGTTAACAATTCGGGTGGCCATTATACACTTCAGGGTGCCTATTTGGCCTCTGTGGCCCATTTAACATTGTTTCCTATGGAAAAATCGGGTCAATTGAGGCATTGAACAGGAAAATTGGGTCAATTGAGACATTTAACATTGTTCCCTATGGGAAATCTCGGGCATCTCGTCGGTTGATCGCACCCGATTTTTTAGTGCATTCAATCCCCGAGATGCCCGAGATTTTTTACTAACGATGCCCACGATCAAAATCGTGGGCGCCCTTCTAAGTAAAGAGTACCCACATCTCTAATTGGAATCAATGTAAAATGGTCCCTGAGACCCAATTTTACATTTATTTAAATGTAAAAAGCCCTAAACCCCCCCATTTTCATAGCAAACCTCCTCCATGGCCCTCCATTGTTAACGCCACCCCACTATTGATGCCAACCCGAAGCGTGGCGAGCACAGCGAGCCCGCGAGGGGCGGCGGTATGCGTCATATGACCTTTTCATACCCCCACTATCTATGTCGGCGTGTAGTTGACTTATAAAGTGTGGTGAGCCCCGCGAGGGGACGCGCATAACTTCACAGGTATATGCGTCCCCTCGCCACGCTTCGGGCTCGGAGGCTCGCTGCGCTCGCCACACTTTATAAAATCAACTCCACGCCGACGTGGATAGTGGGGGTATGAAAAGGTCGGAGGACGCATACCGCCGCCCTTCGCAGGCTCGATGCGCTCACCACGCTTCGGGTTGGCGTCAATAGTGGGGTGGCGTTAACAATGGGGGAGCAGTAATCATACTTAATACCCATGAGGGGGCATATACAATGAGAAATTGGCTATATTGGCCCTTTTCCCATTGTTCCCTATGTAAAATCGCGTTGATCGCGTCGATCGCATTGCATGCCATTATAATGGCATGCGACCGACGCGATCAACGTGATTTTAACTTTAAAACTCATTTAACATTGTTCTCTATGGGTAAATCGCGTTGATCGCGTCGGTCGCATCGCGGGCCATTATAATGGCCCGCGATGGACGTGATCAACGCGATTTTCTCTTTACCGGCAATTAAAGCTGGTAATTGACAGAAAATCGCTGCCATCGCGTCCATCGCATGCCTTAAGTACCTTAACTTAAGGCATGCAATCAACCCTGATGGGCGCCGTGCTAGGAAACAAGTACCCATAATAATAATGCCTACATCAAATAGTAGCACCAGTGGTATCACTAGTGGAGTGTGGGGTGTGTGGCCAGCATCCGGGTGTCACCCTTTAATGGGGTGACACCCTGACTGCACCCTCTGCAGTGATGTCTGAAACAGTTCTCAGTCGGCCAACCACTCTCTCTTTCAGATTGACAGGCCGCATATCATAGCTACCCAGATCACAGACGCAAGCGACTGTTTATCCAGGAATCAAGATGGCTGCGGGAGGGCTGCTGCACATGCACAGCCACCGTAGCTCCTCCTGTGGGCCTTTGCGGAGTGACAGCTTACAGCTCTGCTACAGATCTCTGTTACTCCTGCAGGGCTGCAGTGTGTGTGCAGCAACTTCAGGATCTCTGAGTAGGAATAATGGGGGTAAATCTGGTTCAATCGGTCCCCAGCGTATTCCCATCGGGGACCAATGTTTAGCCTCTGCACATGCGTATATTAGCATATGCACATGTGCAGGGCTGTTGAGCATGGGGACACCCAGCATTTTCCAGGCGTACCCACAAAAACACTGGGTGCACCCAGGAATACGCTGGACCTCCCCATGCGAATGCAGGACATTAGCTGCCCACCCCGTTTCTTGGACCGCACAAATGTAGGTCAGTCGAAACTGACTTATATTTGTGAACAGGGGAAAAATCATTTGATGCTCGGCGGGTTCTGGTGGCTGCGTGTGATTTCACTTAGCCGTCTAGGCCTGCATCAAAAATGGATCGCCTGTGTTGCCGGGCCTCGCCCCTCATAATGCCATATACCCTGGAAACGTTACACCTCTAAACTTTCACCGCCTTCTGCCGGCCCTTAGACTGCAGTTGCATTTTTTTTATGTCTCCACCATTTAAGCGTCACGCATGTGCAGATTGCCAAATAGCCATTTTTCGACAATTTGCACCCCATACTGAATTAGGCCCTTTCAAAAGAAGGACTATTGTATTGCAGGCATTGCAGAAAATTTGCACAGCTGCGAAACAGCCTTTTCCATTTTTAAAAGTGAAATGTTGCGGCATGTCAATGCAATTGCACTCAGTAGCAATCACATCAATTTATAAACTTCGAACCTCAGAACAATTTATTTTATTTGCAAATATTTCTGACTTGGAAATAATGAGGCTTCCAAGTCTTTTTTACAGTTTGTTCAATAAAACCACAGTATCCAAAATTTAGTACATATTTATTTTTTCCCCATTAAAATTTAATATTCTGATAGTAAAAGATTGCACCTTTATCAACCCATATATGTTTCCTATATTGAAGAACAGATGTAGTTTTATAATGTCATATGCTACTAGATATTGTATTTTTATGCGAGTATCAATTAGGGAAGAAATGGGACTGTAGGGGATTCAATTAAACCTGTCCTTCTTTGCAATCATTTATTCAAGAGCATGTCCTTTAAAAACACAGCTAAGTGCTTTTTGAATGCTTTGTGTATCTGTGGTGACAGCAAATTTATTACACAAATAAATTCTTTGTGATGTACCAATAGTTATCACCACTTTGCTGCAAGGAAAGATAAACCAAATTATGGATGAAGATCCACAGAGATGCAAAATAAAACTTACAGCAAATCTCTCTGTATTCATATGGGAATTTACTGATGAGCAGAGTTATCTAGAAGTTATGCACATTTTTGTAAGTTTGTGCTGGGCTATAAAACTACTCATTCATTTTCTGTACACAATGTATTTTCTAAACTTCTGATCTGTTGTAGAAAAAAAGAAGCTGAAATACAACATTTTATTTTATTCCATAAAACTACATTTATCTGTTTTACTCATTATGCCTAAGATGTTTGGTTGTTTGGCTACACAACCAATAAGTATGTATGTGCCTAATGATAAAAGAAGACGATAGGTAGAACATATTATCCAGGGCACAGAGGGCACATTTCATAAATGTTTGCAATGTTGATGTTGTACACAGTTATGGCTATCTCAACTGCAGGGGTTAAAGTGGGGTAAACCTCCACCTTGGCCCTGCACAGTAATTCTAGCGGAAAAGCATTAGAGTTTGCAGGGGGTGCCAAGAACCTGAAACATTATATTCTGTTTTAAAAAGAAAGCTATTCCTTAAAAATGTTCATTTCCTTAACTATCCTTAAAAAACAATTTCTTAATTAAAAATTAAGTCAATGGGGCAAATTTACAAATATGGAATTTCTATTTTCCATGGCATGTTGCTTTGGGTAACCAATCAGAATCTACTTATTTTCTAATTAGCACCTTCTACAAGATAATAGATAGTATCTGGTTTCCTATAGATACATCCCATCTAAAATAGAACTCCCATCTTGGCAAGATGAAAACAGGCACAAGGAGAGAGGAGGCAGAAAAGGATATGGTCAAGTTAGAAGGTGGTGGGGGGACTAGATAAGGGCAATGACACATGGGGAAAAAGAAGTTGTCGAAACATGTGGAGGGGTGGTCAGTGAAAAAAAGGTGAGTGTTGTTTAGTGTCTGGTGGGATGTGATGTCCTGATGTATGGAGTCAACTTTAGATGTGATAGTTAGTCAAGGGCAGAGAATATGGATAGTACATGAGGTGAGTGTGGGCAAAGGAGGGAGTTGCCATTGACAAAAAGATGCTAAAGATTCAAAAAACTGGGTGGAGATGAGGTTCTTGAAATATTGTATGACAATTTAGGGAGGAAAAGTGCAATACTGGAGGGTGAAAGCATCCCTTTAAATGAAGGATGATTGCCTTAAGTGTACACACGTTGTGATTTACCAATCAAATCGGGATTGAATTGCACAGCACCGTGTACACATTCGAATAGAAAAATAGATTGTGCAGACAAGACTATATAGTTTAGATCGCTACTATATAGTCTTGTCTGCACAGTTTACTTTTCTATTAGATTTCCATGCCGCGGGGACACACATCAAGATCAAATCGGGATCGAATTTGTTCGATTTACGTTCGGTTTATGTCGATTTTGCTTAAATAAGCGGAATATAGACAAATTCGAACCGTAAGTACACTATGTATGTGAACATTTTTGCATAGATCTGGTGAGTTTGGTATTCAAGGGTTGAGGTGTTGTTCCATAATGTAGGCTGTGTATAGAGAAGTGGATTGTTCCGGTTAGAGATTAGTGATTTGAACAAATAGGATAGTAGCCTTTGGAGGAAGAGAACTGAGAGGGATAAGTTAAAATAGTACAGGTGATGGTCAAAGCAGGAATGTGGAGTTGGAGTAGTTGGAATTATCACAACGGTGAGTGAAGACCAGATCAAGTGAGGGTGACAATATCCAATGGAAAAGATCAAGCAATGTTGTGAGATTAAGGAGATAATCGGCAAAGGGTTTTGTGGGGTACCAATTTGGTTGTTGAAATCGATATCCCACAAAACCCTTTACCACGAATGGGGTGCGTGAGCATCTCACACGCACGTGCGCCCCATTCTTGGATAAATAATTGCTGCTCCATCTGTTAATACACACATACATACATACATACATATACACACACACAGTACATGTTATTTTCAACATTCTTATAATCACTGATTATTAAAAATGTATTATACCCAGCATATAGTTATTATTTACAGTCTATATATATATATATATATATATATATATATATATATATATATATATATATATATATATATGTATATATATATGTGTGTGTGTGTGTGTGTGTGTGTGTGTGTGTATATATATATAAACTTGCAGGCTGGACTCCCAGGTGAACACTTATCCTATCCACAGGGAATAGTTCCATTTTTTGGGGACCATATTTGTGGAATATATCATTACTGGGATTGTTACAGGATATGCCCGAATTGAGTCCCATTGGGAATCCAACCATGTACTTATCCTATAGACATTCTTCTGAGGAGATTCAAGTTGTACACCATACATTGTGTTAAAAGGTTTCTATTGTATGTATCATCCACCAGAAGAATCCGGTTTTTATTCAGATATCTGTATAATTAGTCGTGATTTCCTATTTCCTGACTCTGATGGGTCTTTATTTCATTTATAAGATCATGAACCTCTGATGAAGTTTCTAAAAGAGACGAAACGCGTTGGAGGCTGTCACGATTTTGAAAAATAAAAGAAAACTTTCTTCAAAAGAAATAACCACGAGTGTACTTACTTTTTTTATTGTATGGACATTACAATCTGAGAGCGCTGAAGACACTTTTGGTGGTATGTTAAGGAGTATCTAGATCCAACTAGTAGGGGACTGAGTGTCAACAGCGACCATTTGTTTTGGTATTTTAATAGCGCAATTTTAGAGATTTTTGTGTTGTGTATATATAACGGGTATCCATTGTGATCCATAATCTAAAGAATACACCTTTGTCACGAAATCCAATTCCAAGAAAAAGTTTGATTTATTTGTTTTAAATGTTTTAAATAAATGTTTTACATTTGAAAACGTTTTATGTTGATTATGGTACTATAAAACAAAGGAAAGACAGGAAATATCCAGAAAATTGCACAGGGCGCTATATAACACTATTGTTTTGGATATATATATATTACCTGTTCAAGTAAATATGTTGTGTACTGTATAATTTGTCCTTGCAGCATGTATTATGTTGGGAAGACAATCTGCCAGTTCAAAGAAAGAATGGCCCAACACAGGAGCGCGATCAAAATTGCTTTGGGAGGTAAACCTGTCGACCAGCCAGTTGCTAAGCACTTCGTGGCTTGTCGACACAGCCTGTCTACTCTTAAATATCTTATGATTGATCAGGTGCAGGAGGATAGGAGAGGGGGTGACAGAAGTCGACTTCTGTTACAGAAAGAAGTTCGATGGATACATCGTTTGAGTACGGTGGCGCCCGCTGGGTTAAATGAACAATTGAATTTTAACTGTTTCTTCTGATTAAATAATGTTGTTATTTCTTTTTGTATATAAGATGTTGCCATTATTGTATTGATGTTTCCATTGCACTGTCTGACCTGATACAATGTTTCTGTAGGAACCATCCACTCTCACCATCTTACATGGAATGAGGAATCAGATGGCCCTGTTTCTGGCTGTCAGGGGGAATTATCCTAGACAGCACACAGTGCACTTCCGGTTTCAGCACAGTGATGGTGGTGGGGGAGGTTCACAGATCACCTGTATAAAGGTAAGCACTGCACACATTTATTTATCTGAAGAAGGTAATAAACCGAAACGTCATTATCTGTACTCTTTGAGTCAGTACTTTATTTGAGATTGACACGAGTGACGCCCACCCACACTGCTGTATTTTGGTTAACCAACCGGGGAAGGCACCGTGCATGCTGTTTATACGTTTATTGGAGTGCCGACCAACACCATATTGCTATTCATATCTTGGGCTAGTCCTAAGTCGGGTAAGGCACCCGTGAAAAGACTAACATCACCTCTTCACTTCAAACCAAGTCACAGTTTGTTTTCACTTGTTTGTTTCACTATTCACCCGGATGAGATTTATCCTGTAATATGGAACCGGTGATTGAGGATGTGGTGGGATTCAGATTTACATCTCTCCCGCCCGGAGAAATACTCTCCCTATCAGACATTGATGCTGGCCGCATTTTGGTGAAAGACCAATTGGCTACTACAAAGCCTGCGGATACAATTGACTCTCTATACACACAATGGCTGAGATTGAAAAATCGTGAAACAGACTTTTACTTGCACGGTGTCTGCTTGTCTGACTACTTTCGGGACAGAAAAATTCCGAGAGGGTTTCGGATAAGAAATACCCCGACGATCGGGCGTAATAACCCCGACTTCTGCCGCAGATGGGCGGCAGTCCTAAATAAGGCTTCCTTCGATCTAATATTATTAGTGGTGGAGGAATCTACTAAGGAGCTTACTGCTACACGTGAGAAAATATCGCTATTCGAGCAACAACATCTTGATAACCTGATTGCGGATAAAACATGTGATTGGATGGAGAAACTTAGAGCGGAGGTGGAGAAATATAAAAATGAACTGATAATGTTTAAAACTAAAAAACTTGCTACAGTTGTCAGAGATTATGAAGAGCACAGGGTCTATAATTGGGCTAACTTCCCGGCTGGTAAGCCCAGACAACAGCGTCAAAAATATGGCAGACGCAATCTGAGACCCAATCTTGACACTGGCACCTCAATCGACCCGGGCACAGGGTCTCCCTTTAGGGGTGCTCACCAGGGCACGCAGAGACGGACCCGCCCCCGACTTTCCAGAAGAGGGGGGCAATGCCAGAGGCAGAGGAGGAAAGAATACCAAGAAAAATGCCCGATAGTGAATTTGTCCACCAGGATCCTCACTAAAGACGAGACCACAATTCTATCGAAGGGATTAAGCTTTATACCTACAAATGTCCATGACAGTCTCCGCAGCAAGATTGATCTGGCTCGTCTCAACCGTCAGCTGCGTTTGAAAGAATTTTTTGACAAGAAACCTCCGAATGCTGACAGAGTACCTCCGTGTCCGGTAAAAGCAAAATCTACATTTGATCCGGTTTCTGCTAACCCTGCCATCCGTACCTTCACCCGTACAATCTCTAAGACAATTGACATTTGTGATCAGAAACCAACTAAGATTATTCATAATCTAAACAGGGCAGAACAATTGGCCCTCAGGGACTTATCTTCATATAAAGACATTACTATCCGTCCGGCGGATAAGGGGGGAGCGATTGTGGTGCAGAATATATAAGACTACTGTCACGCTAGGGGTACCTTGTGGATCTGTCTGAGGCCTGGAGGTTGGGTGTTTGCGACTTGAAGGAGACTGGAGAACAGCAGGTTTGATATAACTCTTTATTGTAGCACCAACATGAGAAGGTAAGACCATAAATGAAACTGCAGGCCGAAGAACCCAGTGGAATACCTGGGTAACAACTGAAAGTCCAGAATGATGGGACTAATCCCAGAGTCTCTGTTGGCTTACTGGGGAAACTGGTGACTGGCTGCGGGTGCCGACAGCAGGGTGGAGAAGCGTCAGCAGGCACGGAGGGCTGGCAGTAGGTGCGGATGCAGACAGCAGGATGGTGAAGCGTCAGCAGGCACGGAAGACTGGCAGTAGATGCGGATGCAGACAGCAGGATGGTGAAGCGTCAGCAGGCACGGAAGACTGGCAGTAGGTGCGGATGCAGACAGCAGGATGGTGAAGCGTCAGCAGGCACGGAAGACTGGCAGTAGGTGCGGATGCAGACAGCAGGATGGTGAAGCGTCAGCAGGCACGCAGGGCTGGCAGCAGGTGCAGCTGGACCACAACAGACGTGAAGATGTGTCAACAGACACGCAGGATTGGTAACAGGTGCAGCTGGTCGACAGCAGGAGTGGAGATGTGTCAACAGACACGCAGGGCTGGCAGCCGGTGCAGCTGGTCGACAGCAGGAGTGGAGATGTGTCAACAGACACGCAGGGCTGGCAACAGGTGCAGCTGGTCGACAGCAGGAGTGGAGATGTGTCAACAGACACGCAGGGCTGGCAACAGGTGCAGCTGGTCGACAGCAGGAGTGGAGATGTGTCAACAGACACGCAGGGCTGGCAACAGGTGCAGAGATACTGAAGACTGTAGCAGAACCTGAAAGGGCTGGAGGCAGAGTGCAATTTGCAAAGTCCAGGAAACAGATGTAAAGCTGTAAGGGCTGGGAGCAGAATGCAAATGCAGGTATCCAGGTATCAGGTGTTGAACTGCAGGTAACGAAGACAGGAATCAGGGATCTCACTGAGCAAGGACAGGAGCACAGGCTGAAGCTTCCTCCCAAGGGATTGACAACAAAGCACTGGCGCTTGTATGCCCCAGAGGGCTCTGCTTTATCCCCCAGGTCAGATCTTGATTGGAGGAGTTGAACTGGGGCTCTGAACCATTGGCTGGCTACAACAACATGGCAGCGCCCGGACTGGAGACAAACAACCTTGGCTGGCTCTTATGCTGGATGCGCTTGCCGCAGGCCCCAGGAAGATGGTCGCGGCCGGAAGACCCAGACACCGCGCTCCCCGTCCTGCACCCAGACGGATAGCCCGCAGGCCCCGCCGCCGGAGATGAACAGGTGAGCGGCGCGTCTTAACAGCGGCCGTGACAGCACCCCCCCCTTTTGAAGTGGACTCTGGACACTTCCATGGTTTTCTTGGATATTGTTGATGAAACTTACGGACCAAAGTGGGAGCATCGACGCGAGCAGCATCCACCCAGGATCGTTCCTCTGGGCCAAAGCCTTTCCAGTCTACCAGATATTGGACTTGCCCCGAACGAACTCTTGAGTCCACAACTTTTTTAATTTCAAAAGCAACATCATGATGGGCCTGAGGCTGAGGAGACTTGGGTACTTTATTCTGGAATCGATTTAATATCAATGGTCTTAATAACGAGATGTGGAATGTATTTGAAATTTTCAAGGAACGAGGCAACTGTAACTTGTAAGCCAAAGGAGAGATCACAGTAGTCACTGTATATGGCCCAATGAATCGAGGTGCAAACTTCATAGACGGAACTTTGAGTCTAATATTTTTGGTGGAGAGCCAAACTCTGTCTCCTACCTTGAGTTTCGGAGCTGCCCGTCTGTGCCGATCAGAGAATTTCTTGTAACGTTGGGAGGCTTTTTCTAATGAAGCATGAACATTCCTCCAGATGTTTGAAAAAAACCGGACAGACGAGTTAACTGCTGGTATGTCAAAAACAGGAAGATTTTGGAATTCTGGAACACGTGGGTTATGACCATACACAATGAAGAAGGGAGTCTTTTCGGTGGAGGAATGATAAGAGTTGTTATGTGCAAATTCGGCCCAAGGCAGAAGCTCCTTCCAATTGTCTTGCGAGGAGGACAGATACAGGCGTAGAAAGGCCTCCAAATCTTGATTTACTCTCTCTGTTTGGCCATTGGATTGCGGATGATAGGATGAGGAAAAGTTCAGCTTTACCTGTAAAGCACTACACAACGCTCTCCAAAACTTTGATACAAATTGTACCCCTCTGTCAGATACAATCTCTCTCGGAAGACCATGTAGACGGAATATTTCAGCTATGAATGTTTGAGCCAATTTAGGAGCAGACGGAAGACCTTTTAGTGGAACAAAATGAGCCATCTTGGAAAAACGGTCAATGACGACCCAGATCGTGTTGAACCCTTGTGAAAGAGGCAGATCGGTGACAAAGTCCATCGATATGTGTGACCAGGGTGACTCAGGTATGGATAATGGTTGGAGAAGGCCAGCTGGTGCTTGACGAGAAGACTTGTGACGAGAACACTGGGTACAGGATGCTATGAAGTCAGTGACATCTTTCCTCATGGACGGCCACCAGTATACTCTTTTAATGAATTCTAAAGTTTTCTTAATACCACAGTGACCAGAAAAACGAGAGGAGTGTGCCCACTGTAGCAAAGATGGTCTGAGTCCAGTATCAACAAAAGTCTTTCCTCTAGGAATGGACACTACAGCAGTCTTCGCAAACACTGTAGGGCTTAGGACTGGGCTTATGGTACGATCTTCTGTAGAGGACGTGAAAGATCTGGAGAGTGCGTCCGCTTTGCCATTTTGAGACCCAGGACGGAAAGATAAAACAAACTCGAATCTCGTAAAAAATAAGGCCCATCGGGCTAGTCTGGGGTTCAGGCACTGGGCGTTCTGCAAATATAACAAGTTCTTATGGTCAGTAATGACGGATATAGGAAACTTAGCCCCTTCCAACAGGTACCGCCATTCTTCAAAGGCCAATTTAATGGCTAGTAATTCTTGTTCACCAATGGGGTAGTTCATTTCGGCTGGCAGAAACTTCCTGGAGAAGAACCCACATGGGTGTAGGTGACCGTCCTCAGACTTCTGTGAAAGTACAGCTCCAACCCCAACAGAAGAGGCATCTACCTCCAGAATAAACGGGCGAGAACAATCGGGCTGCAGAAGAATTGGAGCTGAAGTGAATACGTTTTTTAGTTGCTGAAATGCTGCCACCGCTTCGGGAGACCACTTGGCAGGATTGGCTCCTTTGTGAGTCAAAGCCGTGATGGGACAAATGATGGAAGAAAAGTTCTTGATGAATTTCCTATAATAATTGGAAAAGCCGATGAAGCGTTGAACAGCCTTTAGGGTATGAGGTTGTGGCCAATCAAGGACTGCCTGCACTTTAGAAGGGTCCATGCTTAATCCGGTACCCGAAATGATGTAACCAAGGAAGGGAACTGAAGATTTCTCAAACTCACATTTCTCCAATTTGCAGTATAGCTGGTTGGATCGCAATCGCTGTAACACTTCTTTCACATGCTGACGGTGTTCCGGAATATTCTGAGAAAAAATAAGAATGTCATCGAGATAAACAACCACGGAATAATACAGTAAATCACGGAATAATTCATTCATGAATTCTTGGAATACTGCTGGAGCATTGCTGAGACCAAACGGCATAACAAGGTACTCGTAGTGACCGTCTCTAGTATTAAAAGCTGTTTTCCACTCATCGCCTGCTCGGATACGGATAAGGTTATAAGCTCCTCTGAGATCCAATTTGGTGAAGACCTTAGCCCCTTTGATTCGGTCAAACAACTCAGTCACCAAGGGTAACGGGTATTTGTTTTTGACTGTGATGTTATTCAGTCCCCTATAATCAATACAGGGCATCAGACCTCCATCTTTTTTTTTAACGAAAAAGAATCCGGCTCCTGCTGGGGACGTAGGAGGCCGAATGAAGCCTTTTAATAGGTTCTCTTTAATATACTGGGACATGGCTTCTGTCTCTGGAAGAGAGAGTGGGTAGGTTCGGCCCTTTGGAGGCATTTTACCTGGAATAAGGTCGATGGGACAGTCCCAGCGCCGATGCGGAGGTAATTTGTCGGCTGAACCTTTACAGAAGATGTCGGAGAAGGCTTGATAGGCTCGAGGAAGAAGATCAGGAGACGTGGGCGAGGTGGACTGGATGCGCACTAGTCCGGGAAGACAGGTATGGCGGCAGTTCGTACCCCAGGACAGAACCTCCATAGTACCCCAATTAATGTTCGGAGAATGTTGCTGAAGCCAAGGAAACCCCAATACTACAGGGTGGTTCGATTTAGGAATAATGAAAAAAGATAATTCTTCCTGATGCAACGCCCCAACTTGGATTTTAATGGGCAGAGTCCGATGAGTGATGGAGGCTTGAGGAATAAGACTCCCATCTACGGCAGATAACTGGAGTGGCTGCGAAAGTTCCTGAGAGTCCAAACTATGATAGGACACAAACTGGGCTGAAATAAAGTTGGCGGCTGCCCCAGAGTCCAGTAAAGCAGATACTGCGAGTAAACCGTTGGATAACACAATCTGTATGGACAGCAAAGAGTCGGACTTGATTGGAGAAGTTTCTACTCGTCCTAGATTGGCCTCTCCGCAACCAACTAGGACCGGGAGTTTAACGGACGACGGGTACATTTGGCTAACAGATGACCTGATTCCCCACAATACAAGCATAGATTCTGTCGCCGTCTTCTCTGACGTTCCTCGGGAGTTAGACGAGTATGGTTGATCTGCATAGGCTCATCAGAAGAATTCGGAGGAGGAGGAGGACCTGGGCGAGGAGAAACGGGGATAGACTTGCCTCGTTCTTGCCGAGATCTCTCTAGCTGACGTTCCCGAAAACGAAGGTCCAACCTATTGCAGAGCGATATTACCTCACCCAGCGAGGTGGGAAGATCTCGGGTGGCTAATTCGTCCTTCATGCGTTCTGATAACCCTGCCAGAAAAGTGGAAATTAGGGCTTCCTCATTCCATTTCAGTTCAGATGCCACAGTTTGAAAGTGGATAACATATTGAGAAACGGAGCGGGAGCCCTGACGAATCCGCAGGATTTCTGAAGCGGCCGAGGATACTCGTCCAGGTTCGTCAAAAATTTTTCTGAATTGAGAAATAAAGTCAGAGTACTTGGAGAGCAAAGGATCATTTCTTTCCCAGAGTGGGGAGACCCAGTCTAATGCAGAATCCGACAATAAGGAGACAATAAAGGCCACTTTAACACGGTCAGAGGGAAAGTTCATTGGTTGCAGGGAAAAATGCACTTCACATTGATTGATAAACCCCCGGCAGGTACGAGGGGTACCATTATATTTAGAAGGGGTAGACAATCGTAAAGAAGGGGAGACGGTCTGTGGAGAAGGATTTGAGGCTTGCCTTTGAGAAATGCCTTGGAGTGCTTGAGTAACTTGCTGCTGGGATTCCTCCAGTGCTCGCAGCCGAGCGACCACATTTTGAAAGAACTCCTGGCTGGCGGACGGATCCATTGGGCCAGTGCTTACTGTCACGCTAGGGGTACCTTGTGGATCTGTCTGAGGCCTGGAGGTTGGGTGTTTGCGACTTGAAGGAGACTGGAGAACAGCAGGTTTGATATAACTCTTTATTGTAGCACCAACATGAGAAGGTAAGACCATAAATGAAACTGCAGGCCGAAGAACCCAGTGGAATACCTGGGTAACAACTGAAAGTCCAGAATGATGGGACTAATCCCAGAGTCTCTGTTGGCTTACTGGGGAAACTGGTGACTGGCTGCGGGTGCCGACAGCAGGGTGGAGAAGCGTCAGCAGGCACGGAGGGCTGGCAGTAGGTGCGGATGCAGACAGCAGGATGGTGAAGCGTCAGCAGGCACGGAAGACTGGCAGTAGATGCGGATGCAGACAGCAGGATGGTGAAGCGTCAGCAGGCACGGAAGACTGGCAGTAGGTGCGGATGCAGACAGCAGGATGGTGAAGCGTCAGCAGGCACGGAAGACTGGCAGTAGGTGCGGATGCAGACAGCAGGATGGTGAAGCGTCAGCAGGCACGCAGGGCTGGCAGCAGGTGCAGCTGGACCACAACAGACGTGAAGATGTGTCAACAGACACGCAGGATTGGTAACAGGTGCAGCTGGTCGACAGCAGGAGTGGAGATGTGTCAACAGACACGCAGGGCTGGCAGCCGGTGCAGCTGGTCGACAGCAGGAGTGGAGATGTGTCAACAGACACGCAGGGCTGGCAACAGGTGCAGCTGGTCGACAGCAGGAGTGGAGATGTGTCAACAGACACGCAGGGCTGGCAACAGGTGCAGCTGGTCGACAGCAGGAGTGGAGATGTGTCAACAGACACGCAGGGCTGGCAACAGGTGCAGAGATACTGAAGACTGTAGCAGAACCTGAAAGGGATGGAGGCAGAGTGCAATTTGCAAAGTCCAGGAAACAGATGTAAAGCTGTAAGGGCTGGGAGCAGAATGCAAATGCAGGTATCCAGGTATCAGGTGTTGAACTGCAGGTAACGAAGACAGGAATCAGGGATCTCACTGAGCAAGGACAGGAGCACAGGCTGAAGCTTCCTCCCAAGGGATTGACAACAAAGCACTGGCGCTTGTATGCCCCAGAGGGCTCTGCTTTATCCCCCAGGTCAGATCTTGATTGGAGGAGTTGAACTGGGGCTCTGAACCATTGGCTGGCTACAACAACATGGCAGCGCCCGGACTGGAGACAAACAACCTTGGCTGGCTCTTATGCTGGATGCGCTTGCCGCAGGCCCCAGGAAGATGGTCACGGCCGGAAGACCCAGACACCGCGCTCCCCATCCTGCACCCAGACGGATAGCCCGCAGGCCCCGCCGCCGGAGATGAACAGGTGAGCGGCGCGTCTTAACAGCGGCCGTGACAACTACAAAGATTAATTATACCATCAATTGAATAACCCCCTTGTCTTTACCCAGTTACAGGGTGACCCGACAGCTGAATTTGCAGAGGAATTACGTGACATTCTACAAGAGGCGGTGGACAATAATGTTATTTCTGAACATGTGAAAACTGCTTTATTTGAACCTTCGCCACGTGTGCCGGTTATTTACAGCTTACCCAAGCTGCACAAAAATAAAGTAAAACCACCTGGCAGACCAATTGTGTCTGCGAGGGATTCTTTATATTATAAAATTGCTAAATATTTAGATTTTTACTTGCAGGCACCAGTACAATTAAAAGCTACGTATCTTAAAGATACAACGTCATTTTTGGAGAAATTGCGCAATCATGGGGTCATAGCACCTGGTACCTGGCTGGTAACAGACGATGTCATTAGCCTGTACACTAATATACCCCATGATAGGGGTGTTGCGGCAGTGGAGGCTCTTATTACTAATAATGACAGCTATACAGGTCCTCAGATTGCCTTTTTTCTAAAATTGCTCCACAAGGTATTGGAAAGAAATTATTTTATTTTTGATAACCTATATTTTCTCCAAGTGCTTGGGTGCGCTATGGGCGCTGCGGTAGCGCCAACGTATGCCAATGCATTTATGTTTGGTATAGAAGAAAAATTATTCCTTTGTGGGGAAAATGCAGCCAACATCGATATGTTCATTCGATATATTGATGATATATTTTTCTTGTGGAGTGGGACAAAGGATAAACTGATAGAAGCCATGCAGATTATCAACCAATCAGATGCCAATATACGTTTTACTTTTAATATCCAGGCCGATAAAATTCAATTTCTTGATGTCGAAGTTTCTATCGTTCAGAATCAGTTTGTTACTAATCTTTACAGCAAACCAACAGATTGTAACAGTCTACTGTCTTTTGCTAGTCATCATCCTGTGCCCCTTAAGAAAGGACTGCCATATTCTCAATTTCTCCGTGTTCATAGAATATGCAGTGATCACCTTGATGAAAAAACCCAAATGGATCTCATGGAGATTAAATTCCTTGAAAAGGGCTATACTAAAAATCTGTTACAGGAGGCCAGATGTAAAGCACTTAGCCAGCCGAAAAGTGGTGGAGTCAGACATGTCAACAATGTCGACAATTCCATCATCTGGGTAAATAACTATTCCACTGAAAGTATACCCATTACATCTATGGCTAAACAAATTTGGCCTGTTATTAAAAATGACCCTGATTTAAAAGGTTTCTCAGAGCGTCGGTTGCTACCCTGTTTTACCAGGGGTCGTAACTTACGTGATATGTTGGTACATGCCGACATATCCGATTTTGTGTCAACCATACCCCGTCATTTCTTGACTAAACGCCCTGGCAATTATAGATGTTTAGGTTGTGCTACCTGCAATCATCTGCTAACACAGGACTACATAGTGCACCCTCATAATGGTAATAGGATAAAAATTAAACAAGTCCTTACCTGTTCAAGTAAATATGTTGTGTACTGTATAATTTGTCCTTGCAGCATGTATTATGTTGGGAAGACAATCTGCCAGTTCAAAGAAGGAATGGCCCAACACAGGAGCGCGATCAAAATTGCTTTGGGAGGTAAACCTGTCGACCAGCCAGTTGCTAAGCACTTCGTGGCTTGTCGACACAGCCTGTCTACTCTTAAATATCTTATGATTGATCAGGTGCAGGAGGATAGGAGAGGGGGTGACAGAAGTCGACTTCTGTTACAGAAAGAAGTTCGATGGATACATCGTTTGAGTACGGTGGCGCCCGCTGGGTTAAATGAACAATTGAATTTTAACTGTTTCTTCTGATTAAATAATGTTGTTATTTCTTTTTGTATATAAGATGTTGCCATTATTGTATTGATGTTTCCATTGCACTGTCTGACCTGATACAATGTTTCTGTAGGAACCATCCACTCTCACCATCTTACATGGAATGAGGAATCAGATGGCCCTGTTTCTGGCTGTCAGGGGGAATTATCCTAGACAGCACACAGTGCACTTCCGGTTTCAGCACAGTGATGGTGGTGGGGGAGGTTCACAGATCACCTGTATAAAGGTAAGCACTGCACACATTTATTTATCTGAAGAAGGTAATAAACCGAAACGTCATTATCTGTACTCTTTGAGTCAGTACTTTATTTGAGATTGACACAAGTGACGCCCACCCACACTGCTGTATTTTGGTTAACCAACCGGGGAAGGCACCGTGCATGCTGTTTATACGTTTATTGGAGTGCCGACCAACACCATATTGCTATATATATATATATATATATATATATATATATATATATATATATATACAGTATATAAATATTCGGTACTTATGTAATATCTGGGCTCCCGTTTTTCTTATGAGACCGCGTCCCCTTGCGGGGCTCGCTACGCTCGCCACGCTTCGGGCACGGTGGCTCGCTGCGCTCGCCACACTATATAAAATCAACTCCATGCGTAGTTGGATAGTAGGGGTATGAAAAAAAGGGGTGCATTTAACATGGGAGCCCAGATAATACATAAGTACCAAATATTCATATGGTTATATACTGTATTTATAACTAGTACCGGCTCTCATTGCAGCATGATATGACAGAAGAGGTCACGGAGGGTAAGTATAATGGGGGTAGCTACCATGGGGCAGGGGTTCTATGGGTCCTAAACTATGGTATATCTATCACAGAGATCTGCTGCAGCAGAGGCAAGCCACAGCTCTGCCTATCATCCTTTGGCTGCCTGCAACTGTGCTAAGTGGTCTGGCCACACATGTGACACATATGCCACCAACATTCCATCCCTCCTACCATGATAAAGCTCTGCTCTCTGGTACATCCACAGCTGAGCCCTATAGGTCACCAGAAGCTACAGCCCCGGACTATTCTCAGCACTGCCCTTTGGATCGTCTGCAGCTGTATCATCTGACGCCCAGCTGATTTATCCCCTCCTTCATGAGTATACTAAGTAGTGTAAGGCGGCTCTGTTATAGACTTCACTGTCTAGAAAGGAACCTGGCTGGAATGTTCATTACTGTGTGGGGCATAATGTAGCACAATGGGCAATACTGTGGGAGGCATAATGTGGTGTAGTGGGCTTTACTGTGTGGGGTGTAATATGGCATAATGAAGATTAATATGCAGACCATAATGTAGAGCAGTGGGCATTACTGTGTGATTTTCTGTGTGATTTACTGTGTGGGCATTTCTGTGTGTGGTGTCAGTGGGTTGCAATGTGGCGCAACGTGCATTATTGTGTGGGGAAAAATGTGTGTATTATTGTGTGGGGTGTAAAGTGGAGTATGGGGGATTACTTGATGTGGTGTAATGTGAAAGAATGATGAAAGAATGGTTCATTCAATTTATCAAAGTATGTGTTAAACACATTACTCTTTCATGGAATTACAAGTGCCACCTTCATTCCTATTTACTATTTACACCACCATCCATTGTAATGCCTCACTCCCTCTATGCTGTTTTAAGCCCCATCAGCTTAAAATAAACCCCCTCCTTCCTGATGCTTTTTCAAACAGCAGGGTGAACCTTTCAAACTCTTGCTATGGGGTCCTCATGGTCTTGATATACCTCTGGCACAGGATGCAAAACAGCAACAGAGGAGGAGACGTAAGCATAGTAGGAATGGAGGCAGTACAAAGCCAGTTACCAGTGGTAATCAACATGTAACCCCTGGCAACAAGCTTGAAACACCTGGAAACCCCTGGCAATGAACATGTAACTACTGGCAACAAGCATGTTCAAAATGTCTACTTCTAACACTGCCCAGAGGTTATCTATTTGTGTATGCATAATGTTTGTTTGGCCTCTAGTGGACTGAACCAGATTCTGAATAGCATGGACCTTTGATTAATGTTGAGAAGGTGGCTGTGCAAGCTGATTTGTAACCAGAGTATTCAAGATACTGTAGTACTGGGCTGGAAACTTTATAGGACTGTGGAATGACAACAAACAAAAAAAATATGATCTATGAACAATATTTATAGCCAACTATTAAGCATGTTGGTAGACTTATTTTGTTTTGAAGTTTTGTTGCTTGATATTTTGTCCAGGAGAACTTTTACGCTAATTTCAGAGCCACTGATGGAAATTGAATGATGTTGGATATTTCCGACAATTCTTAAAAGCATGAATCTTTTAGGCTTTGGAATTACCTTAGTCTTAAATATTAGAAAGATGCTATGGGGGATCTAAAACATACAGTGAATTTAATCAGGTATCATATTATGTCTGAGTTAGAAGAGTTCTTCAGCGAAGACTGAGAAATAATCAAGAACAGAAAGACTCATAGCTGAGTACATAAAAGGTGTGGTAGCTGTGATTTCAGCAAAGAATGCGTTATGCGGTATAACCCAAAAGATAGATTTATGAATAATGGCTTCAGCTACTGGAAATGCTGTGATACTATAGGTCAAAAAAAAGTTACAGTACAAAACAAACTCTAGCCTTTAGCTTTTAGCGTTCATCGGAAGCTTGGAGTCCACAGTATTTCAAAATACGTATTTGAAACTTCACATGACTTTATAGTCCTGTATCTTCAAATTCCCCAAATAAGACTCAAACAGATGTCTATGCAATGATATTTTGGCTGTGAACTCCTATTTGGCACTGTGTTTCAAAATATTTGTTTAGGGCAAAAGCAAAGCCCTATTGGGAATCTGTTTTATATGAAACAATATAGAAGGTTACTTTTGTAAATCTGAACAAACATCTTAGCTGCAGAAAATGATTAGGGACATCTAGTCTGAGACTACAATGAACATGTAGATTCATTTTACATAGCAGAAGAATGTATGATCATACATAATATTGCATTAGAAACAAACTAATAATATATATAATACAATTATGAGCCTTTAGGGATTTTGCAAATATACACGAACAAGATTAATATTTTTTTTTTAATTTAATTTAAGTTGTTGAAGAATGTCACTAACATGTACCAAATGACATTAAAAGATTAACAAGCATTTCTCTCATATTATTAAAGTGTTTACTAGAACTTCTCTCAATGTATATAGTAGAAGGGGATATACGCTCTGATGTGGTCCATGTTATGACGGTGGAGGATTCCTCAAATCTTTATTGAACGAGTCTGCCATCCTTGTGGATCCCATAGCCAAACGGAGAAGAGGACCGTTCACTCTATCAGAGGAACGTACGGTATTTTGTGTGTTTATATCTGCCATCTGCACACTCGGAGAAGAGGAACGTACCTTCATGTTCAGGGATGGGTTATCCATTACATCACTAGCGCCATTGGAGGGCACATCCCTCTATTCTTTGTTTCCTATGTGGTTTTTGAGTGGTTCCAGGGTGACCACTTTGTTTGGATGCACAGGCAGCTTTTAGCGCACAGGACTTCTAAGGCTGTTTCGTTCATTCAGTAGAAGAACTTGGTATTTAATCTGAATCTGAAATTTGTAGTCGTCTCACAAAACTGGAGCAATTAGTGCTGGGATGTGAATGTTGGGCCTAATTCAGAACTTATCACAGGATAAATATGTTTTGGAAAATGGGCAAAACCATGCTTAACTGCAGGTGGGGCAAATGTAATATGTGCAGGGAGAGTTAGATTTGGGTTAGTTATTTTGTTTCTGTGCAGGGTAAATACTAGATTTAAGTTTCAACACACCCCACCCAAATCTAACTCACTGTGCACATGATACATTTACCCCACCTGCAGTGCAGCATGGTTTTGTCCATTTTAAGAACAAATTTGTCCTGCGATCAAGTCTGAATTAGGCCCAAAATCAGCATTCCAGTACTAATTGCTCCAGTTCTGTGAGAAGACTACAAATTTGAAATTAAACACCAGGTTCCTCTGCACCCCCATCCCTTTTTCCCACACTTCTTTGGAAGGTGATAAAAATACCCACATTTCCTTAACTACTATCATACCTATCTCCATCTGTCATGCAAAGTACCGCTTTACTGGAAGTCACTCTCTCAGACTTTACCCATACCTTTCCATATTCAAACAGTCACTAAAAAATACTTCTTCATCATATCCTATCAGATCCCTCTTAAACCTCTGCTACTCTCCTTTCCTGATGCCGAAACCGCCTCCTTAGTTTCTAATCTTTATTATCAGCCAACTGGCAAAGCCCACATACTGTACCTGACAACATATATGCTGGGTACACACCAGGACGACTAGGGCCCGATCCCCACAATCTAGATCCAATTCCGATCAATTGGATGTAGATTGTGTGCTGATTGGGCCCTTTTCTGACCTGGTGTGGACCGATCCGATGCGCGGTCCCGCGGGTCGGTCGGTCGTTATTGAGATCCTACCTGCTGCAGGTAGGATCTCAATGACGACCATACAGCCGGGTGCGGGTCGCCATCGGATCGGACCCGCTCACGGTGCACATCGTGAGCGGGTCGTGCCCCCCCGCGTCACCGTGAGCGGGTCGGACGAGACACTGACGACCCGCTCACGATGTGCATCTTGAGCGGGTCGTCCTGGTGTGTACCCTACATTAGAACTATCTGAACATTGCACACACAGTAAGGTACATGCTAAGATCAGTATGAGGATGGGCATCAGGCTTCCGAGAAATGCAGGGTCACTTATGAAGAGTTATGTCTAATAAATGAGGTGAGTGGGCACATATATGTTAACAGTTTCAGAAGTCAGGACAAATGTTATAATGGTGGGACAATCCCTTCTTATCCTGTCATTCAGGGGACAGTAGTGAAGAAGCATGTACTGTACACAGGGCCGGTGCAAGGCACCAGAGCGCCCCAGGTAAGTCGGGGTGGGGGCGCCCCGGTGTCTGCCACCCGGGTACCTGTCCTGCGGCGCTGTAAAGCTGGAGGCGGCGGCAGCGGGGGTCCCGGCAGTCAATAAGAAATAACGAGCGCTATCCGCCAGGCTATGCGGAAGCGCTTCTGTTTTGGAAACACTGGCCGCACGGCGCACGCTGATTGGCTGAATCTCAGCCAATCAGCGTGCGGCCAGTGTTTCCAAAACAGAAGCGCTTCCGCATAGCCCGGCGGATAGCGCTCATTATTTCTTATTGACTGCAGGGACCCCCCGCTGCCACCGCCGCCAGCTTTTACGCACATATACACCGCAGGACAGGTACCCGTGAGGCAAGGGGGGGTGAAATACCGCCCTCCAGGGGCCGGCGCCCTAGGTAAATGCCTAGATTTGCCTAGTGGTGGCGCCGGCCCTGACTGTACATAAGATTGCTCTCCACACAGGATAACTCTTTGCCAAGTGCTTGTTCAGGGTTTAAGGCATATATCCCCAGTAGAAAAAAGTGGGTAAGAAATGACTATGACACATCACTGAGACAAAGCTGCCCAACTATACAATGTGAGTTAGATCCCTTGGTCCCACGAAATGGGTATCTTACAGAAGAAGGAGCGGATTAGTGTGGCGCTAAACCTTTTATAATCTGTGAGAAAAAAAAGAGGAAAATGATGTAGGAATACTTATTCTTATAATTACATAAATATGGAGGTGTTCCCCTGAAAATGCAGGACGTGTGTATGGAAATGTGGTTGTGACGTGCGTGCAGGGGGAGGACAGCTTACTTAACTGGATGTCATCTGCCTGCCCATATCCCTGCTTTTCTTCGTTCATATGTATGAGTGGTCTAGACCTCATGCATGGGTGAGCGCTTTCCACATCATTCGATGGTCGGTGACCATCGAATGATGGGGAGGTTCCCACACTCATGCAAATGAATGTTTACATGCTCGGTATGAGCATCCGAATTTGACGTGCGGATGATCCATTTGCTAGGTCGGAATTGGTACATTCGCTTTGGCCCGTGCACACTTCGAGCGAAGCGATCTGAATAATGGCCATACTCCAGCCACCCCCTTCTCACACATATACGTACATCCTGTAGCCCTGCATCGCTGCTGTCAGTTCCTCAGTGTGTTACTTGGTCTTGGTCTACTTGGCAAAATGCTGCCTTCTCTATGACTTATGTTAAATATTATGCTTCGTTGTGTTTTATGTATTTGTTCATCCACATGACCTTTGTTTGGCATCACAGAAATTATTCAAGGAGATTCTTATTACAAAAAAAATAACTCAACATATTAGCCTAGATTTGCCTTAAGCGTACATAGCCCAGCTAGCTAGCGCTATATAGCAACGATAAGAAGATTGTATGATTGAATTCACCATAACCAATGTTCCCTCTAATTTTATGAAGACTGTGTGCGGCAAAAGATTTTGGCTGTGCAACTTTGGAAGGAAATTTTTATTTTTGTACGTCACTTATATATAACTGGAAAATTACGCTCAGCATTTGTGTTAACTTTTCTTCAAAATGATATTAAACATTCAAAACATTTAAACCAGGCATGTCCAACGTTGGCCCTCCAGATGTTGTGAAACCACACATCCCAGCATGCTTTGCAATAGTTTTAGCATTCTCTTATAGCAAAACTGTGGCAAAGCATGCTGGGATGTGTAGTTTCACAACGGAGGGCCAACGTTGGACATGCCAGATTTAAACATTCAAAACACAGCACATGATGTAGTTAATGGGTGAAACACACATTTATTTAGTCCACAACTGCAAAAAGTTGACCACTGCTGCCTTGTGCACTCTATTGTAATGTCTGTGCGCATGCTCGTCGAGTTGTGTGCGCACGCACAGGCGAACAGCTTAGAGGGAACACTGACCATAACTACAGTACATGATTTAAAAAAAAAAAAGTTGATTACTAACTCCCAACGTTTTGTAGTTGAATAGCACTATCACAATATAACACAACACAATACAATACCAAAATTGGTCTGGGTTTGTCACAAGCTTACATAGCCTAGCTGGTGTGTGCTATGCAGTAATTGCCAGAAGGTTGGAAGATTGAATCTCACCAAAACAGCACTGGTATAAAAATAAATAAATAATAATTCTCTCACTCTCAGGATTTTGTCATTAAATAGCATTATCACAATAGATACATTACAGCCAGAATAATATGTCAGAAGAGAACATATAGTTAAAAAAGGATACTATGGTTCCACTAGTACAGGCATGTCCAAACTGTGGCCCTCCATCTGTTGTGAAACTACACATCCCAGCATTCCTTGCTATAGTTTTAGCATTCCCTAATAGCAAAACTGTGGCAAGGCATGATGGGACTTGTAGTTTCACAACAGCTGGAGGGCCACAGCTTGGACATGCCTGCACTAGTACATATGTGACATAAATATTAATAAACATGTATTCTGAGCATCAAATTATTTTTTTGGGTATTAAATATGCCATATCGTGAATTATGTGTACAGAAAATTATAAAAACACATATATATATAAACACATGTTAATAATAAGAAAATATGTAAAAATGTATAAACAGAATATAAAAACATGAATAAAAAAAGTGAATAAAATATGAAATAATAGTAAAAATAAACTTTTTACATTTAAATTACTTTTTAAAAAAATGTTTCTCTTATTTTGTTTTATACAATGAGATAAAGCCCGTACCTAGTGTAGCATGTCATTTTTTATTTTCAATTTCTATTTCTTGGGGTGTTAGCCATAACCCCATTCACTTGCAGCAGGTATTTCAGCTTATTATTATTCTTATTGCCATTAGCGACAGGGTGTCTATGAATTTGTTCTCACTTTTCCACAACCGTGCATAAATAACTTGAGGTGTCAAATTTTCTAGATGCGGTCTGATGTTATGCATTGTGGAGACTCTAAAAAGATAGTATGAGGTGGAAAAAGAAAAACAGCCCTGTGTCAAGCTAATTAAAATGTTTGCCAAAAGACTTTCCTGTTTACTCAACCATTTCCCTAACATCCCTGTAGTATCTCTTTTCTGCATGTATTTTATAAAAAGCTTTTCAGCATTTGATTGTTTCTGTACTGTATTATGTTCATTATATCTGGTAAGTGCCTTTAGTCCTATTTTATAAAGAGCATTAGATAAATTATTATTATATTATTATTAATATTATTATAATTATCATTATTATTCCTCAACCAAGCATCACACTGTATGAGACTTTGATAGCAGGTAACAGAATCTGTTTAGGACCCCACAGGGTCATAGGCAAGAATTTAGTTTCAGCACAATTCTCCCCATGTTTGTTACAAACAAAAAAAAATATACAAAATATAAACTAGGATCATCCAGGCCCTGGGCATGAGTACAAATTGCCCAGTGGAGTAGACAGCTCTAGCAGGTAAAGCACACATTGAAAAAAGTATTGTGTATGAAAAATGCTGAAGCCAGCCCCATCTCAGACGGTCTCCGACAGAAGTAAAAGTCACACCGAGGGTATTCTGCGATGCGATCGCGGGGGAGGGGGGAGTCGGGAATTCGGACGGGTGGCAGGTAGATTTTATGGGCTCGTTAGGCAGCAAATGTACGCTACTTAGCGAGACATTGCAGAATCAGCCCTATATCTGTTGTATTCCTGAGATTTATTTTTTTTAAACTTTAATTTTCAATCAGCTTATCCACAAGTTTTTACATTTTCCAAACAACAGTGTAGGAAGAGCTTCAGATTTTCAGTGGCTTAGCTGAAACCATTACACGGTGATATTTTAGTGTTTGTTTTATGTTTAATGTTCCATAGACTAAAGCAAACATGCTAAATTTTGTGGCCAAATGAAAAAATGAAGTGAAAATTCCAAGAACACGGAAATCTGCCTCACCCCTATCCAAGGTCACAAAGGGGCTACGTTGTGTTTCTAAAAAATTTAGCGTTAGTAAAAGTTTTCGATTTTTTTTCTTAACTGAATGTAATCTAAATCATTGTATCATTCCAAAATGTAAGATTTGACATTCCAAATCGAGTCTGCATGCTGAATGCCTGCAGCATCACTAAGCTTCAGTGTCGAAAGCTGCCAGATGGATGCTCGTTGACGCTTGATGCATATAACCAGAATATTGAACTGGTGTTTTTGCCATACTGTGCAGCGGAAAATCCAGACATAGTGCCGGGCAGATACTCTAAGTAGTATTGGATTATAGTGCTGGACAACTATTTCTGTGTTATCTCTAATGGCTCACTACTAGAACTAATTGAATACGCACATGTAAACATTTGCTAACATCTATCTTAAACAGTAATTGTAGGATATCGCTATGGTAATGTACATTAATGTTCCAGGACACAACAGAAACAGTAATTGAGAGCTAATGAGAGCTTGGGGGTTAATTAGCTAACTTATTTATCTAGACATAGCAAGGATGTTCTTTTTCACCCAGAAGCCATGGCAAGAAAACTATCACAGAAGGAGATAATTAACCAGTTAAAACTTTCAGCAATAGTTACCTTATCTTGCTTAACTTAAGGGGCCTACACACGGGGAGATTTGCTGAGGGTTCTGACCAATGCTAGACTGCTTAGAACACTCAGCAAAATTGCTCAGCGCACAGTGATGTGTCAGCGCTGTGGACTGAGCGATCTATCAGGGCCAGGGTTCTCCGGTGAGAACCCTGGCCCTGACCAACGATTAATTAGATTTACCCAGCATGTTGGATATTAATCGCCGGGGGATAGCGACAAGCAGGGCAGTGCATCGCTATCGGTACGGCCCCTACACATGGAGCGATGTAGGGGCAATTTCTAAGCAATCTGGTGAGATCACTTATAAAAGGCCCTGAAATCACCCCATGTGTAGGAATCATTACACTTTCCAATCCTTCTTCTTTCAAGCTAAGGGAACTTTTTTATTATCACCTTTCTTGTCTTTTGTCTCTGAGCAATTTAAGTGATTTATTTCAGACAAGTCAATATATTTACACCACACTTAGGGGCCTATTTAACACCATTCGCACCTGATGAAGGGGATCTGATAATATTGGCCTAATTCACAATGTGACAATTGACTAAATTGCACGGATGTATTAATAATTGCAGGCAGGGACAGATCTTATCTGTGTATGGTTATGAGATTCGCAATGAGCCATGTAAATTCACTAGAAGCTGGCGTTATTATCACAGGACTCACTGTGTTGTTGTTTTTTTTTGTTTATATATATATATATATATTTATTTATTTTTTATTTTTTTCAGTAAATTAGGCCAGATTGAATCTCCCATTATAAGTATAGAAAATACAACCTGGTTAAAAAGAATTAAAGGTTTTGGAGCAGTGATTCAGAAAAACTGCTCCAAAATCTCTTTAATACATTAAGGGGGAATACGGTCATTCTATATAACACACGTCAACTGTATGATCCATACCCTTTAGGGGTTTATTCTGATTCCTTCACATCCCCCATGCGTTCGCCTGGGCAAGCGATGTTGTGCTATTTTCATGCACGGGCGCATTTTGGTGCATGTGTATATACTGGGTGCGTGCGGCCAAGGTGAACGGACTGTTTGCTGCGGAACAGGGGCATCGGCGGATAGTCACGCCCATGGGAACGCCCAGCTTTTCATTGGAGTTCCCTCGTGGGGATCAACGACCCCCATAGAGGGAGAATAGAATAGGTTGCTCACGTAGTGAGCCACCGTGCCCACAGTGTGGCGAGCCTGCAAGGGGCACTGTTGCGCTTGCCATGCTGTCTGGGTCTGGCCAGTCAGGATCACGATGTCGGGATAATGACTGTCAGGATCCCAACTGTCGGACCCCTATACCACACCCAATAATTATTTATTTCTTCACTGTTCTTATATACCCATGTGCAGCCTCCTCCTTGCCATCCACCCCCTCTCTACCGCGCCCTCTAGTGCTTTGGGCACTATTTTATTCTCCCTCTATGCCCACTGTTAAAGGATGAACAAGTCAGTTTAAAAAAAAAACATGAAAAACGATTTATATGTTGACCGTCACCTTTTCTATGTTGACCTTTTGTCAACATGGAAAAGGGGTTGTCTAATAAGATAGTTGTGCTGGTGCTGACTGGTGTGTTTATTAAAGAGAGGGGGTGCTATGAGGTGATTAATGAAGCATAGTTCTGTTTGGTGATTATTGAAAGGGGGGAGTGCTGTGAGAAGGAGACTTTAAAGGGACCAGGTGGGGTGGGATTCTGTAGCCAGACCTGCCCTGTCACTCACTCCCCCTGTAACTTACCACATCTACCCTCACAGACTCTCTCACTATGACCTGACCTCTAGCCCACAGACACAGGCTAGTGGGGAGGGGCTAAATGTATTACTTATTTTCAAGGACTCTACCTCACGACCCCATTCTTAACCATTTGGCCTTCAATGTCCTTGCAAGGGCACCAATGCCATTTGGACCTTATTTTGGTCCTTTCGCTCCCTTGCGTGTTCGCATAAACTGTTATGCGCATGTGCAGCCGCTTGGTATGAGCGGGCGTGGTGAACTGCTTGTTTGCTCTCCCATAGCAGTGTGGGCGGGGGGCATGGGGCCACGGCGACGGGCTGCGCCCATGGGAATGCCTAGCATTTCATGGGTGTTCCCATGAAATTGCTGGGCATTCCTATGGTAATTTCCAGATGAAGCGGGTGTGGGGAGCGGACAGCTGACGTCAGTGGATGTCAGCTGCCCACCCACTTCCCGCACAGGACGCTCTCAGATGTAAGACACTAGAGAGGTGTCTTATATCTGCAAGCACTGTAGAAATTGTTCAATGGTCGGCAATAAGCATCCCTGCCGCAAGCTGCGAATGGATATAAAGATATGAATGGTGTTAAGATGACACGTAAAGCTGTGAATTTTGCAGCTTTGCATGTCAACCAGAATAAGGCCCATTGTTAGATGTTACCCTACTGTTGGTGGGTGTGAAAGGGCACCCATGACAGTTCATGCGTCAGGTTCCAAAAATATAGGTCCACCAATGCTTAAATCATCAAACGCATTAATTCTACAGCTGCAGATGCTCTATTATAAGCTTTTAGAAGGCACTTAGGGACTGCCAACAAATTACTCCCAATGATCTAGTGTATTGAAGACACTAGTATAATGTCATATAGTTTACATAGCTGCAGGGGTTGTCACTTGCATGAGTCTTGGATTGTAATTTGCTGATCCTTGATTGTGATGCATATGCTGACGGGAAGAGTCCCTGATTGGTGGAGCTGCTCTCTGACCGATGGATTTGTGAGGAGGACATAATTCCAGTCTTTCAGCATAAGTAAGGACCCTATCAGTATATATATATCCTGTGTGCCTCCTTTGTCTCCACAGCTTCAGTTCCCAACGGGCCCCTGTTGGGATTCCATTCTTTTGGATGCCAGCATCAGTATTCTGGCTGCCGGCATCCCCACTGCCAGTAATCCACAGATATTCCAACTAAATCACTTGTCAATAATTTACATAAAAACATGACCTTGCACATTTATGGGGCTAAAGAGGTAGGGATTCCACATGTGGAGAGAAGACACAGAGAGGGCAGGGCCGGTGCAAGATGCCGGAGCGCCCCAGGCTGGGGGGTGCCGCTGGAAGTGTTGCGGCATGGCGGCATGGGGGTTGTGTGTGCCACCGGGAGTGTTGCAGCGCGGCTCAGGGGGGGTGCCCAGTGATGCGGTGTGGCTCAGGGGGGGGGGGGTGCCGGGAGTGATGTGGCGTGGCTCAGAGGGGGGGGGGTTGTCTGGGAGTGATGCAGATCATGCAGGGGGGGAGTGTGCTGGAACTGTTGCAGCGTGGCTCGCGCGTGGGGGAGGGGGTTCTGGGAGATGCGATGCTCACCTCCATGCCACAGGACCAGGCTGCTGCTGCCACTCCACGGTGGGCGGGGGGAGGATGGGCAATGCTTAGGTGGCCATGCCATCCATGGGGGGGGGGACACCAGCTCCATCTTCTGCCCTCCAGTGGCCGGCGCCCTAGGCGAATGCCTAAAGCTGCCTAGTGGCAGAGGGATATTGTCACACAGGGAGTAGGGAGACAGAAGATGGCAAACATCCATGTCAAATTCAATGTGACATGAGGAGGAAACAACCTGAGTAGGGAAACAGCCTCCAGGAAACACAGCAAATAATCCCATGATGCTATCTATACCAATATAAGTACATTCAGAGAGTTAGACCTACTTTCGATTACATGGAAATATAATTTATAAGAAATGAATAAGCACCATAACAATAAAAGCAATGTACAAAATAAATCCTTTAAACTATTGGTACCCTAGGCTTCTTCAAAACAATAGACTTGGGAAAAGCGTGAGCCATTTTGGCTGTTTTCAGAGATTTTGAGCTGAAAGTCGACTATTGTGTATGCCCCAGCAATGGACTGCTCTTGATAATGCACACCATTTTTCAGCCACCATCACTCAGTGTGTATGGCACTGGGTGATGATGGCTGAAAGATGAACATTGTTCCGCCCAGCGGGCCCAGCCTGCTCCATCCCCCTTCAGCCTGTGGCATTCCAAATGGAGCATCGCACGCCACCTGGCAGACCTGGCCTGCTCCCTTCCCCTGCTCCCTGCCATGCTGCCCAGGGCAGCAACAGTGAGACTCCTGCCCACCAATGTTCTACAGTATAAGCCAGTAATGTATACATTGCCCCAATATTTGTGCGTCCTGTAGATATATCTATCTACAATATAGCATTTTTGCATTATAATGGGTGAGATTTAATAGGATGAGAGATTCAGAAAGTGAGAGATTTGGTAAGAAATCTCCAGTTTTTTTAAAGCGGCAATCATTTACACTTCAAAATAAAACTGGTTTTGCAGTGTAAATGATTGCCGCTTTAAAAAAAATGGAGATTTCTTACCAAATCTCTCACTTTCTGATTCTCTCGTCCTATTAAATCTCACCCATGATGTTTAGAATGTTAAAAGCTCCAATTATTACTACCGCTACAAAGGAGTTTTAAAGAATCGCTTTATACATGAGCAGTATAGAAAGGAAGAAGACCTGTAATATTAAAAACTATTTTGCATGGTGGTAATTGGTCATTTGAAAAGCAAAATTAAACCATTTTCCCGGTCAAGCATTTATGTTAAACATCTGGCTCTGTTAGCACATATGCCACTTTGCCTCTCTTGTGCCTTGTTTAAAGCTTTATTCTGAAGGAGAACATTGACTCATAAAAACTCAGATCTATTTTTCTTAGCTGGAAATAAAATCCTTGTAAATGTCTAATCTTTTCATTATACAATCTGCCTTATTTGCTTAACAAGTCACTTGCATACAATTAAATAAAACGGCACCTAAACTATTTTTGCTATGGTGCAGAATAAGGTGAAGTGTGTCTTGTTCATTGTTTTTCATTGTCAAAATAAATCAGTTATTTAATAGTTGCCCAATGCATGCTACTATATTTGTGATAAAGATCACATCACACCCTGGGCTACATTAAGAAATTACTGTTGAAAGGGATTTCTTATTTTTTTTAAATTGACCCGATTTTACATAGGGAACAATGTTAAATGGCCCACAGACCCCAAATAGCCACCCTACCTGTGAAGGTATCCGCGTGCGCTCGCCACACTTTCTATTCTCAACTCCACACCGACGTGGATAGTGCTTGTATGAAAAGGTCGGAGGACGCGTACCGCCGCCCCTCGCGGGCTCGCTGCGCTCGCCACGCTTCGGGTTGACAATGATCGTGGGGTGGCGTTAACAATTGGGGGGGGCCATTTCACACTTCAGGGTGGGTATTTGGGGTCTGTGGGCCATTTAACATTGTTCCCTATATGAAATCGGGTCAATTGGGCCATTTAACATTGTTCCCTATGTAAAATTGCGGTAATCGCGTCGGTCGCATCGCATGCGATTTTTTGGCTGCATGCGATGCGACCGATGCAATTTTTTTCCTTGCGATGCCTAGGATCAAAATCGTCGGCGCCGTTCTAGGTAACAAGTACCAAAAACTCTAAAAAATTTTCCTTCCAGTTATATGTGATTTGTAGGGATGTCCAATTATTTAAAGCAATAAGCTCTCCTATTTATTTCAAAGACACACTAATTTCAATGGAGTTTTTTATCAGGGCCTCCATCAGGGGGGTACTAGAGGAACAACTGTTCCGGGCCCTGCTGCTCTGACAGAGAAGGGAGTGCCTGGGCCACTCTATTGCAAGTGCCCCCTTCTCTTATCACGTCTCCCACTGCCCGCCAGCCTCCTTCACTTAATAGCACCCAAGCGCGGGGCATCCACAGCACGCCACACACTGCCCTCCAGCCCCGGAGCTTCCAGCTGTCCACTGACAAATGTTAATACTCGTAATGGTGCTGTCGAGACACAGAAAGCCCCCCCCCCACCACGCAACGTGATGCAATGACATTATGCCGTGCCAGTGAGGGACTGCAGAGGAGCCACCATTGGCCATCCTGAGGAGTAGTGAGCTGAGTAGATGAGATGCTAACAAGAAGGGAAGGGTAGAAGGTAATTTTGTAATGGCATGTATTGGCATCTGCACTATATTACAGTATTTGTAGTCTGAGTGTATATGGTGGCATTGTAGATGATGGGCAGCATTCATGGACAGTACAAGATGAGGAACATTTTGCTAAAATATCTGACAAATACTTTGTGTAACAATAGGAGGAGCTGCATATTTTGTCGCTCCTGGGTCCTAGACAACATATTGAAGTGAAAAGGAACAGCTTACTTAATAAATAAACAGCCCACATGCGCATAATTCCTCAAGCAGGAATTTTATCCTTAGTTCATTGTAAGAATATACGTAAGTCTATCCCAAGCATGTTTAAATTGCTCTCATATATTAGCCTTTACCACCTCTGATAGGAGACTATCCCTATATGTGGATTGGCTGGCAGCCATACAAATGACAGAACGTACGTGGGTTCCACCATTTACGGTTAGAAGAGCTATATGTGTGCTTCTGGGTGCGCTGTATTGGGATTGCAGGCTGCATACTGGACAAGGAGCCTGAGTATATGTAACTACAAGAGAAGGTGCTTGTTCATTAAATATGGGGGGTCCCTTACACATGTTTTTCCTTGTAAATGTTTAACTGGGGCTGGCAGATGTAAGACACCTCTTTGGTGTCTGGTGTGGGAAGCGAGCAGGACAGTGGCCTAGCGTTGGCGGGGGGAGCCGGTGTCATAGGGACGCAGGAGCATGGTGAAGGAGGTTTTATTAGTGAAAATGGCAGCCAGGAGAGCGGGAAGCAGAGGAGGAGGAGCTGGTCCTGGGCGCGTTGAGGAGAGAAGTGTGGGTCCTCTAAGAGGCCGACAGAGAGGCGCCTACCCGCGAGGAAGAGTAGCCGCTGACAGGATGGGAGACAGTTCATGGCGGCTGTTGGTGGAGTGACAGCAGGTGGAAGGCAACACAAAATAAGGCGACTGACAAGTAGCCGAGAGGAGAGCAGTGGTGCGCGGCGCACCCGGAGGCCCTTTACCTTGTGGAGAAGCCATGGCTGAGGATGACAGCAGGATCACAGTGGGAGTGGCGGCATGGGGGGACAGCTGACCGTGGCTGTGGAGAAGATCCCCCAGGCGATGGACATAGAGGCCACAGGGAGACCTGGTGCACAGCAGCATCCTCAAGCCGTGCTGGGAGACCAGGAGCAGAGGGCCGAGCGTGGTGACCGGCAGGAGCCGGCAATGGATGGGGCAAGCAAGTATTTAGCACCCTCTGAGCTCGGGGGGGGGCTGCTAATAATGTGGTGGGGGGGGGAGCAAAATTTACAGTTACGCCACTGGAGTGGGAAGCTGATATCTGCTGATGTCAGCCGCCCACTTGTCCATCATGGGCGCATTTACATGAGAACACCCAGCATTTTCAATGGAACGTCCATGAAACATAGGGCGTTCTCATGGGCGCGACCCCTCACTGCCGCCCCGTGCCTCCCGGTCACACTGCTAAGTACAAACGGGACGGCGAACAAGCAGTTGGTTGTGCCTGCTCGCACCAAGCGGCTGCACTTGCGCACACATGTGTATGCACGTGTGCAGCCATGCACCGTCACTCCCCTGTGCGAATTCAAATGGGCGCAAAAGGACCTGAATATGGTCATTATTGTAATGTTCACAAAATAAATGAAATATGAGTTTAACAAATGAATGATAATCTGTTGTTTATTGCAGTGTTTTTTGTGAGAGTAAGGATATTTGGGAATTGTTCTGCATCATGGCTAAAATATATAGTAATGTTTTTGCAAGAGATGCATTACTTTCACTGCTAAAAAAGATGACCACCTTCAAATATCCTCTAGGATAAAGATGTTTTCTATTGCCCAGGCATGTTAGATGAAACTGTCACAAGAGTATTGAGATTTTGCAAATGGAAGGCAGGAAACAAGCAGCAAAATGTATTGTCCTTCTCTCCCCGATTGATTGTTGAACAAGTTGATTTATGAGATTAAAAGATGTCTAATCTCATGCAGGAACAACAAAAAACCTGCTGCTGTATTTCTTTAACCGCCTCCAATTCCAATATATCCTTGTCAACTTCTATATATCAATCACGGGCGCACAGACACCTCTCCTTCATTAAATCGCCACTACACCTGTGAATAATGTTATCGGATGACACCTTATACTAGAGGGGGAAAAAATTAATTCAAGGGTTTATATATATGTGCCTCATAATAGAAGAGATGCATTGAGATTTTGTACATGTGGCTGTAACAATTGAGGTTATTCATTAACAAAATAGTTGCATAGTTGAAAGCCTGTGATGTTAAAAAGACAATTTTCCCATTTAATTTCATTGGGAGGAATGAAAAGCAAATTGTCCAATGAGCCAGTTACCAATTCAACTGAAAGAGAAGTAAGGACACTAAATATTTAAATAGAAATCAGATCCATTACGTATATAATGCTCACTATTAAATATAACACAAACCATTTTATATAAGATGATTAAGAATATTTTTTTCAGTTAATGAATGTATTATCTCATTAATGAATATTAGCAACAAATTGCTTACGTGCAATCACCCATAGCAGCCATATAGACATTTGTTTCATTGTGGGTGAGCTAGAATTGTCACTCAGTATGCAATACTTTATGGGGCCTACACACTGTGCGATTATCGTATGAGATTTGATCACATCTAGTTCAAATCGCACATAGGTATTTGTCTTGCGATGCCGATGCGTAGTCAATATCTCCTGCGTAGTCAATATCGCAAGGCAAAATAGTATGTGTATGCAGGTATTTTTGTACTACATCACATACTATTCAGAATCAGAATCAGTTTTATTGGCCAGGTATACTTGCGTATACTAGGAATTTGTTTTCGGTTTGCTGTGCAGCAGCCAGGTGGGTAACAAGTAAACAGTATATAGTATAAACAATAAACAATATAAACAGGTGGGGGAACATGTACAGACATACAGAAAGTTATTCCGAGGGGACACCGTGTTAGATTATGTGCAAAGGGTTATGGCGTGACTAGACAGTGAGGTATTCATGAGTTCACATGTTAACAGGTGAACCGCTTGAGGAAAGAAACTTTTTAGGCTTCTGATGGACCTGGTGGGAATAGCCCTGTAGCGTCTGCCTGATGGCAGCAGGTTAAACAAGCCATGGTCAGGATGTAGTTGGTCCTTGACTGTCTTCGTTGCAAGCTTTTTTGCTCTGGATAGGTACAGATCCTGGACAGAGGGAAGGTCCATCCCGATGATCTTCTACGCAGTTCTAACTACCTTTTGGAATCTGCATCAGACCAGTATCGAGGAGCGCAGAATAGACTCCACAATTGCGGAGTAGAAGAAGAGCAGAAGCTTCTGTGGGATGTTGATATTGAACATGTAGTGTAGTCAAAGTCGGGTGTAGTTCAAATAGCATGTTGTTCAAATTGCACAATGACCCTTATTCTGGTTACGCTGCGAAATTCACATCTTTGTGCGTGCTTTAAACGCTGCCTGCCTCCTGCATGAACATCCGCCCCCTCGCACGCTCGCATACATGCGAATGGACCATCGAATGATTTCTACAGTGTTCACAGATGTAAGACACCTCTCTGGTGTATCTTACATCTGTGAGTGCCCTGTGCTGGAAGCGTTTCCATGGGCGTGACCCCTCGCTGCCACCCCACGCCCCCCACCCGCACTGCTAGGTGTGAACGGGAAGGCAAACAAGCAGTTTGTCATGCCCACACGCACCAAGTGGCTGCACATGCGCATAAGTGTTTATGCGCATGAGCAGTCGCTCAACATCGCTCCCGGGAGCAAACGGAGCAGAGTAAGGTCCAGTGTGTTCAGTCCAAATCACATAGCACACATTGTATGGCTCAAATCACACCTAGCACACCTCTCACCATCAGCAATCAGGTCTTGATCAGGCCCTAAGATCTCAGTTCTAATGGCATTATATATACATGGACCACACCCATGCTGGGCACGTGCTATGGTTACATTGCTGAGTGCCTCTCCCGGATGCCAATTCAATAACTTCACAAGCCTTAGAAGAGAGATAAATGGGCAGCAAGGGCCATCACTTTGGCCTTTTCCCCTGGCTGGGGCACCAGTTCCACCCCCCTCTGTCACCCCATCACACAGCCATACCAATCTTGCTAGAACGCAACATTTAAATACAGCTTATACTGCACTTATGTTTAAAATGTACTTCTGTGGGAGCTTGCTCACAAATCAAAATGACACAGTTTAAATATAGTGGGTCTGATTCAGATGGGGACGGAGTAGCTATCGCTGCTTCCATTGAAGTATCAGCGATAGCACTACTATGGTAATGCATCAGGAGGCATCATACGTTCTGCATGCATTACTGCTTCCAGCTGCGACACCATCGGCCCGCTGTGTGACCCATCAGGTCATGCAAGGCAGCTGCTGTAAATCCAAGCAAGGGTCTAGGAAGTCTCTGTCCTCGGACGGAGAACCTGGCCTCATCCCTCCCTTGCAAATGGTGGTGCCATGACTCCATTTTTAGGAATGGAGCGCATTGCTGCCCCCAAATGGTATCAGCTGGTCAATCATGGACAGTCTATTGACATCTTTGTCCATCATCGCAGATTCTGCACATGCACAGTGGGGGTCCAGCTCATGCACCGATCAAACATCGGTGCATGAGTATCAAACATCGATACTTTGCGCCAGTATGCATCACTACAGCACCAGCATCTGAATGAAGCCCAGTAATTGTTATATACAACATTGTCAAAATTAACCTTTGCTTCTCATTTACTCTTTTGTGTCTTTGTGCTCCTTTTTTTGCAAACACCGTCACTTCAAGTTGACAGTATATGATTGGTGCAATATTTTGCATCCTTTGATAGGCAGACTTGGCAGTTTTGTACTTACCTTGCAAAAACTGGGCTGACCTGACTTATTCACCTTGGATTGTGTACCCATTTGCAAAATTATATTTTTCTGCTGCAGGATTAGATATGTAAATGATACTGAAGAGGTACAGTAGAGGACACATTAACAAGGGCATTGCCTGGGTAGCAGAGATGCAGCAAATTATTCGCATGGCAAAAAGACCGCATTTAGCTCTACAAATACTTGGGAGTTGCTAACAATAATTCTGCCTAATGATTACATTACATTAATGAGGCTGGAGCAAGCAATATCCTGAAAAGCAAAATCGAAATGTTTAATCAGCAGAAGGGATGGTCTTAAAGTGAAAACATGTCCCTATGTGTTTACTAAGGGGAGTATCACTCCATTTGTACCAACAGAAACAGATCACATTTTGCATACTTATTAAGTAACTAAGGGCCTTATTCTAGTTCACTCTTTCTGACAAAATCCTTCTTAGAGGGGCAAAACCATGTGCACTGCAGGAGGGCAGATGTAACTTATGCAGAGAGAGTTAGATTTGGGTGGGGCTTTATTTCAAAGTGAGATCTATATTGCAGTGTAAAAATAAAGCAGCCAGTATTTACCCTGCACAGAAACAAAATAACTCACCCAAATTTAATTCTCTCTGCACAAGTTAATTCTGCCCCCCCTGCAGTGCACATGGTTTTGTCCATCTAAGAAGGATTTTGTCAGAAAGAGTGAACTAGAATAAGGCCCTTAGTAACTTGCCTAGCCTAAAAGAATAAAAGCGTAGTCTGTGTTGAAGTAAATTAATCGCTTATAAATGTACTGTAGAAACATAATTCCAATGTACTAAACAGGACTGTACTGCCTGAAAGTGCAGTCATTGTCCCTAGTGCAGTGGTTCCCAAACTGTGGGCCATGGCACCCTTGCCATGATACACGCAGCCCTTGCAGGGACGCTCTGGGATGGTGGTCCAGGACCAATTTAAATTATTTATGGTCAGTGTAATAGTCAAAACCAGTGCTGGTGGCTTCCAATCATAATACATGTGGATAAACAGAAGCAAATCCTGTCCATAACCACATAACTGAACATAAGATGACCTATAAACACAAATAATTTAAGCTTATATTTTTTTCTTACGTATTACATGTATGGGTCATTTCATTAAACAATTAACAACCTCTGTATTAGTGAGGTCATTTTGAGCCATACATATCCGTGATCACAAAAGGAATGATCGATTTTAACAGTACTAGGCATGCATCATTGTCTGCACCCATTTTTTAATACCTCTGAAGTCCCAGGTCAGCAGCAGCAAAAAAAATTCTATGCTTTTTTTTTTTTTTACTTGAATGCTCTGGATCCTACGATGCTTCTACTTTTGCATATTTGTACTGCTGATTTGTATAAAATTGGTTGCTCAATAAAAAAATACTTTATTAAACAATTTATTTTTATTATCACTTTGGATAAAAGCATATAAATAAATGATGCAGACTATTTGACAGTAGTTGTACAATTTTGTTCTCAGAAACACAAATCTGTTGAACAAGTTTGTACAGTTGCTTCCATCTATGGAAGCAAAAAAAAGGGTCAATGTTCTCTGGGTCATCTTGTAAACTGGTGAAAAGTATGACTTCAAGAACAAATAGGGTGAGATTTAATAGGATGAGAGATTCAGAAAGTGAGAGATTTGGTAAGAAATCTCCAGTTTTTTTAAAGCAGCAATCATTTACACTGCTAAACCCAGAGGCAGAACTCTGGGAGGCAATGGAGTCATCTGCCGCCGGGCTCCTGCTCCCAAGGGGGCACCTCTCCTCTCCTGCAAGTTTGAATCAGTTAATTGAAAGCCATTGATATCACTTCTGTGGATGACTCCCCCTCCCTCCCAGCAGGACCATAGAAGTCACAGTTTCTTTATTTTTAAACATAATATACATAACATACATACATACATATATATTTACTGTATGTAAGGTGCAGTGTGTGTGTGTGTGTGGGGGGGGCACCAGTATTTATCTTGCCTCCGGGCAACTGGGACGAACTTACGCCACTGGCTAAACCAGTTTGATTTTGAAGTGTAAATGATTGCCGCTGTAAAAAAACTGGAGATTTCTCACCAAATCTCTCATTTTCTGAATCTCTCATCCCATTAAATCTCACCCATAGCTTCTGTATGGGGCAATGGCAATGACAATTACATTTATTGGTTTTGTTGAACTTCTAATGACAAAGTTAGGAAGACCAATTCTTGAATTTCACTGTGTCATCGATCAATACAATTGTACCTACAAATTTAATAAAATGTTTTAAATAATGTTATTACATATCTCCTATATATTTGGCTACATCTGTCACTCAAAGTGGGTGTCTGTGTCTATAACGCTCTGTTCCTGGACTTTCCTCTTAATGTGTGATTGCCTTCATCTGTGCTGAACACCTTTCTGAGAAATTAACCTGTTTAAAACAGGTGATGGCAATCATACATTAAGGGGAAGTCTAGAAACAGAGCATTGTGTCCCTCCTGGAGAGGGTCATGTTGGGAGGTATGTGACAGAGAACCAGCCCAGTGAGCCCACAGACAGTGCCAGACACCCACTGCCTTCCCATGTTGCCCAGCACTGCTACTCCACAGCCACCAGGTGAGCGCCCCCCTCCCGCGATTTGCGGCAAAACCTCCCCCCCGCGCGCCCCGCCCCCCCCTCCCGCGATTCGCGGCAAAAACACCCGCTCCCCCGCGACCCCCCCTACCGCGATTCGCAGCAAAAACACCCCCGCGACCCCCCCTCCCGCGATTCGCTGCAAAAAGAACCCCCCCACGACCCCTCCCGCAATTCGCGGCATAACCACCACCCCGCGACCCCCCCCTCCCGCGAATCGCGGCAAACCCTCCCCCGTGACCCCCCCCCGATTCGCGAAAAAAACACCCCCCCTGCGACCTCCCTCCCGCGATTCGTGGCAAAAAGAACCCCCCCGCGACCCCCCCTTGCACGATTGGCGGCACCCCCCCCTGCGACCCCCCTCCCGCGATTCGCGGCACCCCCCCCCCCCGCAATTCGCAGCAGCCCCAGGATTAAATGGCACATGCAAAACACTGACATGGCTATGGTCAACAATGAAAAAGGTTGACATGAGTTTTTGAAGATTTATTTGTAATTTTTTTAATTTTTTCATATTCATTGTCATGTGTCGACATGGACACCAATGAAGTGGCACACTTATGTCAACATTTACATGTGTTGACCTTTCTGTGTTGATTTTTTTCTTTTGGCGATTCGCGTCACACCCCCCGCAACCCCCCTCCGGCGATTCGCGGCACCCCCCGCGACCCCCCCCCCCTCCCGCAATTCGCGGCAACCCCCCACCGGAACCCCTGTGAACCCCGCCCTCCCGCGATTCGCGGCACCCAACCCCGCGACCCCCCCTCCCGCAATTCGCGGCACCCCCCGTGATTCGCGGCAGCTCCAGAATTAAATTGCACATGGAAAACACTGACATGGCTATGGTCGACAATGAAAAAGGTTGACATGAGTTTTTGAAGTTTTTTTTTTCATATTCATTCTCATGTGTCGACATGGACACCAATGAAGTGCCACACTTATGTCAACATTTACATGTGTTGACCTTTCTGTGTTGATTTTTTCTTGTGGCGATTCGCGTCACACACCCCCCCCCCGCAACCCCCACTCCCGCAATTCACGGCACACACACACACCCCCGCGATTCTCGGCACCCCACCCCGCGACCCCCCCTACCATGATTCGCCGCAACCCCCGCCCCCGTAACCCCCCTCCCGCGATTTGCGGCAACCCACCCCACGACCCCCCTCCCACGATTCTCTGCAATCCCTCCCCTCCCGCGATTCGCAGCATCCACCCCCCCACAACCCCCCCTCCTGCAATTCGCGGCACCCCCCGCGACCCCCCCTCCTGCAATTCGCGGCACCCTCCGCGACCCCCGTTCACAAATTAAGGGGGCGCAGCCCCTTACGATGGTGTGAAGAGCGCCCGTAGGGCGCGATGAATCACCTAGTTGATAATATAATTGTTGTACAATCATCACTTACTCATAGGGAAATCTGAATATGGCGATCTTGTATTGCATTATAATGTACCTTGGTTGAGTATAGGAAACATACTTTCTAAATTTGTCAGCTGTCTAGATATACTGTAATTGAAATATTTATTTCTAAAAAGGGTGAATAATTCCCAGAACTCAAAATAAAAGTGGCTTCTGTAATTGATGTCTTTGACAGATGTATGAAATTTCACAAAGCTTCAGATGTTCACAGATGATATCGTGGCAAGTACTCGGGGATAATGTCCAGCAGCATGCAGAATTAAACAGTTGAAAGAATACTTTTTTTTTTAAAGATCATTTTTTCACAACAAAATAATGGCCCAATGTTTCAATATGTCTTGAACCCTGAGAAAGCAACAGAAAGTAATCTGGAACCTGTCTTTTTTTAAATTTCGTCAAATAGAATTGGAATTAACTGATTTTCAGAGCTGTCATGTCTGGCTGATAAGTTTGCGGGAATGAGAAATTTAATTTAAAAAAATGAAAAAAGGTACCTACGTATTAGTACCCAACTACATGGACGAACTGCAATCACAAATTTCAGCAATGAATAAAGTTATCTACATTTGGAACAAGATATTACTGTGAGAAGTTTTTTTTTTCAAGACACCATAGATTAACAGTACAAAGTCTCTAGACTACAAATTGTCAAACAGACATAAACATATTAATATAAATATATATATATATATATATATATATATATATATATATATAGAGAGAGAGAGAGAGATAGATATCTATATATAGATATCTATCTATCTATATATAGATATCTATATATAGATAGATAGATAGATAGATAGATAGATAGATAGATAGATAGATAGATAGATAGATAGATAGATAGATAGAAAAAACAGGTACCCCAATCTTCGCACTCTAAAACAACAAGCAGCTCCTCTGTGAGATCCCCTGTTAGACGGGATCGGAAGTTCAGATAGGTTCAAGGAAAAGGTTCAAAGGGCGCTTATAAAGAACAGACAATTTTATAAATATAAAAATAAAATTTAATATAATTGAATTGCCCTTGTAGGCATAATAATTAGCAAATATTGCAGTAAAATTACATAGTGTGAATTCTTCCTGATGTCAGATGTTCAACATATAAACGCACAAAACCCAACGCATTTCATAATTTTTCATGACTTCATCAGGGGCGATAACAAATCGATTACCTTTTCTCTGCTTTATCTCCAGTTTATCTCTTGTCCAAGCTTAATAAATCTGCCCCTAAAACTTTAACCCCTTCCCGACATTTGACGTATATATACGTCATGGCCGGGAAGTACTTCCCGACACATGACGTATATATACGTCATGACTTCTAACTGTCACTGCGTCTAGAGACGCAGTGACAGAGGGACGATGTCTGCTGTCCCTGACAGCAGACATGTCCCTGCATGCCCAGGGGGGGCTGCGATGCAGCCCCCCCGTCGGCGATCGCTGTGATTGGCTGTTCAGTGTGAACAGCCAATTACAGCGTTTTCTGTGTCACCGGCGAATAACGTTCGCCGGTGACACGGGATCGGAGGTGATTGGTGCTGTAAAGTACAGCACCAATCACCGCGGGGTGTAAGGGTGACACTGGTGTCACCCCACCTCACCCCGCCCGCCCCCAAAGGCCGTGATTGGTCCGTCGGACCGACGGACCAATCACAGCCATGGAGGGGGGTTTAAACTAACGGGGACTACACTGCAGACGCCATTCCGGTCTGGAATAGCGTGCAGTGCGGTCACCGTGCCCAGCTGTCGCCATTTACTGACCAGAACCTTGCTCAATACTTACCTGATCACTGCTTGGGATCTTGCTTCATCTTGTGACATCCTGTGCTGTGTTGTGCTGTGTTGTGCTGCTGCAGTGTCATCGAGTTAGAGAGAGAGAGAGATAGAGAGAGAGAGATAGAGAGGCCTAGTGACAGAGAGTGCTATATTTTGTGCTGCTGCAGTGTAATAGAGTTATAGATAGAGAGATAGAGAGAGAGAGAGAGAGAGAGATAGAGAGATAGTGACAGATCGTGCTATATATTTTTTATATAACTGACTGCTGCCCCCCCTTTTGTGCTGATCAGTATAAATTAACTGATCAGCAACTTTTTGGGGGCGCAGGGTATTTTTTATATATATATATACCTGTCAGTGCTGCTGCTGCAGTGTCATAGAGTGATAGATAGTGAGAGATAGAGAGATAGAGAGATAGAGAGAGATAGTGACAGAGAGTGATAGAGACTGCTATATTTTGTGTCTGCTGCCCCCCTTTTGTGCACCCCCAGCAACTTTTTGGGGGTGCAGGGGTTATTTTTCATATATATAACTGTCAGTGCTGCTGCTGCAGTGTCATAGAGTGATAGATAGTGAGAGATAGAGAGATAGAGAGAGATAGTGACAGAGAGTGATAGAGAGTGCTAAATTTTGTGTCTGCTGCCCCCGCCTTTTGTGCTGATCACTATATCTGAGGTGATCAGCAACTTTTTAGGGGTGCAGAGGTTTTTTTTTTTATATATATACCTGCCAGTTGCACTGTCAGTTGCACCAAAGGTTGTGCACCTGCTGCCCCTCACTGGTAATCAGTGTCGCATCACTGATCACCTTTTTTTTTTTGTGTGCTGTGGGGTCTTTTTTTAATTTTTTTTTTACACACACTGTGATTTTGGGGGTGTCCTGTGGCCGCTGTGCGCTGATCAGTGACGTACATCACTGATCATCTTTTTCGGCACAGGGTTGATCTATTTTTTTTTTTTGATCAAATTCCTGTTGCCTTTGAGCGCTGTTCAGTGACGGACGTTACTGACCAACATCTGTGCTCAATTTTTGGCGCAGGACCTTTTTTTTTTTTTTTTTAACCCCTTCAATTTTTTTTTTTTTAACCCCTTCAATTTTTTTTTTTTTTAACCCCTTCATTTTTTTTTTTGTATAAAGTATTTTTTTTTTCTGCACTACATACACACTACACACTACATACCCCCCTGGTTGAAATAAAGTTTGTACCCCCCCCTACACTATACACGTGTTGAAACATTTCACTACCAGTAACACAAAAATAAAAATGGCATCCCAAATGTCATCCCAAATGTCATCCCAGTCATCCAGAAGAATGTATTCAGCAGAGGAGGCATATGCCATGCTTGCTTCTGACTCTGACACAGCCAGTGAGGCAAGCGGGGAATTTGAAGGATTCGTCTTAAGCTCCTCTTCCTCCTCTGGTGATGAGGGACCCCCTCAAAGACGCCCCCGTAGAGCAGCTGAGACCCCCCCCCCAATAATTGATCTCGTATGGACCCCACCGCCAGACAATTTTGAGCCCCAGGTTCCTGAGTTTTTGGCCATGCCAGGAATCCAATTTGATTCCACAGGTCTCAGAGAAATTGACTTTTTCAAATTATTTTTCTCTGATGATTTTATAAATTTAATGGTGGACCAAACTAATTTATATGCCCAGCAGTTTATTGCTCAAAACCCCACGTCATCATTTGCTAGGTGGACCCCTGTAGATGCAGTAGAGATGATGACGTTTTGGGGTCTGGTGTTTCATATGGGCATAGTAAAAAAGCCAGAAATTAGGCAATATTGGAGTACAGATGTTCTGTACAGCACCCCATTTTACCGTATGGCCATGCCCCGGGCTCGATTTGAGACGATCCTTAAATTTTTGCATTACAACGATAATGCACAGTGCCCACCCAGAGATGATCCCACCTTTGACCGGCTATTCAAAGTCAGGCCGGTCATTGATCATTTCAGTGCCAAATTTGAAGAGATGTACATCCCAGATAAATTCATTTGCATAGACGAGTCCCTTATACATTTTAAAGGAAGGGTTAAATTCCGCCAGTACCTTCCCAGTAAGAGGGCAAGGTATGGCATAAAAATGTATAAGCTGTGTGAAAGCACCTCAGGGTACACTCACAGGTTTAGGGTATATGAAGGGAAGGATTCAAGAATTGAACCGCCAGAATGCCCCCCCTCCCTCGTAGGTGTTAGTGAAAAAATTGTCTGGGATTTAGTGCACCCCTTCCTGGATAAAGGTTATCACCTCTATGTGGATAACTTTTACACTAGCATCCCCCTGTTTAAGGCCCTTGGTTCAAGAGGTACAGCAGCTTGCGGTACTGTGCGCAAGAACCAAAGAGGCCTCCCAAAAACGCACATTGCCCAAGTAATGAGAAGGGGTGAAAGCAGGGGAATATGCACCGAAAATATGTTGTTGGTCAAATATAAGGACAAGAGGGATGTCCTTATACTGACAACAATTCACGGAGACAGTACCACCTCCGTCCCTGTACGAGGTACCAGTACCCACACCTCAAAACCTAATTGTATCCTGGATTACAATAGGTACATGGGCGGAGTGGATCTTTCAGATCAGGTACTGAAGCCGTACAGTACCCTGCGGAAAACAAAAATCTGGTACAAGAAGCTGGCCGTGTATATCATCCAGATGGCACTGTATAACGCTTACGTGCTATTCCGTTCTACCGGCCAGAGGGGGACATTTATGCACTTTCAAGAGGAAGTCATAAAGGGCCTAGTATTTGGGAACCAGCAGGCAGAGGGCCCCAGTACTTCTAGTACTGGCCCCCGTATTGTACCAGGGCAGCATTTTCCGAACGAAATCCCCTCCACTGCAAGAAAGGGCAGGACACAAAAAAGGTGCAAAGTTTGCTATAAAAAGGGAATAAGAAAGGAAACTATTTTCCACTGTGAAACTTGCCCCGACAAACCCGGCCTATGTATAAAGGAGTGTTTTAAAATATACCACACATCTATGGATTATTAGGTTCATCATTTCACCGTGCTTCGGGGGTCTTGCTAATGCCACATAGCACCCACCAACATTCCACCAGAATCTGAGCTGCAAAATCCAAAAATCACTCCTTCCCTTCTGAGTCCTGCCATGCACCCAACTGGTATTTTTTGGTCACATATGAGGCATTGCCATACTCGGGAGAAATTGGGGCACAGATTTTGGGGTGCTTTTTCTCCTTCATACCTTATGAAAATGAAAAATTTTGAGCCAGAACTGCATTTTTGTGTAAAAAAATGTAATTTTTCATTTTCACTGCCCACTTGTATCAAAATTGGTGAAACCCCTGGGGGTTTGAAATGTACACTATACCCCTAGATGAATTCCCTGAGGGGTGTAGTTTGCAAAATGGGGTCACTTGTGGGGGGGTTCCACTGTATTGGTGCTTTGGGGGTCTTGCTAATGCGACATAGCACCCACCATCATTCCACCAGAATTTGTGCTGCAAAATCCAAATATCACTCCTTCACTTCTGAGTCCTGCCATGCACCCAACTGGTATTTTTTGGTCACATGTGAGGCATTGCCGTACTCGGGAGAAATTGGGGCACATTTTGGGGTGCTTTGTCTCCTTCATTCCTTTTGAAAATTAAAAATTTTGAGCCAGAACTGCATTTTTGTGTAAAAAAATGTAATTTTTCATTTTCACTGCCCACTTGTATCAAAATTGGTGAAACCCCTGGGGGTTTGAAATGTACACTATACCCCTAGATCAATTCCCTGAGGGGTGTAGTTTGCAAAATGGGGTGACTTGTGGGGGGGTTCCACTGTATTGGTGCAACATAGCACCCACCATTCATTCCACCAAAATCTGTGCTGCAAAATCCAAAAATCACTCCTTCCCTTCTGAGTCCTGCCATGCACCCAACTGGTATTTTTTGGTCACATGTGAGGCATTGCCGTACTCGGGAGAAATTGGGGCACATATTTTGGGGTGCTTTTTCTCCTTCATACCTTCTGGAAATGAAAAATTTTGAGCCAGAACTGCATTTTTGTGTAAAAAAATTTAATTTTTCATTTTCACTGCCCAGTTGTATCAAAATTGGTGAAACCCCTGGGGGTTTGAAATGTACACTATACCCCTAGATGAATTCCCTGAGGGGTGTAGTTTGCAAAATGGGGTCACTTGTGGGGGGGTTCCACTGTATTGGTGCTTGGGGGGTCTTGCTAATGCGACATAGCACCCACCAAAATTCCACCAGAATCTGAGCTGCAAAATCCAAAAATCACTCCTTCCCTTCTGAGTCCTGCCATGCACCCAACTGGTATTTTTTGGTCACATGTGAGGCATTGCCGTACTCGGGAGAAATTGGGGCACAGATTTTGGGGTGCTTTTTCTCCTTCATACCTTCTGAAAATGAAAAATTTTGAGCCAGAACTGCATTTTTGTGTAAAAAAATGTGATTTTTCATTTTCACTGCCCAGTTGTATCAAAATTGGTGAAACCCCTGGGGGTTTGAAATGTACACTATACCCCTAGATGAATTCCCTGAGGGGTGTAGTTTGCAAAATGGGGTCACTTGTGGGGGGGTTCCACTGTATTGGTGCTTGGGGGGTCTTGCTAATGCGACATAGCACCCACCAAAATTCCACCAGAATCTGAGCTGCAAAATCCAAAAATCACTCCTTCCCTTCTGAGTCCTGCCATGCACCCAACTGGTATTTTTTGGTCACATGTGAGGCATTGCCGTACTCAGGAGAAATTGGGGCACATATTTTGGGGTGCTTTTTCTCCTTCATACCTTCTGAAAATGAAAAATTTTGAGCCAGAACTGCATTTTTGTGTAAAAAAATGTAATTTTTCATTTTCACTGCCCACTTGTATCAAAATTGGTGAAACCCCTGGGGGTTTGAAATGTACACTATACCCCTAAATGAATTCCCTGAGGGGTGTACTTTGTAAAATGGGGTGACTTGTGGGGGGGTTCCACTGTATTGGTGCAACATAGCACCCACCATTCATTCCACCAAAATCTGTGCTGCAAAATCCAAAAATCACTCCTTCCCTTCTGAGTCCTGCCATGCACCCAACTGGTATTTTTTGGTCACATGTGAGGCATTGCCGTACTCGGGTGAAATTGGGGCACATATTTTGGGGTGCTTTTTCTCCTTCATACCTTCTGAAAATGAAAAATTTTGAGCCAGAACTGCATTTTTGTGTAAAAAAATGTAATTTTTCATTTTCACTGCCCAGTTGTATCAAAATTGGTGAAACCCCTGGGGGTTTGAAATGTACACTATACCCCTAGATGAATTCCCTGAGGGGTATAGTTTGCAAAATGGGGTCACTTGTGGGGGGGTTCCACTGTATTGGTGCTTGGGGGGTCTTGCTAATGCGACATAGCACCCACCAAAATTCCACCAGAATCTGAGCTGCAAAATCCAAAAATCACTCCTTCCCTTCTGAGTCCTGCCATGCACCCAACTGGTATTTTTTGGTCACATGTGAGGCATTGCCGTACTCGGGAGAAATTGGGGCACATATTTTGGGGTGCTTTTTCTCCTTCATACCTTCTGAAAATGAAAAATTTTGAGCCAGAACTGCATTTTTGTGTAAAAAAATGTAATTTTCCATTTTCACTGCCCACTTGTATCAAAATTGGTGAAACCCCTGGGGGTTTGAAATGTACACTATACCCCTAGATGAATTCCCTGAGGGGTGTACTTTGCAAAATGGGGTGACTTGTGGGGGGGTTCCACTGTATTGGTGCAACATAGCACCCACCATTCATTCCACCAAAATCTGTGCTGCAAAATCCAAAAATCACTCCTTCCCTTCTGAGTCCTGCCATGCACCCAACTGGTATTTTTTGGTCACATGTGAGGCATTGCCGTACTCGGGAGAAATTGGGGCACAGATTTTGGGGTGCTTTTTCTCCTTCATACCTTCTGAAAATGAAAAATTTTGAGCCACAACTGCATTTTTGTGTAAAAAAATTTAATTTTTCATTTTCACTGCCCAGTTGTATCAAAATTGGTGAAACCCCTGGGGGTTTGAAATGTACACTATACCCCTAGATGAATTCCCTGAGGGGTGTAGTTTGCAAAATGGGGTCACTTGTGGGGGGGTTCCACTGTATTGGTGCTTGGGGGGTCTTGCTAATGCGACATAGCACCCACCAAAATTCCACCAGAATCTGAGCTGCAAAATCCAAAAATCACTCCTTCCCTTCTGAGTCCTGCCATGCACCCAAATGGTATTTTTTGGTCACATGTGAGGCATTTCCGTACTCGGGAGAAATTGGGGCACAGATTTTGGGGTGCTTTTTCTCCTTCATACCTTCTGAAAATGAAAAATTTTGAGCCAGAACTGCATTTTTGTGTAAAAAAATGTAATTTTTCATTTTCACTGCCCAGTTGTACCACAATTGGTGAAACCCCTGGGGGTTTGAAATGTACACTATACCCCTAGATGAATTCCCTGAGGGGTGTAGTTTGCAAAATGGGGTCACTTGTGGGGGGGTTCCTAACTTTTAGCATCTTATGGTGCCTAGAAACCTACATGGTGCCTAAAAAATAATCTCATAAAAAGGAGGCTCCAAAATCAAGTAGGTGCTCCTTCTATTATGAAGCCTGTGGTTTGGTCAACGTGCACACTAGGGCCACATATAGGATATTTATGAAAACAAAAGAATTGGGGGAATCAATTTTTAGTCACATTTCTCTAGTAAAATCTACTGTGTTCCTTAGAAAAATGTATTAAAATTGCAAATCTGCAAAAAAAATGAAATTTTGAAATTTCACCTACACTTTGTTTTAATTCCTGTGAAACACCTAAAGGGTTAACAAACTTCCAAAATGCTGTTTTGAATACTGTGAGGGGTGCAGTTTTTGAAATGGTATCATTTATGGGGGTGTCTCACATACAAGTCCCTCAAAGTCACATCAGAACTGAACTGGTCCCTAAAAAAATCAGTGTTTGAAATTTTCTTGAAAATTTGAGAATTTGCTATTCATATTGTAAGCCTCCTAGTGTCCAAAAAAATTAAAAGGAAGTTGAAATAATGATGGAAACATAAAGTAGACATATGGTCTATGTTAGTTATTAACTATTTTGAGTGGTATGATTATTTGTCTCACAAGCAGAAAATTTAACATTTTGCAAATTGCTAAATTTTCCATTTTTTTACGACATTTTGGTATTTTTCACAAAAAAACACAGACTGTATCGACCCAAATTTACCACTAATTTGAAGTACAATGTGTCACGAAAAAACAATCTCAAAATCACTGGGATAAGTAAAAGCAAAAAAAAGTTATCCCCACTTAAGTGAGACATGTCAGATTTGAAAAAAAGGGCTCTGTCAGGAACGCAAAAACTGGCTCTGTCAGGAAGGGGTTAAACGAGAATGGTCCAAATTTGGAGTTCCCAGAGTGGTCAGTGGGAATCAAATAACGATAAGCTCAGAAGAACTGATGTTCTATAAATGACTGGTCAGCAACCAGACTGGCTACTTGTAGAGACCTGTGTTCACTGTGGGGATCCAAATCTGGAATGCTTTCCAGATTTGGATCTTCACAGTGAAATTAAGTAACACAGGTACTGTCCTTGGCCATATAAACAGAGCCTTGACCAATATAGGGGGGGTACTATGCATGTAACCACTGGCACTGAGCATGTTACACCTGGCACTGTGCATGTATGTAACTCCTGGCATCAAGCAAGAAAACCCTAGCAATGAGCAAGAAAATTCTAGCAATGAGCATGTAGGTAAGCGGCACTTGTGTAGCATAATATGTAGTGGGCATTACAGTGTGCATTATCCCCTGCCCCACAAAGCCATGCCCTAAATTTTTGCTTTGATGTGCACTGTTTCATTTCTTTTAGATGTTGGGTTGTTTTGCAATGTGGGGCATAACTTGAAGTAGGTTTTATGTGGCCCACATTATTCTTTTCAGGGGTATGTGGGATATGCCATAAATGTAAAGCTTGCAGAGGGGCACCAAACACCCTATCGCCCACTCTGGCTGTGACATGGGGGGGAGAGGTGGGGGAAGTGAGTTCCACCACCTCACTAGGACCACTTTAAGCACTGCTTAAGGGCATTACTTTGGCAGATTGTCTTGAACTGTACTCTATAGGTGCCCACGCACTACAGCGATTTGTCAGCCGATCGGCCCAGATTTTTACCACAAACCGTTCGCAATTGCGAATGATCGCTATCCTATGCGCAGTCCTGCAAGGCACACTGAATGCAACTTTTACAGAAGCAATAAGATGACAATGTGGAGCCAAACTCTGAGTTCAATAGTCATGGAAATCAACCTCAGAAGTTGCACTGGCAATGTATAATGTACCTGGAGGGATATAAATGGGGCATGATGGTTGGCTGCAGCAGCAATATCCAGCAAGGATGGTTCCAGACACAATGACATACAGTCACCTGACCTGAAATAAGATGCATTGACCATGTCCTAGGCGCACAAAATACCTTTACAAAAAAGATATATTTACAAACAAAGTGAGCATTTATTTTTAATGTAGGGTTACACTGCAACACTGAATATTACTCCGTGGTATTGTATTAATGTAATATCTGGAGATCTTACAATTCAATTATAATATTAGGAAAACACCTCCTTTCCCCCCTTTTTTATTTTTCCTCTTTATCATTTGTAGAGAAAGTTGCTCGCTCTGTGCCCCCGTGACCCTATTCTCCCTACGTTGACGACAATGGTAAGAAGATCTAGAAAATTATCCTCTCAGTTTTGATGGAACTCTGAATGTGAAACCACAATGAGCACAACACACATGACTGATTTTATGGCTAAATACTTTTATTGTGATGAATATGGTTGTGGATATGTATTTGAATGTATGATCTTATATTTACCATTATAACTACTATTGTATAACCATGTCAATTTATCTTCTACAGTACTTGGATTGTAACAATCCTTTTTGGCGTTTCAATAATTTATTTTTTTATTTTTATTTTTTCAAAGTATTCAACAGTCTCTGAAAAGTTGCATGCTCTAAAACGACTTGGTGAAGCAGGTAGACCAGTCCAAAGCAGGTATCTCTACTACATGCTGGAGGAAGGTCTCCACTGCAGTTTATGGTGGCTTAAAATTAATTCAGCATGTCTTGTGCTTGATTTGTGGAAACACAAAGAAGTTCTAGACATCCAGGTCTGGAAAGGAAAACCATGCTCCTGACATGGGATGCTTCCGCAACGTATGGCGGGCACGCTACTCACACATCCATTCCTCTATGGTGGGTCTCTGTGCTGGCCGCTGGGCATCCGGGATGGGCAGCAGGTGGTGTGGCAAGTGACTTGCGGCCAACCGGCAGGGCTAGAGACAGAAGGGAGGTCTTGTTTCCTTGTTGTCGCTAGGAAGCTGGTGCCACCATCTTGGATATGGGCCAATAGTGTTCTTGGCCAGCCTGAACATCATCTTCTTACTGAGTCAATGGCAGGCACCCTCAGGGTAGTTAGATGAGCTAAACTATTTGGGGTCAGTGCAAAAAGTCTTCTGAATTGCTCACTTCTCATAGTCTCCTGGCATACTCGTTCCTTTAGCTCGACATTCTGCTCAGCCAGCCTCCATCTTCTTTGTCTTTAGGGATCCTAGCTTGATCCACAGCCATATCTGAGACCTACCATTTATCACTCTATGGCAGAACCATTCTGTCGCTGTTTTCAGTACTTCCAGTTGGGGTTTCCCTGGCCATCCCATCTTTTGGCTCTTCCTCCTTGTTCACTTTCAGAAACCAATTCTTCCAGTTTTTTCTTACCCGGACAGTCGTAGTCAATATAAAAGTATTTCTTCAGCGTCATTCAACATACCAATACTTATTCTACAGCATACAGTATTTGTTTTCATCGTTTCCATTTGATCTTCATTACAACAAGTTTGATAAAAGGGGACATTCTCAGAGACCTTATTTGTGATTGATCAACTTTTATTATTGCCTACCAAAGACTTTTTTGGGAGATTTTATTTCTGTTACTTGTAATCTATGCGTAGAAACATTAAACTGGCGCAATTAAACCCTTCAGCTTCTTGGTCTACGGTGGTTTCTGTGTCTCACGCAATCTCATCAAATCCTATATTTCTGGGCTCTCTCTTATATCTCTTATTTCTGGTATGAGGCTTGGAATGGCTTTAGATAGGCATCAAGTATTCTAGTAGTTTAGGCAAGGCATAATTTCATAGTTACCAGTCCCGCACAAGATTTGATGATAGTCTCATTATTAGTAATTGTAATCCATCACTGGGAATAAACACCAATCTGAATAAATCACTCCACCCTCCTATTCCAAATGGAGGTGAGCTCCCGTTCTCAAGGGGATAGCTGAGTCAGCTGGGTAGACTGATGATCTGCTGCTTTAAGTGGATAGTTTTCGGCGGCAGTTCACCCATGGTGCAAGTGCGGTAACCAGATCAGACAGCTAGATTATAGCAACAAAATGCGTTTCTCTGCCTTCGTGTGTACCCACATCAGCGGCTTCCTCAGTTGTCATATATAAATATGCACACACCCTTGTAACTTTCATAGTTAGCTGATATAAGATATTGCAAATTTCTGGCATCTATATATAAAACTCTTGTTACTGTTTGTCGAGTTCATTAATTATGTCCCAAAAGGGGCTGTTATTGCCAAAATAGATAGTCTCTGATTCCCCATGGCTTGCAGTGTTCTTGGCGAACTTCAGGTTCTGGCCTCTTTGCTTTCTTTTTCATTTCTTCTCACTGGAAAGTGATTACAGAAATACTGGTGGGGATCACATTCTAAAAAGCATACTGCATAAAAGTTTTTTTTTTTTTGCAATCTGTTTTTATTGGAAATTGAATCAGATAAACATTGAACCTTTGCCAAGACTAGGACAAAATGATGAAACATGTCAAGAGTTATAATGACAAAGTAAAATAGTAGTCCATTTCTCTCTGACACAGAAATAGAAAAACTGTCGATAGTGGCAATATTTATGTCACATCGATATTGTATCTCCTAAACAAACATAGGGGTTTATTCTAGTTAATTTTTTCTGACAAAATCCTTCTTAGATGGACAAAACCATGTGCACTGCAGGGGGGCAGATGAAACATGTGCAGAGAGAATTAGATTTGGGTGAGTTTTTTTGTTTCTGTGCAGGGAAAATACTGACTGCATGATTTTACACTGCAATATAGATCTCACTTTGAAGAAAAACCCCACCCAAATCTAATTCTCTCTGCACAAGTTACATCTGCCCCACCCGCAGTGCACATGGTTTTGTCCATCTAAGAAGGATTTTGTCAGAAAGAATGAACTAGAATAACCCCCATAGTTATCCAATACATTGTAATATGAAAAGTATATAATAGGAAAACAAGAAAAGAAAGGGGGGGGGGGGGGGGGGAGTACGAGAAATAGAATTAGTATTGGTAAAAATAGGGAGGGGGTTAGTGGGAAAATACTTGACCAACAAATAAAGTATAAATCACATCTTTGCAACCTATATCAATTTTATAAAGTGTATTAACCATACATGAAAAAGAGAGGAACATAGACACTTCTTTAAATTCCATCCAGGGTGACCAATCTGCTCTGAAATCAATTCATTTTTCTGTTGCAAAAGTAATAACGTCCTCCATATCCATAAAGTGATCAATTTTTCTAAATCAATGTTTGCTTTAGATGCATGGTTTAGGTAGCAATATGGAATGTTTGTAGGCGCTTATAGGTGTGGTTAGTATATTTAAAAGCCAAAAACCCGGGTCCTTTGGTACTTCCCCTTTCAAAATGTGTTCTGAAATCTTGAATACGTCTGTCAAGAAAGGGGAAATCACAGAGCACTGCCACCATATATCTAGATAGCTACCTGGAGCAGAGTTACATCTGCAGCAATGCTTACAAAGTTTGGGGTACATTTTGTGGAGTAGAGGGGGGATTCTATACCATCTTGATTGAATCTTGTAAAGGTGGAGAGGCTGAGGTAGCTGATGTGTATTTCCGTATACCACCTCCCAATCCATGTGTTGGACCAATCCATGTAGATCTTTCTCACAGGAATTCTGGAAAGTGGGAGGCTGGGGAAAAATTCTTCTATTAGTAATGCATATATCTGAGAGATAGTGTGGGATGAGGTATGTGGGGAAATACACAGCCCTTCAAAATTAGTAAGGTTTCTTGTGGCAGAGGATAGTGTCTATGATGACGAAATAAAGTGTCTTAATTGAAGAAATTTCCAGAATTCTGATTGTGGGAGATTCCATAGGGATTAAATATCCTAAAAGGAGTGTACACCGCCCTGTTTTCATTGATGTAAATATGTGGTACTTTCAATTTTCATAAAAGTGCATAATTACAGTATCTTATGTCCTTTGTAGATGAAGTGCCCCTAGATTTGCAGGGGTATACACAGTGGCGTCACAAGGCGGGTGCAGGGGGTGGAGCCAGCACTGGGTGTCACCCTTCACTGGTGGTGACACCAAACAGAGCCGCACTCAAACCTGCAACCCCCCGCATTTGCTGATGCTGCCTAGTCGCGCAATCCAGGGTCGTGACTAGGGGGTCATGTGACTTGGGCTCTGAAGATGCTGTGGAAGCAGCAGCCCGTCACCGGGGATGCAGACCCGCTGGGAATCTCTCACCCCACTTGTAGTATCAGACAGAGCGGGCAGTGACGCACGGGCAAGTTACATCATGATGCCGCCTGCCCGTACGGCGGACGTCATGTGGAAGAGCCAGTGGGAGGAGGTCCTGTGCCCTGGCAGCTGTGACGTGGGAGAGTGGGCAGAGGCAGGAGCCGCAGCAGCTCTATGATGGAGTGGACTCAGGGCAGGAGTCGTGGGCACTGTACTGTGTCTGGTGTGCAAGCCATGCCCAGCATTATATTTAATTTGTGTATAATTTGTATGATCTGACAGTGTGCCCGTTAGATCAAAGTGTGCACTGTGTGTAACTATACTTTGGGGATGTAAACATTTGTTGGGATTCATTTGCTAATTAACTGACTGTCTCAATGTGTATTTATGGGGATATAGTAATAACAGTAATATTGCACACCTTTTGTTACAGGTACTGCATCCAAGTGATGCTTCTTATTGGCAGCTTTAAATTGGAGGATTAGATCTTTCATGGGATGGCACCCGGGCAAGTACTATATGCGTTTTAAGACTGCTGGACGTGGGGGTGGGGGGGCTAGGGGTAGGGGTGGCACCATGGGTTACTACAGCGGGTGACACCAACCCTAGTGACACCACTGGGTATACATACAGCTAACTGGTTGATGGGATGCCAGCAGTCAGAATACTGGCACCGACATCCCAATGGACAGAATCCCAACAGGGGTATGGTAAGTATTCTTACCTTTTCGCTGCAGCCTATCCCTAAACCACCTTTCAAAGTGACTAAACCTAAACATCCCTCCCCACAGCTTAAACCTCCCTTTGATCCTTCACACACTGCCTAAGCCTAAATCACCACTAGTCCCTAAACTGAACCATCCACCTCGGCGGCCTAACCCTAGCCTGCTCCAGAATACTTAGGGTCAGGATGCCAGCAGTTTGAATGTTGGTAGTTGGGATTCTGGGATCAGCATTTCCATTAATGTTGGGATTCAATCAGGGGCCATGAGTCTGGATTCCGGCATCAGCATTTAGACTGCTAGCATCCCGCTAGCTGGGGTGTTGTTAACCACATTTCTATGAGGGGAGCAGGAAAACTGCTTGAAGGTTTGAAGAGGGGAAAAGTAAAACGTCACATCACAGTCTAATCTAACATTAGAAATGTCATTTTGTGTGCCACAAAAGATATTCATATTCTGAAAATTCCTTTTAAACCACAAAATCAGTATAGTAAGTAACAAAATAATGTATGTGTAAAAGAAAAAATTTTCTGCTACTAAATCACTTTTACAGTATATTGGAAAAGCAAATGCATTGCTTTAGTGTTGCTAAAATAGAAAAATAAAACCTAATCAACTTGCTGCAAATAATTGCTACATAGTGTATTTTGTTCAAGTCAACACAAAGGTGAAAAAATGAGCAAGACTTTCAATTGTATATTATATATAACTAGGCACTGAGAAATAGTAAAAAAGTGATATAATACCAAATATAAATGTAATAATAAAATACATAAATTCAATAAAATATATTGAGTTAGTACAAGTTGAAATCCTTAAAAGGAACAGTTTATTTATACATTATAAATAAATAGTTCATATATCTGTCTATTTTAAGCTATACAAAGATATAGATTAAAGATGTAAGAAGATAAAGATTAATA